>NC_140999.1:86846090-87140181 GCF_052327205.1 Somniosus microcephalus | reverse complement strand
GGGGGAGAGGAGAGAGAGGAGAGGAGAGAGGAGAGAGGGGGGAGGGAGAGAGGAGAGGAGAGAGGGGGGGAGTGAGAGAGGAGAGGAGAGAGGGGGGAGGGAGAGAGGCTCTCTCCTCCCCCCCCCAGTCTCTCTCGCTCTCTCTCTCCCCCCCTGTCTCTCTCTCTCTCTCCCCCCAGTCTCTGTCGCTGTCTCTCTCCCCCCAGTCTCTCTCGCTCTCTCTCTCCCCCCCAGTCTCTCTCGCTCTCCCCCAGTCTCTCTCGCTCTCCCCCAGTCTCTCTCGCTCTCTCTCTCTCCCCAGTCTCTCTCGCTCTCTCTCTCCCCCCAGTCTCTCTCGCTCTCTCTCCCCCCAGTCTCTCTCGCTCTCTCTCTCTCCCCAGTCTCTCTCGCTCTCCCCCCAGTCTCTCTCGCTCTCCCCCTCTCCCCAGTCTCTCTCGCTCTCTCTCTCGCCCCAGTCTCTCTCGCTCTCTCTCTCCCCCCATCTCTCTCGCTCTCTCTCTCTCCCAGTCTCTCTCGCTCTCTCTCTCCCCCCAGTCTCTCTCGCTCTCTCTCTCCCCAGTCTCTCTCGCTCTCTCTCTCCCCCAGTCTCTCTTGCTCTCTCTCTCCCCCCAGTCTCTCTCGCTCTCCCCCAGTCTCTCTCGCTCTCCCCCCAGTCTCTCTCGCTCTCTCTCTCTCCCCAGTCTCTCTCGCTCTCTCTCTCCCCCCAGTCTCTCTCGCTCTCTCTCCCCCCAGTCTCTCTCGCTCTCTCTCTCTCCCCAGTCTCTCTCGCTCTCCCCCCAGTCTCTCTCGCTCTCCCCCTCTCCCCAGTCTCTCTCGCTCTCTCTCTCTCCCCAGTCTCTCTCGCTCTCTCTCTCCCCCCATCTCTCTCGCTCTCTCTCTCTCCCCAGTCTCTCTCGCTCTCTCTCTCCCCCAGTCTCTCTCGCTCTCTCTCTCCCCAGTCTCTCTCGCTCTCTCTCTCTCCCCCAGTCTCTCTCGCTCTCTCTCTCCCCCCAGTCTCTCTCTCTCTCCCCCAGTCTCTCTCTCTCTCTCTCTCCCCCCAGTCTCTCTCGCTCTCTCTCTCCCCCCAGTCTCTCTCGCTCTCTCTCTCCCCCAGTCTCTCTCGCTCTCTCTCTCCCCCCAGTCTCTCTCGCTCTCTCTCTCCCCCAGTCTCTCTCGCTCTCTCTCTCCCCCCAGTCTCTCTCGCTCTCTCTCTCCCCCAGTCTCTCTCGCTCTCTCTCTCCCCCAGTCTCTCTCGCTCTCCCCCTCTCCCCAGTCTCTCTCGCTCTCTCTCTCTTCCCAGTCTATCTCGCTCTCGCTCTCCCCCCAGTCTCTCTCGCTCTCTCTCTCCCCCCAGTCTCTCTCACTCTCTCCCCCCCACTCGCGCTCTCTCTCCCCCCCACTCGCGCTCTCTCTCCCCCCCACTCGCGCTCTCTCTCCCCCCCCACTCGCGCTCTCTCTCCCCCCCCACTCGCGCTCTCTCTCCCCCCCACTCGCGCTCTCTCTCTCTTCCAACAACAACATGCCCTCGAAAAGCCTCGGCACCGCCGGGCACCCCCAGCTAGTATATATATAAAGCGGTTCTTCTGTCTATCTATCTATATCTATAAAATACCTCTTCTGTCTGTCTGTCTGTCTGTCCGTTCTCTATACACGCAAAAGTTATAGAACGTACCTACACGTGTGTTACATCAAAAGAAAGCTTACGATTCCGGACCAGTCATAGGTGTATTTACGTTTCAGTGAGACAAAATTTGTGCCCACAGTATCCCAAAAACGTTCAAAATTCCGCTCATTATCCCCTCATTAGCATTGAGTGACTGTGATGTCGAAGAGCTGCTATGATGTCAGAGCAGTTTTTCTGCTGTCATAAAGAAATCAATGCTTTCACTGTGCCCAGCCTACTCAGCTGGGGTGACTCGGGCTGGGCCTCTTCCTCGCTCTCTCCCCGTCTCTCTCTCTCTCCCCCCTCAGTCTCTCTCTCTCCCTCTCTCTATCTCCCAGCCTCTCTCTCTCCCCCAGTCTCCCAGTCTCTCTCTCTCCTCCAGACTCTCCCTCCTCCAGTCTCGCTCTCTCTCCCCATCTCCCCAGTCTCTCTCTCTCTCTCTCTCCCCATCTCTCTCTCCCCCCTCAGTTGCTCTCTCTCTCCCAGTCTCTCTCTCTCTCCCAGTCTCTCTCTCTCTCCCAGTCTCTCTCTTTCTCCCAGTCGCTCTCTTTCTCTCCCAGTCTCTCTCTCTCTCCCGCAGTCTCTCTCTCTCTCCCGCAGTCTCTCTCTCTCTCTCCCCCAGTCTCTCTCAATTCAATTCAATTCAATTCAAATCGCTTTATTGGCATGATAAGGTACATCTTATGTTGCCAAAGCATCAAAATACATTTATGGTTGAACACATAAATGCAGTTCTATTCATACAGTGTATAAACAGGTATATCCCTGAGTGTATAAATATACATTCGCATTATTTATATATACTCTATTCTTAGTTTACTGGTTGTCCCTCTGTTCATGGCAAGCTGTAACATAGTGTGCCGCCAGTGCTACACAGCTTCTCTCCTCCCCCAGTAGGTATGGGAGTTTTTGGTTGTCATTCAGATTTCTGAATTCAGGGCATATTTGTGAGAATTTTTGGTAGAAATTCTCCTTGATGCCCTGATATTTTCCACAGGCTGTGAGGAAGTGCATCTCTGTCTCCACTACTCCCTGACTGCAGTGAGAGCATATCCTGTCCTCTCTTGGCAGCCTGGTCTGCCTGTGTCTGCCTTTTTCGATCGCTAGGCTATGTTCGCTAAGTCTGTACCTTGTCAAGGTTTTTCTCAGTTTGTTATCCTTTACCATGGTCAGGTACTCAGCCATGTTGTATTGTCTGTTTAGGGTCAAGTAGCAATTGAGTTTGCTTTGGGATTTTGTTGTTTCTGCCCAATATGACAGGTATTTTTCCTTTTGTTTAGTGACAATTGTGTTGGGTCGAATTCTCTCTGCTACGATGTCACTGTCCTGGGGCTGGTTATTGTTAATAGTGTTAGTGGTTGCTTCACTGAGTCCCAGGACTAGTTGACTGAGGGAGTTATTCTTTATGGTCCTCTCTTGGCATTTCAAGGCTTCATAATGATAGCAGTGGGGGTTGCTCATTTTTAGGTGTTTCCAAAATTTGGTGGCTCTTTTTTGGATAGTAATTATTAGTGGAAATTGGCCTAGTTCTGCCCTGCATGCATTGTTTACGGTTTTCCTTTGAGTCCGGAGGATACTTTTACAGAATTCTGCATGTAGGATCTCAATTGGGTGTTTGTCCCATTTTGCAAAATCTTGTTGTGTTAGCGGTCCCCACACTTCACTGCCATAGAGTGCAATTGGTTCAATTACTGATTTGAAAATTTTGAGCCAAATGCTAATTGGGATTTCTATTTGGATTGATCTTTTAATGGCGTAGAAAGCCCTTCTTGCTTTCTCTTTCAGTTCATTCACAGCCAGCTTGAAATTTCCCGTAGAGCTGATTTTTATGCCCAAGTATGTGTAGTTAGTGGTTTGTTCGATTTTAGTTGTTCCTAGTGTGAGATTTATTTTGGGTCCCTGATGTCTGGATCTTTGTTGGAACACGAGGACTTTGGTTTTTTGGAGGTTTATTGTCAGGGCCCAGGTCTGACAGACTGATTCCAGCAGATCCAGGTTCTGCTGTAGACCCTCCTAAGTTGGTGACAGTAGAACCAGGTCGTCTGCATAGAGGAGGAATTTAACCTTGGATTCATATAGGGTGAGGCCGGGTGCTGTAGATTGTTCAAGTAGTTTTGCTAATTCATTTATGTAAATATTAAAGAGTGTCGGTGAGATTGGCGAGCCCTGCGTCACCCCCCGCCCCTGTGGGAAGTATTTTGTTTGTTTGTCTCCAATTTTAACTGCACATTTGTTGTTTGTATACATTGATTTAATTACATCATATGTTTTTCCCCCTACCCCGCTTTCGATAAGTTTCAGGAATAGACTGTCATGCCAGATGGAATCGAAAGCCTTCTGGAAATCTATAAAACATGCGTAGATTTTGCTTTTGTTTTGATGGACGTGTTTGTCAATTAGGGTCTGTAGGGTGAAGATATGATCTGATGTTCTATAGTTTGGCAGGAATCCAATTTGGCTTTTACTCAAGACATTGTGCTCCTCAAGGAAGTTTATAAGTCTTTTGTTTATGATACTACAGAAAACCTTTCCCATGTTACTGTTTACACAGATGCCTCGATAGTTATTTGGGTCTCCTTTATCCCCACTTTTGTATATGGGCGTTATGAGTCCTTTGTTCCAGATATCAGGGAAGTAACCGACACTCAGAACCAAGTTGAAGAGTTTCAGTATAGCCAATCTCATTTTATCGTCCGTGTGTTTAATCATCTCGCTTAGGATGCCGTCTGCCCCGCAAGCCTTTCCTGGTCGCAGGTCCTTGAGTTTTTCAATTAGCTCTTTTTCAAATATTATGGTGTCTATCGGGTTTTGGTTATCTTTTATGGCAGATTCTAGCTTTGCCAGTTTTTCGCATATTTGGTATTGCTCTGGGCTTAGTGTGTTTTTCTGGTATAATTTTTCAAAATGGTTTTCCCATGTGTCACCGTTTTGAATGGCCAATTCATCGTGTTGTTTTTTGTGTAATGTATTCCAGTTGTCCCAGAAACAATTGGAATCAATGGATTCCTCAATGGAGATGAGTGTATTCTTAATATACTGCTCTTTCTTGGTTCTGAGTGTGCGTTTGTATTGTGTTAGTGCCTGACAATAAGCAAGGCGTAATTCCTCGTTTTCTGGTTGTCTGTGTTTTTGGTTTGATATTTTTCTGAGCTTTTTCCTCATGTTCTGGCAATCGGAGTCAAACCATTTTTCGTAGTTTTTTGTTTTGGGTTTGTTCTTTCGAACTTTCAAGTTTGACATTGATGCCAGATTATCAAAAATATTATTTAGGTTATTCACTGCCCGGTTTACGCCTTCTTTATTGTGTGTGTATGTATTTTCCAGAAAGGTGTCCAAGAAAGCTTGAGTTGTTTGGTTGCTAATTGATTTCTGGTATATTTCCGTGCTGTTTTTGGCCCATCTGTAGGATTTTTTAATGTTGTACAGTTTACTGGGTTGTGTTTCTGTGTTGGTTGTTTCTGTCCTTTCAAGATATGCAGTAATTTGACTGTGGTCTGACAATGTTGTTTGCGGTTTGACGGTGAATGTTCTGAAAGAGGATGGGTCTAGATCTGTAATCATATAGTCTACGGTGCTGAAGCCAAGAGGTGAGCAATAGGTGGGTCTTCCTAGGAAGTCTCCCAATAATCTACCATTGACAATGTACAGACCCAGGCTTCGACAGAGCTGCAGTAGCTGTTTTCCGTTAGTATTTGTCTGTTTGTCGCAGTTATGCCTGTGTGGATGGGAAGGGAGATCAAAATGGTTATTCCCAAATATGTAATTATTCCCGTGATTGTTGGTGAAGTCTGGTTCTTCTCCCGTTCTTGAGTTGAGGTCCCCACATATCAACACATTTCCCTTGGCCTGGAATTGGATAATCTCCCTCTCTATGTTGGAGAAGGTGTCCTCTTTGAAGTACGGGGAATCTGTCGGGGGGATATAGAGTGTGCAAATGAAAATATCTTTCCTGCTGGAGATGATGCCCCTCTTAATTTTTAGCCATAGGTGGTTTTCGCCCTTTTCCACAAATTCAATGCAACTCCTAAGTTCTGCTTTGATCCAAATCAGTATGCCTCCAGATTCTCTGCCCTGGGTTACTCCTGGCAATTTATTGGAGGGGACCACCAGCTCTGTGTACCCACTGGGACAGCCAGTGTGTCCTTCTCCTCTACACCAGGTTTCCTGTAGAAAGATAATGTCTAGATTTTTAATCTCATCTAGGAAATCTGGGGTCTCACTCTTCATGCCAAGCGTAGAAGAGCGTAGACCTTGGATATTCCAGGTTGATATATATAAAGATTTCATGCTAAACTTGATTTGCTTTTTTTTCTGTGATCGGTTAAAATATGATAAATAGTAAAATGTGTTTGTCGTGTCTAAATGGGGAAAAAAGAACATTTCAATTGTCTATAAATGCTGAGGATAATTGGTTACAAATTTTTCTAACAACTAGTCCTTATTTTTTCTGGTCCATAAGTCGGGAGTGGATGCTGCTGATCGCCTGCATTATGTCTCTTAGTGGATTGCCTCTGCCAGTGGTGTTGTGTGTGCTCTGAGCACATCTCCCTCTGTCTGGTTGGGGGTGGTCCTGTTCCCCTGTAGTACATGAGTGGTGCAGTTCCGACATTGTTGTTGTGCGTGGGGACCCTCTCTGTTCCCGGTTGGTGTGGTGATGATCTTTGTGGTGGTCCTGATCTGTATCCCGTTGGTCTTTGGTGATCGGGAGGGGGTCTTTTTGGGATCCGGTTAAATGCGACGTCCTTCAGGTCCTTTGCAAAGACCGACATTTGGTTCCTGTGTATAAGTACTCGGTCGTAAAGACATTCCACATTGAGGGTGGGGTGTTGGGCCAGGTGCACGTTATGTTTTGATTCACAGTCTCTTTCTATTCTTGCATTTATCTCTTGGATTAATCTGTTGTTGAAGTCTCTTCTCGGCAATATTGTTGAAACCGTGATTCTAGTGTTTGGGAAGGTGTCGCTTGCCTTCTTGATCATTGATCCTAGCGATGTTGCTACCCTTTCCTGCTGTGCTCTTAGGTCATTTGTGCCGGTGTGTATTATTATGTGTTGGGGGGAGCCTAATTGTGTTTTGGTCAGCCATTTTAAGGCTCTGTCTGTTTTTGGGCACCAGAGCTTTTCTACTTTTCGTCTAGGGAAGAGCCTTTTCTCCCATAGATATTTCCCATTTCTCCCCCCCTCTCCCCCCAGTCTCTCTCTCTCTCCTCCAGTCTCTCTCTCCCCCAGTCTCTCTCTCCCCCCAGTCTCTCTCTCTCTCCCCCAGTCTCTCCCTCCCCCCAGTCTCTCTCTCTCTCTCCCCCCCACTCTCTCCCTCTCCCCCCAGTCTCTCTCTCTCCCCCACTCTCTCCCTCTCCCTCCACTCTATCCCTCTCCCCCAAGTCTCTCTCCCTCTTTCTCTCCCCATCTCTCTCTCTCTCCCCTCAGTCTCTCTCTCTCTCCCCAGTCTCTCTCCCTTCCCCCGTCTCTCTCTCTCTCTCTCCCCCTCAGTCTCTCTCTCTCTCTATCTATCTCCCCATTTTCTCTCTCTCTCCCCAGTCTCTCTCCTCTCTCTCCCCTCAGTCTCTCTACTCTCTCTCTCCCCCCGTCTCTCTCTCTCCCCCAGTCTCTCTCTCTCTCCCCCTCAGTCGCTCTCTCTCTCCCCCTCAGTCTCTCTCTCTCTATCACCCCAGTCTCTCTCTCTCTCCCAGTCTCTCCCTCTCTCTCTCTCCCCGTCTCTCTCTCTCTACCCCCTCAGTCGCTCTCTCTCTCCATCTCCCCATTCTCTCTCTCTCTCCCCAGTCTCTCTCTTCTCTCTCCCCCGTCTCTCTACTCTCTCCCTCCCATGTCTCTCTCTCTACCCCAGTCTCTCTCTCTCTCCCCCTCAGTCGCTCTCTCTCTCCCCCCTCAGCCTCTCTCTCTGTCTCCCCAGTCTCTCTCTCTCTCTCCCCAGTCTTTCTCTCTCTCTCTCTCTATCTTCCCATCTCTCTCTATCTCTCCCTCTCTCCCCCCAGTCTCTCTACTCTTTCTCTCTCCCTTCCCCCCCAGTCGCACTCTCTCTCCCCCCACCAGTCGCGCTCTCTCTTCCCCCCAGTCGCGCTCTCTCTTCCCCCCCATCGCGCACTCTCTTCCCCCGCCAGTCGCGCGCTCTCTCTTCCCCCCCAGTCGCACGCTCTCTCTTCCCCCCCAGTCACGCTCTCTCTCTTCCCCCCCAGTCGTGCTCTCTCTCTTCCCCCCCAGTCGCGCTCGCTCTCTTCCCCCCCCAGTCGCACTCTCTCTCTTCCCCCCCAGTTGCGCTCTCTCTCTTCCCCCCCAGTCGCGCTCTCTCTCTTCCCCTCCCAGTCGCGCTCTCTCTCTTCCCCCCCAGTCGCGCTCTCTCTCTTTCCCTCCCAGTCACGCTCTCTCTCTTCCCCTCCCAGTCGCGCTCTCTCTCTCCCCCCCCCCCAGTCGCGCTCTCTCTCTTCCCCCCCTGTCGCGCTCTCTCTCTTCCCCCCCAGTCGCGCTCTCTCTCTTCCCCCCACAGTCACGCTCTCTCTCTTTCCCCCCCAGTCGCGCTCCCTCTCTTCCCCCCCAGTCGCGCTCTCTCTCTTCCCCCCCCAGTCGCGCTCTCTCTCTTCCCCCCAGTCGCGCTCTCTCTCTTCCCCCCCACTCACTCTCTCTCTTCCCCCCCACTTGCTATCTCTCTTCCCCCCACTCGCTCTCTCTCTTCCCCCCCACTCACTCTCTCTCTTTCCCCCCCGCTCAGTCGCTCTCTCTCTCTCTGCCGCCCCCCCACCCCCCCCAGTCGCTCTCTCTCTCTCTTCCAACAACAACATGCCCTCGAAAAAGACTCGGCACCGCCGGGCACCCCCAGCTAGTCTATATATATAAAAGTCCTCTTCTGTCTGTCCGTTCTCTATACGTTTGAAAGTTGTAGAGCGTACCTACATGCGCATCACGTCAAAAGAAAGCTTACGATTACGGCCGGACAAAAATTCCGCCCGCGGTATCCAAAAAACGTTCAAAATTCCGCTCATTAAATGGGAAAAGTTCCGCTCATTTGCTCATTAACATTGAGTGACGTGAAGGTTAACCAATCGTGCGATCGAGCGACCTGACAGTTGACCGACGGTCGACCAATCGCTGCCGGGCCATCCTACAGTTGAGTGACTTGACGATTGACCAATCCTACGCTTCGGTGACCTGACGGTCGACCAATCGGTGCATGTGTGGGCGGGCCTTATTGTTCTGAACCGAGGTGAGTGGCCGCCATCTTGATTCTTCACAATTTTTTTCCCACACTTTCTGTGTGTTAGGGAACTAAGGTAAATATTTGAATTATGTATTAGGTAATTAAATAACAATTTATTTGTGTTTTAAATTGTATTTAATAACAGGAGGAAATGAAGTGATCCCCTGCCCTTCGCCTGGAGGCTCGCCTACTTTGACGGCCGTTTCGAGCGGCTGTGCCGGCGCCAGGTGCAGCCTAGCAGCCTGGGAAGCCTGGGCCTTGAGTTGAGGGCCGTGCCGGGAGCTGCTGCGCACAAAACTTCCCTGTGGCGTCAACAGCCCCGCCCCAGAGCCAGACCCATAGCCACCAGGTCACCGGCCGCGGCGGGCCGTGCGGGAGCTGCCGTGCACAAAACCTCCCCGCGGCGTCAACAGCCCCGCCCCAGAGCCGGACCCATAGCCATCAGGTCACTCTGTTCCCCGCTCGGCTCAGGCGGGGCTCTCTCGGGAGTGCGGATCTCAGGCGGGGCTTGGACAGCGGGAAGGGTTACCCCGGCAACGGGGCCCGCTGCGGTTCTCGAGCGGGGCTTGGAGGGCTTGGACAGCGGGAAGGGTTACCCCAGCAACGGGGCCCGCTGCGGCTCTCGGGCGGGGCTTGGAGAGCGGGAAGGGTTACCCCGGCAACGGGGCCCGCTGCGACTCTTGGGCGGGGCTTGGAGAGCGGGACGGGTAACCCCGGCAACGGGGCCCGCTGCGACTCTTGGGCGGGGCTTGGAGAGTGGGAAGGGTTACTCCGGCAACGGGGCCCGCCGGCCGCAGCTAAGGTGAGTCCGGCCGGGACTCAACGCGCTAGCCCGCGCATCGGCCGGCCCTGAGGCGCTGATCCGCGGAGAGGGAGGGAGAATGCTAAGGTGAGTCCGGCAGGGCCTCACGCGCCATGCCGCGCAACGGCTGGCCAGCCCTGAGGCGCTGATCCGTGGGGGCGGGTCGGGGGGAGGGAGAGGAGAGAGGGGGGGGAGGGAGAGGAGAGAGAGCGGGGAGGGAGAGGAGAGGGGGGAGAGGAGAGGAGAGAGGGGGGAGAGGAGAGGGGGAGAGGAGAGGAGAGGGGGGAGAGAGAGGGGGGGAGGGAGAGGGGAGAGAGAGGGTGGGGGGAGGGGAGAGAGAGGGTGGGGGGAGGGGAGAGAGAGGGTGGGGGAGGGGAGAGGAGAGGGGGAGAGAGGGGGAGGGGGAGGAGAGGAGGGGAGAGGAGAGGAGAGGGGGGAGAGGAGAGGAGAGGGGGGAGAGGAGAGGAGAGAGAGGGGAGAGGAGAGGAGAGAGGGGGGAAGAGGAGAGGAGGGGCGGGGCTCTCGGGAGTGCGGATCTCGGGCGGGGCTTGGAGAGCGGAAAGGGTTACCCCGGCAATGGGGCCCGCTGCGGCTCTCGGGCGGGGCTTGGCAAGCGGGAAGGGTTACCCCGGCAACGGGGCCCACTGCAGCTCTCGGGCGGGGCTTGGAGAGCGGGAAGGGTTACCCCGGCAACGGGGCCCGCCGGCCGTCTTGAAACCAGCTCAGGAGGCGCGTCAACCGCAGCTAAGGTGAGTCCGGCCGGGACTCAACGCGCTAGCCCGCGCATCGGCCGGCCCTGAGGCGCTGATCCGCGGAGAGGGAGGGAGGAGAGGAGAGAGGGGGGGAGGGAGAGAGGAGAGAGGGGGAAATTATCCAATACCAGGCCCTGGGGAACGTGTTGATCTGTGGTGACCTCAATTCAAGAACTGGAGAGGAACCAGTCTTCACCAATAATCAGGGAAACAATTACATATTCGGGAATAACCACTTCGATATCCCTTCCCTTCCATACAGGCATAACTGCGACAAGCAGACAAATACCAACGGAAAACATCTCCTGCAGCTCTGTCGAAGCCTGGGTCTGTACATTGTCAATGGTAGATTCATAGGAGACCTCCTAGGAAGATCGACCTACTGCTCACCTCTTGGCTGCAGCACCGTAGACTATATGATTACGGACTTGGACCCATCCTCTTTCAGAGCATTCACAGTCAAACCACAAACAACACTGTCAGATCACAGTCAAATTACTATGTATCTTAAAAAGACAGAAACAAACAACACAGAAACACAACCCAGTAAACTGTACAACACCAAAAAATCGTACAGATGGGCCAAAAACGACACGGAAAAACACCAGAAAGCAATTAGCAATGAATCAACTCAAGCTCTCTTGGACACCTTTCTGGATAACATATACACTCACAATAAAGAAGGTGTAAACCGGGCAGTGAATAACCTAAACAATATTTTTGATAATTTGGCAACAAGGTCAAACTTGAAAGCTCGCAAGAACAAACCCAAAACAAAAAACTATGAAAAATGGTTTGACCATGATTGCCATATCATGAGGAAAAAACTTAGAAAAATATCAAACCAAAAACACAGACATCCAGAAAACGAGGAATTACGCCTTACTTATTGTCAGACACTAACACAATACAGAAACACATTCAGAACCAAAAAAGAGCAGTATATTAAGAATACACTCAGCTCCATTGAGGAATCCATTGATTCCAATTGTTTCCGGGACAACTGGAATACATTGCACAAAAAACAACACGATGAATTGGCCATTCAAAATGGAGACACATGGGAAAACCACTTTGAAAAATTATACCAGAAAAACACACTAAGGCCAGAGCAACACCAAATATGCAAAAAACTGGAAAAGCTCGAAATGGCCATAAAAGATAACCAAAACCCGCTAGACTCCATAATAACAGAAAAAGAACTTTTTGAAAAAATCAAGGACCTGCAACCAGGAAAAGCTTGCGGGGCAGACGGCATACTAAGCCAGATGATTAAACACACAGACGATAAAATGAAACTGGCTATCCTAAAACTCTTCAACTTGGTTCTGAGTGTCGGTTACTTCCCTGATATCTGGAACAAAGGACTCATAACGCCCATATACAAAAGTGGGGACAAAGTTGACCCAAATAACTATCGAGGCATCTGTGTAAACATTAACCTGGGGAAGGTATTCTGTAGTATCATAAACAAAAGACTTATAAACTTCCTTGAGGAGCACAATGTCTTGAGTAAAAGCCAAATTGGATTCCTGCCAAACTATAGAACATCAGATCATATCTTTACCCTACAGACCCTAATTGACAAACACGTTCATCAAAACAAAAGCAAAATCTATGCATGCTTTATAGATTTCCAGAAGGCTTTCGACTCCATCTGGCATGACGGTTTATTCCTGAAACTTATCGAAAGCGGGGTAGGGGGAAAAACATATGATGTAATTAAATCAATGTATACAAACAACAAATGTGCAGTTAAAATTGGAGACAAACAAACAAAATACTTCCCACAGGGGCGGGGGGTGATGCAGGGCTCGCCAATCTCACCGACACTCTTTAATATCTACATAAATGAATTGGCAAAACTACTTGAACAATCTACAGCACCCGGCCTCACCCTATATGAATCCAAGGTTAAATTCCTCCTCTATGCAGACGACCTGGTTCTGCTGTCACCAACTAAGGAGGGTCTACAGCAGGACCTGGATCTGCTGGAGTCATACTGCCAGACTTGGGCCATGACAATAAATCCCCAAAAAACCAAAGTCCTTGTGTTCCAGCAAAGATCCAGACATCAGGGACCCGAATTAAATTTCACACTAGGAACTACCAAAATTGAACAAACCACTAACTACACATACTTGGGCTTAAAAATCAGTTCTACGGGAAATTTCAAACTGGCTGTGAATGAACTGAAAGAGAAAGCAAGAAGGGCTTTCTATGCCATTAAAAAATCAATCCAAATAGAAATCCCAATTAGCATTTGGCTCAAAATGTTCAAATCAGTAATTGAACCAATTGCACTCTATGGCAGTGAGGTGTGGGGACCGCTAACACAACAAGAATTTGCAAAATGGGACAAACACCCAATTGAGATCCTACATGCAGAATTCTGTAAAAGTATCCTTCGGACTCAAAGGAAAACCGTAAACAATGCATGCAGGACAGAACTAGGCCAATATCCATTAATAATCACTATCCAAAAAAGAGCCACCAAATTTTGGAAACAACTAGAAATGAGCAACCCCCAATGCTATCACTACGAAGCCCTGAAATGACAAGAGAGGACCATAAAGAAGAATACCCTCAGTCAACTAATCCTGGGACTCAGTGAAGTAACTACTAACACTACGAACAATAACCAGCCCCAGGACAGTGACAGCGTAACACAAAGAATTCGACCCAACACAATCGTCGCTAAGCAAAAGGAAAAATATCTGTCATATTGGGCAGAAACAACAAAAACCCAAAACAAACTCAATTGCTACTTGGCCCTAAACAGACAATACAACATGGCTGATTACCTGACCATGGTAAAGGATAGCAAACTGAGAAAAACTTTGACAATGTATGTAAGATTCAAAAATTTTCATTGATATAATCACACAAGATAACAGGATTAATTATACAGCTTTATTGACCAAAAGAAGCTTGTACAGATAAAACCTTTGAAAAAAGGGCATACAAAATGGTCACCGGACCTCGTGATCAGTTTCTTTGACCATTTGATTTCTGTTACTGCAAGCCAGACAGGCTTGTGGATTGAGAACAGTAAGCCCGTGAAAGCCAGTATCGGGAAACCGAAACTCAGGGAAATGGGCATACATATTCAATTGGATTCTAAGTACAAGACAGTTTCAGGCAACAGGATGGGGCCCATCAAGATATGGGCGGACAATGAATGAACACTTAAACCCATTTAATGTACAAAGGAAAAACCGTTTAACAGCCATCAAGGGAAATCTCCAGACCGATCAATATGCGAACCGAGTTACGGTGACAAAGTAAAAGACATTATCGGCCAGGAAGGCCAGTTAAGCTATCACCGGCTCCCGTTACAAGACAAAGCGCCCCTGCAGAGATTTCTGCCCGCCAAAAATATTACAAAGACTGGACTATGATCTGGCGGGAGATAAGACTGTCCCAAAAGAGTATTATTATGGATTTGAAAGTCCATCAAGACAGACACACACACGGGAGGCAACGCTTCACCTCGACGGCTACGTTTCATTCGTAGGACGATTCACTTCGGTACAATTCGTAACTTTCGGCAACGACGAGAAGACTTTGGCTGGGAAGTCAGCTCGGCCAGGCAAGGCTCGACTACGACGGGAAGACGAAGGAGGGTGGCCCGGGTACTTTTGTCGGGAGATCATCGACGACCCAGGCCGAAGGAGAAGACACCCTCTGGAAAACCGCCGAGCCAGGCGGGAGCGAGAAATAAAAAGGACACTCCGGGCCTAGCACTTCCGTGCCTCAACATCCCATTCGCAGTTTTTCCGTACTGGACTCTCCCATGTGCATCCAGTTATTCAACATCACATCGGTGGCAGAGACTCCCCCATGTATCCAAATCCACAACAGCTTTAACTGATCCATCCTTGATGAGCGCTCATCAAGGCTGTGTCCACTGCCTCATCGCCTGAGAGAGAGAGAAAAACAAGTTGCGCCAGAAGTTTCCAAATCCACGTGACGACGGAAAGCTGTGCCAAAAAGGCTGCGAACCCCCTCTTTTTGCGAATCTGAAAGTGGTGAGCATGATCCCGAGTTCCTCAAATCGAAACTTAGTTTAGGTCTAGGGGAGGGAGAGGGTAAGGGTAATCGTAATGTGTTTCCCCTTTTTCGATGTGCCGTGTGTTTCCCATTTCCATGGAATCAAGTTTATAGATATGTGCATGCTTGTAGTCGCTCTGATTTGTGCTTATGATATGTATTTTATAATGCTGCAAACTGTTTAATAATAAAAGCCTCCATTTTGTGCTATTCAACCTGGTCTATTGAGTCTTTCTCTGCACTACATTTCCCTGCACCTAAGTCCAAGGTCTAGAACCGTAGGGGAGAGTGGGTCGAACCACTCAAGGGTAATTATTGCACGAAGCCTGGTAGGAGACCAGAACGAGCAAGAGAAACCCCCTACAGAAATGGCGACCGCGGCAGGACCTTGGCAGCAGAAATGTAGCGTGTTAGATCAAGGTTTAAATAAACGAAATGTGATGGATGAGAGGATAGCGGATTATGTTTTTGGGAAGGTGAACCTTACAAAACAGTGGATATCTGACCTGTTAAGAGATAGGCGTCCGCTAGATGCAGCCATCAAGTGGACAGAAAACAAAGAGCATAAGAAATCAGTAGAAAAGGCAGTCTGGCTGATGTGTTACAAGAAGCAAGTCCAGCTTTTGGACCAGGTCGTTGTAGCACAGACAGCCCAGATCAAAGGGCTGCTTACAGAAGTAGAGGAAAAGGTTGCGGGAGGTCAGAAACTGATTGAATCGCTTAACACGCTGAATCAGGAACGCCAATCCGTAACTCACCGCCATGAGACCAGGATAGAGTATTTGGAATGTCAGGTCATTGAGGCCAAGGCCAGTGAAGGTAGAATGAAAGAGAGGTGTTTCCGCCTAGCCAAGCAGGTAGCGACACAGGAGGAAAGCATCTTGGGGGCCAGGGCAGCCTATAAGATGGCCACGCAGGATAGGTCTGAGAACACCGACCATAGTGCTTGCCACCGGGAGCTAGAGGACCTGAGAATGGCCCTAGCAAAGGCAACCGGCTTGGTGTGTCTCATAAACCCGCCAGCAAGCCAGCTACTGTTAGCCAAGGAATCAACAAGACCAATTCCACGGGAGACAGTTAGGGTACCAACCCCCGAGCCCTCAGCACCTCCCACCTATACCGAGTCTTGGACTCCAGGGAAGGAAACGGAGAAGTCAGACACAGGGGTTCTTGAGGTAGAGCAACAACAGGTAGTAGGGTCGGGACCGGCGCCAATGTGTCCCACGTGACACCAGAGGCTCGGTCCGAACGAAGACAATGGCGATGACAGACCCCTCGTGAATCAGATCATAATGCCGCATAGCGCACGACAGCTAAGGGAAATGATAAGTCACATCCCAAAACTCTCCGAGTCAGGAGATCCCTCCATCCATTTTAGGGACGTGGAGCAGACCGCAGCAGTTAATGACTGTGACGGGGTTTGAACAGTCCAAAATTCTGCTGCTCTCCCTGGACAGCTCGCTCCTCCAGTGTCTCCCTGACGAGAGCAAGAGAGGGCACAAGGCGTATGAAGAGTTACGGGATGAGATCCTGGAGATTATGGGGGAGGGTGACGGAACTCCGTTCCTCCGATTGGAAAGGACAGTACAGCTAGAGGGAGAGCCCCCATGGGTTTTCGCCGGAAGGTTGTGGCCACTGTATCGGCGCAGCTGCCCGGGCGGGCCGGACCGGAACGGGCTGAATGATAACCAAAGGGCTCATTGGCTCCAGTGTCTGGTTGCCAATTGCTTGCCACCGGTAAGGGAGCAGGCCAAAGCATGGTTTGACCCCACTAACCCCCGCTCCACGGAGGAAGTAGTACTTGATCAGCTCACGATAAGTTACAGGAACAACAAGAGTAGGGATGTGTCTTCCTCAAAAGGAAAGGTGCATGAGGCGAGGCCCGCAGCTCCTGCTAAAAAAGAATGGCATCAGGAGGGGAATCGCGCCCCCCAAGCCAAGAGCAGTTGTTACGGGTGTGGAAAGGAGGGTCATTGGCGCCGGGACTGTAGAAATCCGTGGAAGGATAATAGAGGGAAATTTCCCGCAGTCCAAGCCCAAGCCCAGACCGTTACCACAGCACCAGCTCAAAACCAAACTGTAGCGCCTGCCCCAGCCTCAGGAGGTGGTGCGGTTGTGGATCCCGCTACGATTGAGTCAGTTTTAGAGGCAATGCGGTCTCTAATGACCTCGCAGGGGAAGGTGGCAGACATTAACAACCCTGTTGCTCCCCCAGCCCCAACCGCAGCGTCCCAATGACTGAAGCCCGCGCAGCCCGTCTACCTGTGTCCGCTCCGTTATGACGCGTGGAGAAGACCCGTTGTGGAGATGGAGGTGGAGAAGGAAAAGGGTAGTTACCTGTTGGATACGGGAGCATCATGCACCGTGATCCACACAGCTAGGCCTTGTGCCTCACCTCTATCTACCCAGGCTCCATTCTCAGTAGCGGGTTTCACAGGCAGAGGACAGGCTGGCGCGTACTCCATCCCGCTCTCCATTCATTTGGGAGCACTCCACACCACATGGACGTGCATCCTATTGAAGTGGAATGAGGGGGGTGGGAAAGGCATCCTCGGGGCTGATTTCTTGGTGGAACACGGAATCCTCGTGGACCTTAGAAATCACTGTCTCTGGGGAGCCGAGAATGGGTTAGGTAAGGTAGTTGTGATCCCAGGGAAGGGGGAAAAGGGGACCCTGTGCACCATGAAGCCGTCAGGGGGTTATGACCTCGAACTCCTGGTCATGGACGTCCCAACGGACGTGCAAGCGTTTGTGTCGGACAATCTGACCGCGTTTGCCACCCACAAGCACGACTGTGGGAGGGTCACCGGGTTTGAGGTCAGCGTAGATGGGGACCCCATGATCCGGCCCCAAAAGCAGTATAACTTCCCCAAGGAGGCAGAACCCGACATGGAGACAGCAATATCTTTCTTGGTGCAGCAGGGCGTGTTGAGACAAATAGCCACTCACGTGAACTCCCCATTATGGCCGGTAAAGAAGCCGGACAATTCGTGGAGGGCCACGGTGGACTATAGAGACCTCAACAGTAACATCCCAGCCTGCGCGCCCACGGTAGCAGCAGTTGCCGACCTAATAGGGAGTATTCCAGCATCCGCGACCACGTTCACAGTGCTGGATATCTCGAACGGTTTTTGGTCCATTCCAATGCGATGGGAGGATCAGTACAAGTTTGCCTTTACTTTCAAAGGGCAACAGTACACTTGGAACTGCTTGCCACAGGGTTTTCACAACAGCCCCAGCATTTTCCATCAATGCATGGCGGGAAGTTTAAAAGAATTTAGCCAGCCCAATCAGATAGTGCAGTATGTGGACGACTTACTCCTGTTCACGGACTCAAGGGAGGAGCACGGCCCACTATTAGCCGAATTATTGGAACTGCTAGAAAGGAAGGGTTTCAAAGTAAACCCAAAGAAAGCACAGATCAGCCGGCAAGAGGTGAAATTCCTGGGTCTGGCCATCCGCACTGGAGAAAAAGCCATAGATAAGGCTAGACGGGAATCGATGCAAGATCTACCGATCCCTAACACAGTAACGGGTGTAAGGTCCTTTTTGGGGTTGACCGGGTACTGCAGGGATTTCATCAAGGACTATGCAGCCACAGCAGCCCCGCTACTCCGACTCTTACACAAGGGAGTCGAGTGGTCTTGGGACGAGGGGTGTCAGGCAGCATTCGAGAAGTTGAAAAGGGATCTGCAGACCGCGCCAGCCTTAGGGGCCATAGATGGGGGAGAGGAGTTCTTCCTGGAAGTAGCCGCTAGTGGGGACAGCCTGAGTGCCGTGCTGCTCCAGGAGTGACACGGCAAGCTGAGACCAGTGGTCTATTCCTCCAGGGTACTCATGGATGTGGAGAGGAGTTTTTCCAATTGCGAACGGCATCTCCTGGCCACGCATTGGGCTGTGAACAGATCAGTGATCTTCACAGGAACCTCTCCCATCACTCTCCTCACCCATCACACCCCCACAAAGATGCTTCTGGATGGAAGGATTAAGGATGGGACTGTAAACAGTGCCCGGATTGCGCGCTGGACCCTCCTCCTTTCCCAGATGGATCTCAAAGTTAAAGGTCTCTGCGAGCCGAAGCTCGCAGCCAACATGGTGTATCCCGGAACAGCCCATCGGTGTTCCGTCAAAGGGGTATGGGAGGTTAACATAGGTTTACGGGCCGGGATACACCCCACGGGCCATGAGATCTATGTAGACGATTCCAGCACGGTATCTGCTGGCGAACGACTCACAGGGTGTGGAGTTTATGACCCTGTGGCAAACATTGCCTTGGCAATTAAGCTCCCCAGCACTATGAGCGCACAGCAAGCTGAACTGTCCGCAGTGGCGTATGTGGTCACCCACCCCTAAACCTTCCCGACCCCATACACGATTTGCTCGGACAGCATGTTCACGTGCAATTCATCTGCTCCTGGAATCTACCAGGTTTTGGCACTCTCAATTTGCTCCCGCTGCTTTTGAACTCTCTTGGGTTTTGCTGTGCTTCCTCTGATCCTGCTGCTTTTGGGCTCTCCTGGGATTTGGCACTCTCACTCTGCTCCCACTGCTTTGAAACACTCCCGTGTTTTGGCGCTCTCGCTCTGCTCCCCCTGCTCCCGAACTCTCCCAGGTTTTGGCGCTCTCTCTCTGCTCCTGCTGATTTTGAACTCTCCCGGGTTTTGCCGCTCTCGCTCTGCTCCCGCTGCTTTTGAACTCTCCCGGGTTTTGGCGCTCTCGCTCTGCTCCCGCTGCTTTTGAACTTTCTTGGATTTTGGCGCTCTCGCTCTGCTCCCGAACACTCCTGGGTTTTGGTGCTCTCACTCTGCTCCCGCTCAGCTCCCACTGCGTTTGATCTGTCCCGTGTTTTGACGCTCTCGCTCTGCTCCCGCTGCTCCTGAACTCTCCCAGGTTTTGGCGATCTCGCTCTGCTCCCGCTGCTCCTGAACTCTCCCAGGTTTTGGCGTTCTCGCTCTGCTCCCACTGCTTCTGAACTCTCACAGGTTTTGGTGCTCTCGCTCTGCTCCTGCTGCTTTTCAACTCTCCCGGGTTTAGGCGCTCTCACTCTGCTCCCACTGCTCCCGAACGCTATTGGATTTTGGCGCTCTCGCTCTGCTACCAATGCTTTTCAACTCTCCTGGGTCTTGTCACTTTTGTTCTGCTCCCGCTGCTCCCGAAAGCTACCGGATTTTGGCGCTCTCGCTCTGCTCCCACTGCTTTTGATATTTCCCGGGTTTTGGAGCATTCGCTCTGCTCCCGCTGCTTTTGAACTCTCCCGGGTTTTGGTGCTCTCGCTCTGCTCCCGCTGCTTTTGAACTTTCTTGGATTTTGGCGCTCTCGCTATGCTCCTGAACACTCCCGGGTTTTGGCGCATTCTCTCTGCTCCCGCTGCTTTTGAAATCTCCCGGGTTTTGGAGCATTCGCTCTGCTCCTGCTACTTTTGAACTCCTGGGTTTTGGCACTCTCGCTCTGCTCCCGCTCTGCTCCCGCTGCTTTTGAACTCTCCCGGGTTTTGGTGCTCTCGCTCTACTCCCGCTTCTCCGGAGCTCTCCCATGTTTTGGCGCTCTCTCGCTGCTCCCGTTGATTTAGCACTCTCCAGGGTTTTGGCGCTCTCGCTCAGCTCTCGCTCGGATCCCGCTACTTTGGAACTCTCCCGGATTTTGGCGCTCTCGCTCTGCACCCTCTGATTTTGAACTCACCCGGGTTTTGGCGCTCTCACTGTGCACCCGCTGCTTTTGAACTCGCCCGGGTTTTGGCACTCTCACTCTGCTCCTGTTGCTTTTGAACTTTCCCGGGTTTTGCCGCTCTCGCTCTGCTCCCGCTGATTTTGAACTCACCCCTGTTTTGGCGCTCTCGCTCTGCTCCCGCTGCTTTTGAACTCTTCCATATTTTGGCACTACCGCTCTGCTCCCGCTGCTTTTGAACTCCCGGGTTTTTGGCACTCTCAATTTGCTCCCGTTGCTTTTGAGCTCTCTCGGATTTTGGTGTGCTTCCTCTGATCCCGCTGCTTTTGAACTCTCCTCGGTTTGGCACTCTCGCTCTGCTCCCGCTCAGCTACCGCTGCGTTTGACCTGTCCCACGTTTTGATGCTCTCGCTCTGTTCCCACTGCTCCTGAACTCTCCCAGGTTTTGGCGTTCTCGCTCTGCTCCCACTGCTTTTGAACTCTCCCGGGTTTTGGAGCATTCGCTCTGCTCCCGCTACTTTTGAACTCCTGGGTTTTGGTGCTCTTGCTCTGCTACCGCTGCTTTTGAACTTTCTTGGATTTTGGCGCTCTCGCTATGCTCCCGAACACTCCCGGGTTTTGGCGCATTCTCTCTGCTCCCACTGATTTAGAACTCTCCCGGGTTTTGGTGATCTCACTCTGCTCTCGCTGCTCCCGAACTCACCCGGGTTTTGGCAATATCACTCTGGTTCCGCTGCTTTTGAAATCTTCCGGGTTTAGGAGCTCTCGCTCTGCTCCCGCTATGCTCCCGCTGCTTTTGAACTGTCCCGGGTTTTGGCGCTCTTGCTCTGCTCTCGCTCTGCTCCTGCTGCTTTTGAACTCTCCCCTGTTTTGCCGCTCTCGCTCTGCTCCCTCTGATTTTGAACTCACCCCTGTTTTGTCGCTCTCGCTCTGCTCCCTCTGATTTTGAACTCACCCCTGTTTTGCCGCTCTCGCTCTGCTCCCTCTGATTTTGAACTCACCCCTGTTTTGTCGCTCTCGCTCTGCTCCCTCTGATTTTGAACTCACCCCTGTTTTGTCGCTCTCGCTCTGCTCCCTCTGATTTTGAACTCGCCCCTGTTTTGTCGCTCTCGCTCTGCTCCCTCTGATTTTGAACTCACCCCTGTTTTGTCGCTCTCGCTCTGCTCCCTCTGATTTTGAACTCACACCTGTTTTGTCGCTCTCGCTCTGCTCCCGCTTCTTTTGAACTCTCACCCAGATTTTGTCGCTCCCGCTCTGCTCCCACTTGTTTTGAACTCCCGGGTTTTTGGCGCTCTCGCTCTGCTCCTGCTGCTTTTTATCTCACCAGCGTTTTGGCGCTCTCGCTCTGCTCCCGCTGCTCCTGGAATCTACAAGGTTTTGGCACTCTCAATTTGCTCCCACTGCTTTTGAAGTCTCTCGGGTTATGGTGTGCTTTCTCTGATCCTGCTGCTTTTGACCTCTCCTGGGTCTTGGCACTCTCGCTCTGCTCCTGCTCGGCTCCCGCTGCATTTCACCTGTCCAGCATTTTGACGCACTAGCTCTGCTCTCACTATTCCTGAACTCTCCCGGGTTTTGGCGTTGTCGCTCTGCTCCCACTGCTTTTGAACTCTCCCAGGTTTTGGCACTCTCACTCTGCTCCCACTGCTTTGAAACACTCCCGTGTTTAGGCGCTCTCACTCTGCTCCCACTGCTCCCGAACGCTACTGGATTTTGGCGCTCTCACTCTGCTACCAATGCTTTTCAACTCTCCTGGGTCTTGGCGCTTTGGTTCTGCTCCCGCTGCTCCCGAAATCTGCCAGATTTTGGCGTTCTCGCTCTGCTCCCTCTGCTTTTGAACTCTCCCGGGTTTTGGAGCATTCGCTCTGCTCCCGCATCTTTTGAACTCCTGGGTTTTGGCGCTCTCGCACTGCTCCCGCATCTTTTGAACTCCTGGGTTTTGGCGCTCTCGCTCTGCTCTCGCTGCTGCTGAACTCTCCCGGGTTTTGGAACTCTCACTCTGCTCCCACTGCTTCGAACTCTCCTGGGTTTTGGCAATATCGCTCTGCTCCCGCTGCTTTTGAAATCTCCCAGGTTTTGGAGCTCTTGCTCTGCTCCCGCTCTGCTCCTGCTGCTTTTGAACTCTCCCGGGTGTTGGCGCTCTCGCTCTGCTTCCGCTTCTCCGGTACTCTCCCATGTTTTGGCGCTTTCGCTCTGCTCCCACTGATTTTGAACTCTCCCCTGTTTTGCTGCTCTCACTCTGCTCCCACTGATTTTGAACTCTCCCCTGTTTTGCTGCTCTCGCTCTGCTCCCACTGATTTTGAACTCTCCCCTGTTTTGGCGCTCTCGCTCTGCTCCCGCTGATTTTGAACTCACCCGGGTTTTGGCTCTCTCACTCTGCACCCGCTGCTTTTGAACTCACCCGTGTTTTGGCACTCACACTCTGCTCCCGTTGCTTTTGAACTCTCACGGGTTTTGCCGCACTCGCTCTGCTCCCGCTGCTTTTGAACTCTCGCACATTTTGGCGCTCCCACTCTGCTCCCGCTGCGTTTGGACTCCCGGGTTTTTGGCGCTCCCACTCTGCTCCTGCTGCTTTTTATCTCAACCAGATTTTGGCACTCTCGCTATGCTCCCGCTGCTCCTGAAATCTATCGGGTTTTGGCACTCTCTATTTGCTCCCGCTGCTTTTGAACTCTCTCGGGTTTTGGTGCTCTCGCTCTGCTCCCGCTGCTTTTGAACTCTCCCGGGCTTTGGCATTCTCGCTCTGTTCCCGTTGCTTCCTGGCTCCCCCATGTTTTGGTGCTCTCGTTCTGCTCCCACTGATTTTGAACTCTCCCGGGTTTTGGCACTCCCGCTCTGCTCCCGCGCTCCCGCATGTCTTCGCGCTCCCGCTGCTTTTTATCTCTCCCAGGTTTTGGCGCTCTCGCTCTGCTCCCGCTCGTCTCCCGCTGCGTTTGACCTTTCCCAGGTTTTGATGCTTTCGCTCTGCTCACGCAACTCCTGAACTCTTCCGGGTTTTGGCGTTCTTGCTCTGCTCCCACTGATTTTGAACTCTCCCGGGTTTTGGCATTATCGCTCTGCTCCCGCTGCATTTGAACTCTCCCGTGTTTTGGCACTCTCGCTCTGCTCCCCCTGCTCCCGATCTCTCCCAGGTTTTGGCGCTCTCTCTCTGCTCCCGCTGATTTTGAACTCTCCTGGATTTTGGCGATCTCGCTCTGCTCCCGCTACTTTGGATCTCTCCCGGGTTTTGGAGCATTCGCTCTGCTCCCGCTGCTTTTGAACACTCCCGGGTTTTGGCTATCTCGCTCTGCTCCCGCTGCTTTTGAACTTTGCTGGATTTTGGCGCCCTCGCTCTGCTCCCGCTGATTTTGAACTCTCCCGGGTTTTGGCGAACTCGCTCTGCTCCCGTTGCTTTGACACTCTCCCAGGTTGTGGCGCTCTCGCTCTGCTGTCGCTGCTCCTGAATTCTCCCGGGTTTTGGCATTCTCGCTCTGCTCCCGCTGCTTTTGGACTCTCCCGGGTTTTGCCATTCTCGCTCTGCTCCCGTTGCTTTGACACTCTCCCAGGTTGTGGCGCTCTCGCTCTGCTCCCGATGCTTTTGAACGCTTCCTGTATTTGGCGCTCTCGCTCTGCTCCCGCTGCTTTTCAACTCTCCCGGGTTTAGGCGCTCTCAGTCTGCTCCCACTGCTCACATATACGCTATCGGATTTTGGCGCTCTCGCTCTGCTTCCACTGCTTTTGAACTCTCCCGGGTTTTGGCACTCTCGCTCTACTCCCACTGCTTTTGAACTTTTTGATTTTGGCGCTCTCGCTCTGCTCCCGGACACTCCCGGGTTTTGGCACTCTCTTTCTGCTCCCGCTCGGCTCCCGCTCATTTTGAACTCAACCGGGTTTTGGCGATCTCGCTCTGCTCTCACTGCTCCCGAACTCTCCCGTGTTTAGGCACTCTCACTCTGCTGGCACTGCTCCCGAACTCTCCTCGGTTTTGGCGATATTGATCTGCTCCCACTGCTTTTGAACTCTCCCGGGTTTTGGCACTCTCACCCTGCTCCCGCTGCTTTTGAAATCTCCCGGGTTATAGTGCTCTCACTGTGCTCCCGCTGCTTATGAACTCTCCCAGGTTTTGGTGCTCGCACTCTGCTCCCGAACACTCCTGGGTTTTGGCAATCTCGCTCTGCTCCCGCTGCTCATGAACTCCACTGGGTTTTTTGTGCTTGCAATCTGCTCCCGCTGTTTTTGAACTCTGCCAGGTTTTGGCACTCTCGCTCTGCTCCCGCTGATTTTGAACTCTCGCAGATTTTGGCGCTCCCACTCTGCTCCCGCTGCGTTTGAACTCCCGGGTTTTTGGCGCTCTCGCTCTGCTCCCGCTGCTTTTCAACTCTCCCGGGTTTAGACGCTCTCAATCTGCTCCCACTGCTCCGAACTCTACCGGATTTTGGCGCTCTCGCTCAGCTACCACTGCTTTTCAACTCTCCTGGGTTTTGGCACTTTTGTTCTGCTCCTGCTTCTCCCGAAATCTACCGGATTTTGGCGCTCTCGCTATGCTCCCACTGCTCCTGAAATCTATCGGGTTTTGGCACTCTCTATTTGCTCCCGCTGCTTTTGAACTCTCTCGGGTTTTGGTGTGCTTGCTCTGATTCCACTGCTTTTGAACTCTCCTGGGTTTTGGTGCTCTCGCTCTGCTCCCGCTCTGCTCCCGCTGCTTTTGAACTCTCCCGGGTTTTGGCGTTCTCGCTCTGTTCCCATTGCTCCCTGGCTCCCCCATGTTTTGACGCTCTCGTTCTGCTCCCACTGATTTTGAACTCTCCCGGGTTTTGGTGCTCTCGCTCTGCTCCCGCTACTCCCGATCTCCCCCATGTTTAGGCGCACTTGCTCTGTCTCCCGATGCTTTTGAACTCTCCTGGGTTTTGGCACTGTGTGGTAAACCACTTTTATCGTTCACTATCGTTACACTATGGTTATCACTGTTTATATCGTTACACTATGGTTATCACTGTTTACACTGTTGTATCACTACACAAGGTCACCTCTTGCCATGCTGTTATACCTGGGCTGACCACAGCTGACTCCGCCCATGGCTCCGCGGGCTTGCCCAGGTATAAAGGTGGTCAACTGGCTGGTATTCCTCCTTGTTGGATCCGATCACCCACGAGGGTGGGCTCTGTTATTTAGCCAATAAAAACCTATAGTTACTAACTTAACTCGTCGCTTTTCATGAACTGAATTGATAGGTATATCAATTTTATTGGCTAAATTTTGAAATGTCTACAACGGAGCAGCCAAACGACCAGTCAGACGTACAGCCTCAGCCAAACGGCCATCTACAACAGCCCCAGCAGCCGGCCTGGCTACGAGCCCTCCGGCCGCCGTACCTGGATCTAAACCCACAGGCTGCGAATTCAGCCCTCGACTTCGAACACTGGCTGAGCTGCTTCGAAGCCTACCTGGGAGAATCCGGCGTGCCTCTGGCATCCAAACTAAGAGTTCTGACCGCTCAGGTGAGCCCTAAAGTATTTGCACTCATCCGGGACATTGCCACATACGAGGACGCCCTCAACCTGCTAAAAGAACAGTATCGGAGACCTGTAAACTCAATGTACGCCAGGCATCTCCTAAGATCCCGCTCGCAACAGCCAGGAGAGTTGGTTGATGATTTCTTACGGGCACTGCAAATACTCGGCAGGGACTGTGACTTTAAAGCCGTAACAGCTGAAGAACATACAGATGGAAACATCCGAGATGCCTTCGTGAAAGGCCTCCGGTCAGACTACTCACGGCAAAGACTGCTGGAATTAAAGGACCTCAACCTGAAAACAGCTGCTATCCTCGCTCGCTCCTTGGAAGTGGCCCATCGGGACCTCGAGGCGTACTCCAGGTACTGTGCTGCGCGACCCTGGGACTCGGGCCCGACCCCGGCCGCAATACCCCTCGCACCGCCACCTCTGGGACCTACCACAGCGTCGGTGTCCCGGAACCGATTGGGACCGCCACCCCCGGTACCGGCTGCGACATCAGAGCCCCTCAATCGGGCCGCCGGCTGCTTCTTCTGTGGCCAGGCGAAACACCCGAGGGTGCGCTGCCCTGCAAGAAACGCGACCTGCTCCGACTGCCACAAGAAAGGCCACTTCGCGAAGGCCTGCAGGGGGAAAGCCACAGACGCCAGCAGTGCCTCATGCGAGTTGTGGGGGCGGCCATCTTTCATCAAGGCCACAGATGCCAGTATCCCCTCGTGTGAATTGTGGGGGTGGCCATCTTTGATCAAGGCCACCGACGCCGGCAGTGCCTCATGTGAGTTGTGGGGGTGGCCATCTTCTCCGCCATTTTATTCAACGTCGTGGGCGCCGCCATTTTGTTCACCACACTCGACCGCCACCTTGTCTCCAGACCTGACCACCGCCTCACCCGCAGACTACAGCAGCTCGCTCAGCCATACACTAGCCTCCGTCACACTTGACCAAGCTCACCCGCATCACCTGTCCAAGTCCATGATGGACATCAAAGTAAACGGCCAAGCCACGACCTGCCTGTTCGACAGCGGAAGCACGGAGAGTTTCATCCATCCAGACACGGTGAGCCACTACTCCCTCACTGTCTGGCCAACGCGCAACCGGATCTCGATGGCGTCGAGGTCCCATTCTACAGACATCAGCGGCTACTGTGTTGTGACTCTGTCGGTTAGGGGCACGGAGTATAAAAATTTTAAACTTCTCGTCCTGCCCCAGCTCTGCGCTGCCGTCCAACTAGGGCTGGATTTCCAATCCCACCTTCAAAGTGTCACTTTGGCATACGGTGGACCCCTCCCCCCACTCACAGTCTACAAACATCAGCTTTTAAACCGCCCACCACGTACCACCTGCGGCCTATCCACCCTCAAGTTCCCGCCCCCCTCCCTGTTCGCTAACCTCACCCGTGACTGTAAACCCGTCGCTACCAAGAGCAGGTGGTACAGCGCCGGGGACAGAGCTTTTATTAGCTCCGAGGTGCAGCGACTCCTGAAGGAGGGCATCATCGAGGGAAGCAACAGCCCCTGGCGTGCCCAGGTCGTAGTCGTTAAGACCGGCGATAAACACCGCCTGGTCATCGACTACAGCCAAACCATAAACCGGTACACCCAGCTGGACGCATACCCCCTTCCCCGCATATCTGATATGGTCAATCAGATTGCACAGTACCGGGTATTCTCCACCATCGACCTTAAGTCGGCCTATCACCAACTCCCTATCCACCCTGAGGACTGCCAGTATACCGCCTTCGAGGCGAATGGCTGCCTCTACCACTTCCTTAGGGTTCCCTTCGGCGTCACCAACGGGGTTTCGGTCTTCCAAAGGGAGATGGACCGGATGGTTGACCAGAACGGGCTGCATGCCACGTTCCCTTATCTAGATAACGTCACCATCTGCGACCGCGACTGGCAGGACCATGATGTTAATCACAGAATCACACAGAATCACAGAAACCCCACAGTGCAGATAGAGGCCATTTCGGCCCATCGAGCCTGCACCGACACATATCCCACCCGATCCCCGTAACCCCTACTCCAACACATATCCCACCCTATCCCCGTAACCCCACGTATTTAATCCCCCTAACACTAAGGGTCAATTTATCATAGCCAATCGACCTAACCCGCACATCTTTGGACTATGGGAGGAAACCGGAGCACCCGGAGGAAACCCACGCAAACACGGGGAGAATGTGCAAACTCCACACAGACAGTCGCCCGAGGCCGGATTCGAACCCGGGTCCCTGGCGCTGTGAGGCAACAGTGCTAACCACTATGCCTCCGTACGGCCCAATGGCTGAACCTCACCTACAATAAGGAGAAATGTGTGTTTAACACCTCGCGCCTTGCCATCCTCGGCTGCGTAGAAGAGAATGGAGTCATCGGCCCCGACCCCGAAAGAATGCGCCCCCTCATGGAGCTTCCTCTCCCCCACTGTCCAAAGGCGCTGAAGAGAACCCTGGGGCTCTTCGCCTACTATGCCCAATGGGTGCCCAATTATGCGGACAAAGCCAGACCCCTCATGAAGTCCACCTCCTTCCCCCTGACGGCAGAAGCATGCGCAGCCTTCTCCCTCATAAAGGGAGACATTGCTAAGGCCACAATGCACGCAGTGGATGAGTCTATCCCTTTCCAAGTGGAGAGCGATGCATCCGACTTCGCCCTAGCTGCAACCCTTAACCAGGCGGGGAGACCGGTGGCCTTCTTCTCAAGGACCCTCCAGGGCCCTGAGGTCCGACATTCTTCGGTCGAGAAGGAGGCCCAGGCGATCGTGGAGGCAGTACGACGCTGGAGGCATTACCTGGCAGGCAAACAATTTACCCTCCTCACCGACCAGCGCTCGGTCGCTTTTATGTTTAATAACAAGCTGAGGGGCAAAATCAAGAACGACAAGATCTTGAGGTGGAGAATCGAGCTCTCCACCTTAGATTATGAGATCTTGTACCGGCCTGGTAAACTGAACGAACCCCCAGATGCTCTATCACGAAGTACATGTGCCAACGCGCAAATTGATAGACTGCAGACCCTCCACAACGACCTCTGCCACCCCGGGGTCACCAGACTTTACCACTTCATTAAGGCCCGCAACCTGCCCTATTCCATCGAGGTCAGGACTATGACCAGGAACTGCCAAACCTGTGCCGAATGCAAACCGCATTTCTTTAGGCCGGACAGAGCAAGCCTGATCAAGGCCACCTGCCCCTTCGAGCGCTTGAGCATCGATTTTAAGGGGCCCCTCCCGTCCTCTGACCGTAATGTGTACTTCCTCAACATTATTGATGAGTACTCCCGTTTCCCCTTTGCCTTCCCCTGCCCAGACATGACCAGTACCACGGTCATCAAATGCCTGAACGACCTCTTCGCCTTGTTCGGGTTCCCGAACTATATACATAGCGACCGGGGCTCATCCTTCATGAACGAGGAACTTCGCCAGTTCCTACTAGCGAGAGGTATTGCTGCAAGCAGGACCACCAGCTACAACCCCCGAGGGAACGGCCAGGTGGAAAGAGAGAACGCGACTGTCTGGAAGGCCGTTCTCTTAGCCTTAAAGTCTAAGGGCCTCCCAACCTCTCGCTGGCAGGAAGTCCTCCCGGCAGTGCTGCATTCCATCCGGTCACTGCTTTGCACTGCCATTAACGCCACCCCCCATGAACGAATGCTTGTTTTCCCCAGGAAGTCGACTATGGGAACCTCGCTACCAACATGGCTGACTTCTCCGGGGCCCGTCTTGCTGCGAAAGCACGTGAGGGCCCATAAAACGGACCCCCTGGTCGAGAGGGTGGACCTCCTGCACGCCAACCCCCAATACGCCTATGTGGCATACCCAGACGGGCGGGAGGACACAGTCTCCTTACATGACCTCGCACCCTCGGGCACCCCTGAGACACCACCGTTACCCCCCACCACCCCCCCCCAAATCCAGCCCAGGTAGACGGCATGCCGGAACCCCACGAGCCTTCGCCGACCACGCAGACACCAGCATTAACATCGGATACTGCACCACCGCCGCCGCTGCTGCGCCGATCAGAAAGGCTTACGAGGCCTCCGGACAGACTGACATACCCGAACTGGTAGTACACTTCACCCCGCCGGACTCAAATTTAAACAAGGGGTGAATGTGGTAAACCAGTTTTATCGTTCACTATCGTTACACTATGGTTATCACTGTTTATATCATTACACTATGGTTATCATTGTTTACACTGTTGTATCACTACACAAGGTCACCTCTTGCCACGCTGTTATACCTGGGCTGACCACAGCTGACTCCGCCCATGGCTCCGCCTGCTTGCCCAGGTATAAAGGTGGTCGACTGGCTGGTATTCCTCCTTGTTGGATCCGATCACCCACGAGGGTGGGCTCTGTTACTTAGCCAATAAAAACCTATAGTTACTAACTTAACTCGTCGCTTTTCATGAACTGAATTGATAGGTATATCACACTGTTGCTCTGCTCCCGCTGCTGTTGAACTCTCCCGGGTTTTGGCACTCCCGCTCTGCTCCCGCGCTCCCGCATGTCTTCGCGCTCCCGCTGCTTTTTATCTCTCCCAGGTTTTGGCGCTCTCGCTCTGCTCCCACTCGTCTCCCGCTGCGTTTGACCTTTCCCGGGTTTTGACGCTTTCGCTCTGCTCCCGCAACTCTTGAACTCTCCCGGGTTTTGGCATTCTTGCTCTGCTCCCACTGATTTTGAACACTCCCGGGTTTTGGCGTGCTCACTCTGCTCCCGCTGCTTTTGAACACTCCCGGGTTTTGGCTATCTCGCTCTGCTCCCGCTGCTTTTGAACTTTGCTGGATTTTGGCGATCTCGCTCTGCTGTTGCTGCTCCTGAACTCTCCCGGGATTTGGCACTCTCACTCTGCTCCCACTGCTCCCGAACACTCCTGGGTTTTGGCGAACTCACTCTGCTCCCACTGCTTTTGAGATCTCCTGTGTTTTGGCGCTCTCGCTCTGCTCCCGCTACTCCTGAACTCTCCCGGGTTTTGGCATTCTCGCTCTGCTCCCGCTGCTTTTGAACTCTCCCGGGTTTTGGCGTTCTCGCTCTGCTCCCGTTGCTTTGACACTCTCCCAGGTTGTGGCGCTCTCGCTCTGCTCCCGCTGCTTTGGAACTCTCCCGGCTTTTGGCGATCTCGCTCTGCTCCTGCTGCTTTGGAACTCTCCCGGCTTTTGGCGATCTCGCTCTGCTCCCGCTGCCTTGAAACTCTCCCGTGTTTTGGCGCTCTCGCTCTGCTCCCGCTGCTCCCACACTCTCCCGGGTTTTGGTTCTCGCTCTATGCTCCTGCTGATTTTGAACTCTCCCGGCTTTTGGCGATCTCGCTCTGCTCCCGCTGCTTTGGAACTCTCCCGGGTTTTGGTTCTCGCTCTATACTCCCGCTGATTTTGTACACTCCCAGATTTTGGCGATCTCGCTCTGCTCCCGCTGCTTTGGAACTCTCCCGGCTTTTGGCGATCTCACTCTGCTCCCGCTGCCTTGAAACTCTCCCGTGTTTTGGCGCTCTCGCTCTGCTCCCGCTGCTCCCACACTCTCCCGGGTTTTGGTTCTCGCTCTATGCTCCTGCTGATTTTGAACTCTCCCGGCTTTTGGTGATCTCGCTCTGCTCCCGCTGCTTTGGAACTCTCCCGGGTTTTGGCGCTCTCGCTCTGCTCCCGCTGCTTTTGAACTTTCCCGGATTTTGGCGCTCTCGCTCTGCTCCCGCTGCTTTTGAACTTTCCCGGATTTTGGCGCTCTCTCCCTGCTCCCAAACTCTCCCATGTTTTGGCGCTCTCTCTCTGCTCCCTCTGACTTGGAACTCTCCTGGGTTTAGGCGATCTCCCTCTGCTCCCGCAGCTTTGGAACTCTCCCGGGTTTTGGCACTCTCGCTCTGCTCCCACTTCTTTTGAACTCTCCCGGGTTTTGGCACTATCACTCTGCTCCGGTGCTCCCGCATGATTTGGTCCTCTCTCTCTCGGCTCCCGCTGCTTTGGAAATCTCTCGGGATTTGGCAGTCTCGCTCTGCTCCCGCTGCTCCCGAACTCGCCCGGGTTTTGGCGTTTCTCACGCTGATCCCGCTGCTCCCGAACTCTCCTGGGTTTTGGTGCTCTCGCTCTGCTCCCACTGCTTTGGAACTCTCCCAGGTTTTGGCGCTCTCGCTCTGCTCCCGCTGCTTTTCAAATCTCCCGGGTTTTCGCGCTTTCACTCTGCTTTCACTGCTCCCGAACTTTCCCGGGTTTTGGCGCAGTCGCTCTGCTCCGGCTACTTTTTAACTCCTGGGTTTTGGCGCAATCACTCTGCTCCCGCTGCTTTGGAACTCTCCCAGGTTTTGGCGCTCTCACTCTGCTCCCGCTGCTTTTGAACTTTCCTGGAATTTGGAGCTCTCGCTCTGCTCCCTAACTCTCCCGGGTTTGGCGCTCTCTCTCTGCTCCCGCTGATTTTGAACTCTCCCGGGATTTGGCGATCTCGCTCTGCTCCTGCTGCTCCCGAACTCTCCCGGGTTTTGTCGCTCTCACTCTGCTCCCACTGCTCCTGAACTCTCCAGTGATTTGGCGCTCTTGCTCTGCTCCCATTGCTTCTAAATCTCCCGGGTTTTGGCGCTCTCGCTCTGCTCCCGAACTCTCCCATATTTTGGCGATCTCACTTTGCTCCTGCTGCTCCCGAACTCTCCTGGGTATTGGTGCTTGCGCTATGCTCCCACTGTTTTTGAACTCTCCCGGGTTTTGGCGCTCTCGCTCTGCTCCCGCTCGGCTCCCGCTGATTTTGAACTCTCCCGGGTTTTGGCGCTCTCGCTCTGCTCCCACTGCTTTGGATCTCTCCAGGATTTTGGCGCTCTCGCGCTGCTCCCGCTGCTTTGGAACTCTCCCAGGTGCTGGCGCTGTCGCTCTGCTACCGCTGTTTTTGAACTCTCATTGATTTTGGCGCTCTCGCTCTGCTCCCGCTCGGCTCCCGCTGATTTTGAACTCTCCCGGGCTTTGGCGCTCTCGCTTTGCTCCCGCTGCTTTGCAACTCTCCCGAGTTTTGGCGCTCTCGCTCTGTTCCCGAACTCTCCCGTGTTTTGGCGCTCTCGCTCTGCTCCCGAACTCTCCCGAGTTTTGGCGATCTCACTCTGATCCTGCTGCTCCCGAACTCTCCTGGGTATTGGCGCTTGCGCTCTGCTCCCGCTGCTCTTGAACTCTCCTGGGTTTTGGCGCTCTCGCTCTGCTCCCGAACTCTCCCGGGTTTTGGCGCTCTCGCTCTGTTCCCGAACTCTCCCGTGTTTTGGCGCTCTCGCTCTGCTCCCGAACTCTCCCGAGTTTTGGCGATCTCACTCTGATCCTGCTGCTCCCGAACTCTCCTGGGTTTTGATGCACTCGCTCTGCTCCCACTACTTTTGAACTCTCCCGGCTTTTGGCGCTCTCACTCTGCTCCCGCTGCTTTGAAACTCCTGTGATTTGGCGCTCTCGTTCTGCTCCCGCTGCTCCCAAACTCTGCCGGTTTTTGGTTCTCGCTCTATGCTCCCGCTGATTTTGAAATCTCCCGGATTTTGGCGAGCTCGCTCTGCAACCGCTGCTTTAGAACTCTCCCGGAATTTGGCGCTCTAGCTCTGCTCCCGAACTCTCCCGTGTTTTGGTGCTCTCTCTCTGCTCCCGCTGATTTTGATCTCTCCCGGGTTTTGGTGAACTCGCTCTGCTCCCGCTGCTTTTGAAATATCCCAGGTTATAGTGCACTCGCTCTGCTCCCGCTGTTTTGAACTGTCCCGGGTTTTGGCGCTCTTGCTCTGCTCCCGAACTCTCCCGTGTTTTGGCGATCTCACTCTGATCCTGCTGCTCCCGAACTCTCCTGGGTATTGGCGCTTGCGCTCTGCTCCCGCTGCTTTTGAACTTTCCCGGATTTTGGTGCTCTCGCTCTGCTCCTGAAATCTCCCAGGTTCTGGCGCTCTCTCTCTGCTCCCGCTGTTTTGAACTGTCCCGGGTTTTGGCGATCTCGCTCTGCTCCCGAACTCTCCCGGGTTTTGGCGCTCTCACTCTGCTCCCACTGCTCCCGAACTCTCCTGGGTTTTGGCACTCATGCTCTGCTCCCATTGCTTTTGAACTCTCCCGGGTTTTGGCGCTCTCTCTCTGCTCCTGCTGATTTTGAACTCTCCTGGGTTTTGGTGCTCTTGCTCTGCCCCTGCTGCTTTTGAACTCTCCCTGGTTTTGGCGCTCTCGCTCTGCTCCCGACCTCTCCCGTGTTTTGGCGATCTCACTCTGCTCCTGCTTCTCCCAAACTCTCCTGGGTTTTGGCGCTTTCGTTCTGCTCCCGCTGCATTTGATCTCTCCCGGGTTTTGGCGTTTTCGCTCTGCTCCCGCTGCTTTGACACTCTCCCGGGTATTGGCGCTCTCGCTTTGCTCCCGCTGCTCCCGAACTCTCCTGGGTTTTGGTGCTCTCGCTCTGCTCCCGCTGATTTTGAAATCTCCTGTGTTTTGGCGCACTTGCTCTGCTCCCGCTGCTTTGGAACTCTCCCGGGTTTTGGCGCTCTCGCTCTGCTCCCGAACTCTCCCGAGTTTTGGCGATCTCACTCTGATCCTGCTGCTCCCGAACTCTCCTGGGTATTGGCGTTTGCGCTCTGCTCCCGCTGCTCTTGAACTCTCCTGGGTTTTGGCGCTCTCGCTCTGCTCCCGAACTCTCCCGGGTTTTGGCGCTCTCACTCTGCTCCCGCTGCTTTTGAACTTTCCTGGAATTTGGAGCTCTCGCTCTGCTCCCTAACTCTCCCGGGTTTGGCGCTCTCTCTCTGCTCCCGCTGATTTTGAACTCTCCCGGGATTTGGCGATCTCACTCTGCTCCTGCTGCTGCCTAACTCTCCCGGGTTTTGTCGCTCTCACTCTGCTCCCACTGCTCCTGAACTCTCCAGTGATTTGGCGCTCTTGCTCTGCTCCCATTGCTTCTAAATCTCCCGGGTTTTGGCGCTCTCGCTCTGCTCCCGAACTCTCCCATGTTTTGGCGATCTCACTTTGCTCCTGCTGCTCCCGAACTCTCCTGGGTATTGGTGCTTGCGCTATGCTCCCACTGTTTTTGAACTCTCCCGGGTTTTGGCGCTCTCGCTCTGCTCCCGCTCGGCTCCCGCTGATTTTGAACTCTCCCGGGTTTTGGCGCTCTCGCTCTGCTCCCACTGCTTTGGATCTCTCCAGGATTTTGGCGCTCTCGCGCTGCTCCCGCTGCTTTGGAACTCTCCCAGCTGCTGGCGCTGTCGCTCTGCTACCGCTGTTTTTGAACTCTCATTGATTTTGGCGCTCTCGCTCTGCTCCCGCTCGGCTCCCGCTGATTTTGAACTCTCCCGGGCTTTGGCGCTCTCGCTTTGCTCCCGCTGCTTTGCAACTCTCCCGAGTTTTGGCGCTCTCGCTCTGTTCCCGAACTCTCCCGTGTTTTGGCGCTCTCGCTCTGCTCCCGAACTCTCCCGAGTTTTGGCGATCTCACTCTGATCCTGCTGCTCCCGAACTCTCCTGGGTATTGGCGCTTGCGCTCTGCTCCCGCTGCTCTTGAACTCTCCTGGGTTTTGGCGCTCTCGCTCTGCTCCCGAACTCTCCCGGGTTTTGGCGCTCTCGCTCTGTTCCCGAACTCTCCCGTGTTTTGGCGCTCTCGCTCTGCTCCCGAACTCTCCCGAGTTTTGGCGATCTCACTCTGATCCTGCTGCTCCCGAACTCTCCTGGGATTTATCGCTTGCGCTCTACTCCAGCTGTGTTTGAACTCTCGTGGGTTTTGGCGCTCTCGCTCTGCTCCCGCTCGGCTCCCGCTGTCTTCGAACTCTCCCGGGTTTTGGCACTCCCGTTCCGCTCCCACTGCTTTGGAACTCTCCCATGTTTTGGCGTTCTCGCTCTGCTCCCACTGCATTTGATCTCTCCCGGGTATTGGCGCTCTCGCTTTGCTCCCGCTGCTCCCGAACTCTCCTGGGTTTTGGTGCTCTCGCTCTGCTCCCGCTGATTTTGAAATCTCCTGTGTTTTGGCGCACTTGCTCTGCTCCCGCTGCTTTGGAACTCTACCGGGTTTTGGTGCTCTCGCTCTGCTCCCGCTGCTCCTGAACTCTCCGGAGTTTTTTCGCTCGCGCTCTCCTCCCGCTGTTTTTGAACTCTCCCGGGTTATAGTGCTCTCGCTCTACTCCCGCTGTTTTTGAACTCTCCCAGGTTTTGGCTCTCACGCTCTGCTCCCGCTCAGCTCCCGCTCATTTTGAACTGCTCCCGGGTTTTGGCGCTCTCACTCTGCTCCTGCTCTGCTACCACTGCTATTGAACTCTCCCGGGTTTTTGCGCTCTCGCTCTGCCCCCGCTGCTTTGGATCTCTCCCGTGTTTTGGAGCACTCGGTCTGCTCCCGCAGCGTTTGACCTCTCCCGTGTTTTGGCACTCTCGCTCTGTTCCCGCTACCACCGAACTCTCCCGGGTTTTGATGTTCTCGCTCTGCTCCCGCCACATTTGAACTCTTCTGTGTTTTGGCGCTCTCACTCTGCTCCCGCTACTCCCGAACTCTCCCATGTTTTGGCGCTCTCTCTCTCTGCTCCCTCTGACTTGGAACTCTCCTGGGTTTAGGCGATCTCGCTCTGCTCCCGCAGCTTTGGAACTGTCCCGGGTTTTGGTGCTCTCACTCTGCTCCAGCTGCTCCCGAACTCTCCCGGATTTTGGTTCTCGCTCTATGCTCCCGCTGATTTTGTACACTCCCAGATTTTGGCGATCTCGCTCTGCTCCCGCTGCTTTGGAACTCTCCCGGCTTTTGGCGCTCTCACTCTGCTCCCGCTGCCTTGAATCTCTCCCGGGTTTTGGCGCTCTCGGTCTGCTCCCGCTGCTTTTGAACTCTCCCGGGTTTTGGCACTATCGCTCTGCTCCGGCGCTCCCGCATGATTTGGTGCTCTCTCTCTCGGCTCCCGCTGCTTTGGAAATCTCTCGGGATTTGGCAGTCTCGCTCTGCTCCTGCTGCTCCCGAACTCGCCCGGGTTTTGGCGTTTCTCACGCTGATCCCGCTGCTCCCGAACTCTCCTGGGTTTTGGCGCTCTCGCTCTGCTCCCGCTGATTTTGATCTCTCCTGAGTTATAGTGCTCTCCCTCAGCTCCCACTGCTTTTGAACTCTCCTGGGTTTTGGTGCTCTCACTCTGCTCCAGCTGCTCCCGAACTCTCCCGGATTTTGGTTCTCGCTCTATGCTCCCGCTGATTTTGTACACTCCCAGATTTTGGCGATCTCGCTCTGCTCCCGCTGCCTTGAATCTCTCCCGTGTTTTGGTGCTCTCACTCTGCTCCCGCTGATTTTGATCTCTCCCGGGTTTTGGTGAACTCGCTCTGCTCCCGCTGCTTTTGAAATATCCCAGGTTATAGTGCACTCGCTCTGCTCCCGCTGTTTTGAACTGTCCCGGGTTTTGGCGCTCTTGCTCTGCTCCCGAACTCTCCCGTGTTTTGGTGCTCTCTCTCTGCTCCCGCTGATTTTGATCTCTCCCGGGTTTTGGTGAACTCGCTCTGCTCCCGCTGCTTTTGAAATATCCCAGGTTATAGTGCACTCGCTCTGCTCCCGCTGTTTTGAACTGTCCCGGGTTTTGGCGCTCTTGCTCTGCTCCCGAACTCTCCCGTGTTTTGGCGATCTCACTCTGATCCTGCTGCTCCCGAACTCTCCTGGGTATTGGCGCTTGCGCTCTGCTCCCGCTGCTTTTGAACTTTCCCGGATTTTGGTGCTCTCGCTCTGCTCCTGAAATCTCCCAGGTTCTGGCGCTCTCTCTCTGCTCCCGCTGTTTTGAACTGTCCCGGGTTTTGGCGATCTCGCTCTGCTCCCGAACTCTCCCGGGTTTTGGCGCTCTCACTCTGCTCCCACTGCTCCCGAACTCTCCTGGGTTTTGGCACTCATGCTCTGCTCCCATTGCTTTTGAACTCTCCCGGGTTTTGGCGCTCTCTCTCTGCTCCTGCTGATTTTGAACTCTCCTGGGTTTTGGTGCTCTTGCTCTGCCCCTGCTGCTTTTGAACTCTCCCTGGTTTTGGCGCTCTCGCTCTGCTCCCGACCTCTCCCGTGTTTTGGCGATCTCACTCTGCTCCTGCTTCTCCCAAACTCTCCTGGGTTTTGGCGCTTTCGTTCTGCTCCCGCTGCATTTGATCTCTCCCGGGTTTTGGCGTTTTCGCTCTGCTCCCGCTGCTTTGACACTCTCCCGGGTATTGGCGCTCTCGCTTTGCTCCCGCTGCTCCCGAACTCTCCTGGGTTTTGGTGCTCTCGCTCTGCTCCCGCTGATTTTGAAATCTCCTGTGTTTTGGCGCACTTGCTCTGCTCCCGCTGCTTTGGAACTCTCCCGGGTTTTGGCGCTCTCGCTCTGCTCCCGAACTCTCCCGAGTTTTGGCGATCTCACTCTGATCCTGCTGCTCCCGAACTCTCCTGGGTATTGGCGTTTGCGCTCTGCTCCCGCTGCTCTTGAACTCTCCTGGGTTTTGGCGCTCTCGCTCTGCTCCCGAACTCTCCCGGGTTTTGGCGCTCTCACTCTGCTCCCGCTGCTTTTGAACTTTCCTGGAATTTGGAGCTCTCGCTCTGCTCCCTAACTCTCCCGGGTTTGGCGCTCTCTCTCTGCTCCCGCTGATTTTGAACTCTCCCGGGATTTGGCGATCTCACTCTGCTCCTGCTGCTGCCTAACTCTCCCGGGTTTTGTCGCTCTCACTCTGCTCCCACTGCTCCTGAACTCTCCAGTGATTTGGCGCTCTTGCTCTGCTCCCATTGCTTCTAAATCTCCCGGGTTTTGGCGCTCTCGCTCTGCTCCCGAACTCTCCCATGTTTTGGCGATCTCACTTTGCTCCTGCTGCTCCCGAACTCTCCTGGGTATTGGTGCTTGCGCTATGCTCCCACTGTTTTTGAACTCTCCCGGGTTTTGGCGCTCTCGCTCTGCTCCCGCTCGGCTCCCGCTGATTTTGAACTCTCCCGGGTTTTGGCGCTCTCGCTCTGCTCCCACTGCTTTGGATCTCTCCAGGATTTTGGCGCTCTCGCGCTGCTCCCGCTGCTTTGGAACTCTCCCAGCTGCTGGCGCTGTCGCTCTGCTACCGCTGTTTTTGAACTCTCATTGATTTTGGCGCTCTCGCTCTGCTCCCGCTCGGCTCCCGCTGATTTTGAACTCTCCCGGGCTTTGGCGCTCTCGCTTTGCTCCCGCTGCTTTGCAACTCTCCCGAGTTTTGGCGCTCTCGCTCTGTTCCCGAACTCTCCCGTGTTTTGGCGCTCTCGCTCTGCTCCCGAACTCTCCCGAGTTTTGGCGATCTCACTCTGATCCTGCTGCTCCCGAACTCTCCTGGGTATTGGCGCTTGCGCTCTGCTCCCGCTGCTCTTGAACTCTCCTGGGTTTTGGCGCTCTCGCTCTGCTCCCGAACTCTCCCGGGTTTTGGCGCTCTCGCTCTGTTCCCGAACTCTCCCGTGTTTTGGCGCTCTCGCTCTGCTCCCGAACTCTCCCGAGTTTTGGCGATCTCACTCTGATCCTGCTGCTCCCGAACTCTCCTGGGATTTATCGCTTGCGCTCTACTCCAGCTGTGTTTGAACTCTCGTGGGTTTTGGCGCTCTCGCTCTGCTCCCGCTCGGCTCCCGCTGTCTTCGAACTCTCCCGGGTTTTGGCACTCCCGTTCCGCTCCCACTGCTTTGGAACTCTCCCATGTTTTGGCGTTCTCGCTCTGCTCCCACTGCATTTGATCTCTCCCGGGTATTGGCGCTCTCGCTTTGCTCCCGCTGCTCCCGAACTCTCCTGGGTTTTGGTGCTCTCGCTCTGCTCCCGCTGATTTTGAAATCTCCTGTGTTTTGGCGCACTTGCTCTGCTCCCGCTGCTTTGGAACTCTACCGGGTTTTGGTGCTCTCGCTCTGCTCCCGCTGCTCCTGAACTCTCCGGAGTTTTTTCGCTCGCGCTCTCCTCCCGCTGTTTTTGAACTCTCCCGGGTTATAGTGCTCTCGCTCTACTCCCGCTGTTTTTGAACTCTCCCAGGTTTTGGCTCTCACGCTCTGCTCCCGCTCAGCTCCCGCTCATTTTGAACTGCTCCCGGGTTTTGGCGCTCTCACTCTGCTCCTGCTCTGCTACCACTGCTATTGAACTCTCCCGGGTTTTTGCGCTCTCGCTCTGCCCCCGCTGCTTTGGATCTCTCCCGTGTTTTGGAGCACTCGGTCTGCTCCCGCAGCGTTTGACCTCTCCCGTGTTTTGGCACTCTCGCTCTGTTCCCGCTACCACCGAACTCTCCCGGGTTTTGATGTTCTCGCTCTGCTCCCGCCACTTTTGAACTCTTCTGTGTTTTGGCGCTCTCACTCTGCTCCCGCTACTCCCGAACTCTCCCATGTTTTGGCGCTCTCTCTCTCTGCTCCCTCTGACTTGGAACTCTCCTGGGTTTAGGCGATCTCGCTCTGCTCCCGCAGCTTTGGAACTGTCCCGGGTTTTGGTGCTCTCACTCTGCTCCAGCTGCTCCCGAACTCTCCCGGATTTTGGTTCTCGCTCTATGCTCCCGCTGATTTTGTACACTCCCAGATTTTGGCGATCTCGCTCTGCTCCCGCTGCTTTGGAACTCTCCCGGCTTTTGGCGCTCTCACTCTGCTCCCGCTGCCTTGAATCTCTCCCGGGTTTTGGCGCTCTCGGTCTGCTCCCGCTGCTTTTGAACTCTCCCGGGTTTTGGCACTATCGCTCTGCTCCGGCGCTCCCGCATGATTTGGTGCTCTCTCTCTCGGCTCCCGCTGCTTTGGAAATCTCTCGGGATTTGGCAGTCTCGCTCTGCTCCTGCTGCTCCCGAACTCGCCCGGGTTTTGGCGTTTCTCACGCTGATCCCGCTGCTCCCGAACTCTCCTGGGTTTTGGCGCTCTCGCTCTGCTCCCGCTGATTTTGATCTCTCCTGAGTTATAGTGCTCTCCCTCAGCTCCCACTGCTTTTGAACTCTCCTGGGTTTTGGTGCTCTCACTCTGCTCCAGCTGCTCCCGAACTCTCCCGGATTTTGGTTCTCGCTCTATGCTCCCGCTGATTTTGTACACTCCCAGATTTTGGCGATCTCGCTCTGCTCCCGCTGCCTTGAATCTCTCCCGTGTTTTGGTGCTCTCACTGTGCTCCCGCTGCTCCCACACTCTCCCGGGTTTTGGTTCTCGCTCTATGCTCCCGCTGCTTTGGAACTCTCCCGGCTTTTGGCGATCTCGCTCTGCTCCCGCTGCATTGAAACTCTCCCGTGTTTTGGCGCTCTCGCTCTGCTCCCGCTGCTCCCACACTCTCCCGGGTTTTGGTTCTCGCTCTATGCTCCTGCTGATTTTGAACTCTCCCGGCTTTTGGCGATCTCGCTCTGCTCCCGCTGCTTTGGAACTCTCCCGGCTTTTGGCGATCTCACTCTGCTCCCGCTGCCTTGAAACTCTCCCGTGTTTTGGCGCTCTCGCTCTGCTCCCGCTGCTCCCACACTCTCCTGGGTTTTGGTTCTCGCTCTATGCTCCTGCTGATTTTGAACTCTCCCGGCTTTTGGCGATCTCGCTCTGCTCCCGCTGCTTTGGAACTCTCCCGGGTTTTGGCGCTCTCGCTCTGCTCCCGCTGCTTTTGAACTTTCCCGGATTTTGGCGCTCTCTCTCTGATCCCGCTGCTTTTGAACTTTCCCGGGTTTTGGCGCTCTCGCTCTGCTCCCGCTGCTTTTGAACTTTCCCGGATTTTGGCGCTCTCTCTCTGCTCCCAAACTCTCCCATGTTTTGGCGCTCTCTCTCCGCTCCCTCTGACTTGGAACTCTCCTGGGTTTAGGCGATCTCCCTCTGCTCCCGCAGCTTTGGAACTCTCCCGGGTTTTGGCACTCTCGCTCTGCTCCCACTTCTTTTGATCTCTCCCGGGTTTTGGCACTCTCGCTCTGCTCCCACTTCTTTTGAACTCTCCCGGGTTTTGGCGCTTTCACTCTGCTCTCACTGCTCCCGAACTTTCCCGGGTTTTGGCGCAGTCGCTCTGCTCCGGCTACTTTTTAACTCCTGGGTTTTGGCGCAATCGCTCTGCTCCCGCTGCTTTGGAACTCTCCCAGGTTTTGGCGCTCTCACTCTGCTCCCGCTGCTTTTGAACTTTCCTGGAATTTGGAGCTCTCGCTCTGCTCCCTAACTCTCCCGGGTTTGGCGCTCTCTCTCTGCTCCCGCTGATTTTGAACTCTCCCGGGATTTGGCGATCTCGCTCTGCTCCTGCTGCTCCCGAACTCTCCCGGGTTTTGTCGCTCTCACTCTGCTCCCACTGCTCCTGAACTCTCCAGTGATTTGGCGCTCTTGCTCTGCTCCCATTGCTTCTAAATCTCCCGGGTTTTGGCGCTCTCGCTCTGCTCCCGAACTCTCCCATGTTTTGGCGATCTCACTTTGCTCCTGCTGCTCCCGAACTCTCCTGGGTATTGGTGCTTGCGCTATGCTCCCACTGTTTTTGAACTCTCCCGGGTTTTGGCGCTCTCGCTCTGCTCCCGCTCGGCTCCCGCTGATTTTGAACTCTCCCGGGTTTTGGCGCTCTCGCTCTGCTCCCGCTGCTTTGAAACTCCTGTGATTTGGCGCTCTCGTTCTGCTCCCGCTGCTCCCAAACTCTGCCGGTTTTTGGTTCTCGCTCTATGCTCCCGCTGATTTTGAAATCTCCCGGATTTTGGCGAGCTCGCTCTGCAACCGCTGCTTTAGAACTCTCCCGGAATTTGGCGCTCTAGCTCTGCTCCCGAACTCTCCCGTGTTTTGGTGCTCTCTCTCTGCTGCCGCTGATTTTGATCTCTCCCGGGTTTTGGTGAACTCGCTCTGCTCCCGCTGCTTTTGAAATATCCCAGGTTATAGTGCACTCGCTCTGCTCCCGCTGTTTTGAACTGTCCCGGGTTTTGGCGCTCTTGCTCTGCTCCCGAACTCTCCCGTGTTTTGGCGATCTCACTCTGATCCTGCTGCTCCCGAACTCTCCTGGGTATTGGCGCTTGCGCTCTGCTCCCGCTGCTTTTGAACTTTCCCGGATTTTGGTGCTCTCGCTCTGCTCCTGAAATCTCCCAGGTTCTGGCGCTCTCTCTCTGCTCCTGCTGATTTTGAACTCTCCCGGGATTTGGCGATCTCGCTCTGCTCCCGAACTCTCCCGGGTTTTGGCGCTCTCACTCTGCTCCCACTGCTCCCGAACTCTCCTGGGTTTTGGCACTCATGCTCTGCTCCCATTGCTTTTGAACTCTCCCGGGTTTTGGCGCTCTCTCTCTGCTCCTGCTGATTTTGAACTCTCCCTGGTTTTGGCGCTCTCGCTCTGCTCCCGACCTCTCCCGTGTTTTGGCGATCTCACTCTGCTCCTGCTGCTCCCAAACTGTCCTGGGTTTTGGCGCTTTCGTTCTGCTCCCGCTGCATTTGATCTCTCCCGAGTTTTGGCGTTTTCGCTCTGCTCCCGCTGCTTTGACACTCTCCCGGGTATTGGCGCTCTCGCTTTGCTCCCGCTGCTCCCGAACTCTCCTGGGTTTTGGTGCTCTCGCTCTGCTCCCGCTGATTTTGAAATCTCCTGTGTTTTGGCGCACTTGCTCTGCTCCCGCTGCTTTGGAACTCTCCCGGGTTTTGGCGCTCTCGCTCTGCTCCCGAACTCTCCCGAGTTTTGGCGATCTCACTCTGATCCTGCTGCTCCCGAACTCTCCTGGGTATTGGCGCTTGCGCTCTGCTCCCGCTGCTCTTGAACTCTCCTGGGTTTTGGCGCTCTCGCTCTGCTCCCGAACTCTCCCGGGTTTTGGCGCTCTCACTCTGCTCCCGCTGCTTTTGAACTTTCCTGGAATTTGGAGCTCTCGCTCTGCTCCCTAACTCTCCCGGGTTTGGCGCTCTCTCTCTGCTCCCGCTGATTTTGAACTCTCCCGGGATTTGGCGATCTCGCTCTGCTCCTGCTGCTCCCGAACTCTCCCGGGTTTTGTCGCTCTCACTCTGCTCCCACTGCTCCTGAACTCTCCAGTGATTTGGCGCTCTTGCTCTGCTCCCATTGCTTCTAAATCTCCCGGGTTTTGGCGCTCTCGCTCTGCTCCCGAACTCTCCCATGTTTTGGCGATCTCACTTTGCTCCTGCTGCTCCCGAACTCTCCTGGGTATTGGTGCTTGCGCTATGCTCCCACTGTTTTTGAACTCTCCCGGGTTTTGGCGCTCTCGCTCTGCTCCCGCTCGGCTCCCGCTGATTTTGAACTCTCCCGGGTTTTGGCGCTCTCGCTCTGCTCCCACTGCTTTGGATCTCTCCAGGATTTTGGCGCTCTCGCGCTGCTCCCGCTGCTTTGGAACTCTCCCAGGTGCTGGCGCTGTCGCTCTGCTACCGCTGTTTTTGAACTCTCATTGATTTTGGCGCTCTCGCTCTGCTCCCGCTCGGCTCCCGCTGATTTTGAACTCTCCCGTGCTTTGGCGCTCTCGCTTTGCTCCCGCTGCTTTGCAACTCTCCCGAGTTTTGGCGCTCTCGCTCTGTTCCCGAACTCTCCCGTGTTTTGGCGCTCTCGCTCTGCTCCCGAACTCTCCCGAGTTTTGGCGATCTCACTCTGATCCTGCTGCTCCCGAACTCTCCTGGGTATTGGCGCTTGCGCTCTGCTCCCGCTGCTCTTGAACTCTCCTGGGTTTTGGCGCTCTCGCTCTGCTCCCGAACTCTCCCGGGTTTTGGCGCTCTCGCTCTGTTCCCGAACTCTCCCGTGTTTTGGCGCTCTCGCTCTGCTCCCGAACTCTCCCGAGTTTTGGCGATCTCACTCTGATCCTGCTGCTCCCGAACTCTCCTGGGATTTATCGCTTGCGCTCTACTCCAGCTGTGTTTGAACTCTCGTGGGTTTTGGCGCTCTCGCTCTGCTCCCGCTCGGCTCCCGCTGTCTTCGAACTCTCCCGGGTTTTGGCACTCCCGTTCCGCTCCCACTGCTTTGGAACTCTCCCATGTTTTGGCGTTCTCGCTCTGCTCCCACTGCATTTGATCTCTCCCGGGTATTGGCGCTCTCGCTTTGCTCCCGCTGCTCCCGAACTCTCCTGGGTTTTGGTGCTCTCGCTCTGCTCCCGCTGATTTTGAAATCTCCTGTGTTTTGGCGCACTTGCTCTGCTCCCGCTGCTTTGGAACTCTACCGGGTTTTGGTGCTCTCGCTCTGCTCCCGCTGCTCCTGAACTCTCCGGAGTTTTTTCGCTCGCGCTCTCCTCCCGCTGTTTTTGAACTCTCCCGGGTTATAGTGCTCTCGCTCTACTCCCGCTGTTTTTGAACTCTCCCAGGTTTTGGCTCTCACGCTCTGCTCCCGCTCAGCTCCCGCTCATTTTGAACTGCTCCCGGGTTTTGGCGCTCTCACTCTGCTCCTGCTCTGCTACCACTGCTATTGAACTCTCCCGGGTTTTTGCGCTCTCGCTCTGCCCCCGCTGCTTTGGATCTCTCCCGTGTTTTGGAGCACTCGGTCTGCTCCCGCAGCGTTTGACCTCTCCCGTGTTTTGGCACTCTCGCTCTGTTCCCGCTACCACCGAACTCTCCCGGGTTTTGATGTTCTCGCTCTGCTCCCGCCACTTTTGAACTCTTCTGTGTTTTGGCGCTCTCACTCTGCTCCCGCTACTCCCGAACTCTCCCATGTTTTGGCGCTCTCTCTCTCTGCTCCCTCTGACTTGGAACTCTCCTGGGTTTAGGCGATCTCGCTCTGCTCCCGCAGCTTTGGAACTGTCCCGGGTTTTGGTGCTCTCACTCTGCTCCAGCTGCTCCCGAACTCTCCCGGATTTTGGTTCTCGCTCTATGCTCCCGCTGATTTTGTACACTCCCAGATTTTGGCGATCTCGCTCTGCTCCCGCTGCTTTGGAACTCTCCCGGCTTTTGGCGCTCTCACTCTGCTCCCGCTGCCTTGAATCTCTCCCGGGTTTTGGCGCTCTCGGTCTGCTCCCGCTGCTTTTGAACTCTCCCGGGTTTTGGCACTATCGCTCTGCTCCGGCGCTCCCGCATGATTTGGTGCTCTCTCTCTCGGCTCCCGCTGCTTTGGAAATCTCTCGGGATTTGGCAGTCTCGCTCTGCTCCTGCTGCTCCCGAACTCGCCCGGGTTTTGGCGTTTCTCACGCTGATCCCGCTGCTCCCGAACTCTCCCGGGTTTTGGTGCTCTCGCTCTGCTCCCACTGCTTTTCAAATCTCCCGGGTTTTCGCGCTTTCACTCTGCTCTCACTGCTCCCGAACTTTCCCGGGTTTTGGCGCAGTCGCTCTGCTCCGGCTACTTTTTAACTCCTGGGTTTTGGCGCAATCGCTCTGCTCCCGCTGCTTTGGAACTCTCCCAGGTTTTGGCGCTCTCACTCTGCTCCCGCTGCTTTTGAACTTTCCTGGAATTTGGAGCTCTCGCTCTGCTCCCTAACTCTCCCGGGTTTGGCGCTCTCTCTCTGCTCCCGCTGATTTTGAACTCTCCCGGGATTTGGCGATCTCGCTCTGCTCCTGCTGCTCCCGAACTCTCCCGGGTTTTGTCGCTCTCACTCTGCTCCCACTGCTCCTGAACTCTCCAGTGATTTGGCGCTCTTGCTCTGCTCCCATTGCTACTAAATCTCCCGGGTTTTGGCGCTCTCGCTCTGCTCCCGAACTCTCCCATGTTTTGGCGATCTCACTTTGCTCCTGCTGCTCCCGAACTCTCCTGGGTATTGGTGCTTGCGCTATGCTCCCACTGTTTTTGAACTCTCCCGGGTTTTGGCGCTCTCGCTCTGCTCCCGCTCGGCTCCCGCTGATTTTGAACTCTCCCGGGTTTTGGCGCTCTCGCTCTGCTCCCACTGCTTTGGATCTCTCCAGGATTTTGGCGCTCTCGTGCTGCTCCCGCTGCTTTGGAACTCTCCCAGGTGCTGGCGCTGTCGCTCTGCTCCCGCTGTTTTTGAACTCTCATTGATTTTGGCGCTCTCGCTCTGCTCCCGAACTCTCCCGTGTTTTGGCGCTCTCGCTCTGCTCCCGAACTCTCCCGAGTTTTGGCGATCTCACTCTGATCCTGCTGCTCCCGAACTCTCCTGGGATTTATCGCTTGCGCTCTACTCCAGCTGTTTTTGAACTCTCGTGGGTTTTGGCGCTCTCGCTCTGCTCCCGCTCGGCTCCCGCTGTCTTCGAACTCTCCCGGGTTTTGGCACTCCCGTTCCGCTCCCACTGCTTTGGAACTCTCCCGTGTTTTGGCGTTCTCGCTCTGCTCCCACTGCATTTGATCTCTCCCGGGTATTGGCGCTCTCGCTTTGCTCCCGCTGCTCCCGAACTCTCCTGGGTTTTGGTGCTCTCGCTCTGCTCCCGCTGATTTTGAAATCTCCTGTGTTTTGGCGCACTTGCTCTGCTCCCGCTGCTTTGGAACTCTACCGGGTTTTGGTGCTCTCGCTCTGCTCCCGCTGCTCCTGCACTCTCCGGAGTTTTGTCGCTCGCGCTCTCCTCCCGCTGTTTTTGAACTTTCCTGAGTTATAGTGCTCTCCCTCAGCTCCCACTGCTTTTGAACTCTCCTGGGTTTTGGTGCTCTCACTCTGCTCCAGCTGCTCCCGAACTCTCCCGGGTTTTGGTTCTCGCTCTATGCTCCCGCTGATTTTGTACACTCCCAGATTTTGGCGATCTCGCTCTGCTCCCGCTGCCTTGAATCTCTCCCGTGTTTTGGTGCTCTCACTCTGCTCCCGCTGCTCCCACACTCTCCCGGGTTTTGGTTCTCGCTCTATGCTCCTGCTGATTTTGAACTCTCCCAGGTTTTGGCGATCTCGCTCTGCTCCCGCTGCTTTGGAACTCTCCCGGCTTTTGGCGATCTCGCTCTGCTCCTGCTGCTTTGGAACTCTCCCGGCTTTTGGCGATCTCGCTCTGCTCCTGCTGCTTTGGAACTCTCCCGGCTTTTGGCGATCTCGCTCTGCTCCTGCTGCTTTGGAACTCTCCCGGCTTTTGGCGATCTCGCTCTGCTCCCGCTGATTTTGAACTCTCCCGGGTTTTGCTGCTCTCACTCTGCTCCCGCACAGCTCCCACTAATTTTGAACTCTCCTGGGATTTGACGATCTCGCTCTGCTCCCGCACACTCCCGGGTTTTGGCGCTCTCACTCTGCCCCTGAACTCTCCCGGGTTTTGGCGATCTCACTCTGCTCCCGCTCGGCTCCCGCTAATTTTGAACTCTCCCGGGTTTTGGTGCTCTCTTTCTGCTACCACTGTTTTTGAACTCTCCCGGGATTGGCACGCTCGATTTTCTCCCGCTGCTTTTGAACTCTTTTGGGTTTTTGGCATCCGTGCTCTGATCCCGCTGCTTTTGATCTCTCCCGGGTTTTGTCGCTCTGTCTCTTCTCCCGCTGCTTTTGAACTTTTCTCGCATTTTGGCACTCTTGCTCTGCTCCCGTGCTCTCGCATGATTTGGTGCTCTCTCTCTCTGCTCATGCTGCTTTGGAAATCTCTCGGGATTTGGCGCTCTCGCCATGCTCCCGAACTCGCCCGTGTTTTGGCGTTTCTCGCTCTGCTCCCACTGCTCCCAAACTCTCCCGCGTTTTGGCGCTCTCACTCTGCTCCCACTGCTCCCGAACTCTCCTGGGTTTTGATGCACTCGCTCTGCTCCCACTACTTTTGAACTCTCCCGGCTTTTGGCGCTCTCACTCTGCTCCCGCTGCTTTGAAACTCCTGTGATTTGGCGCTCTCGTTCTGCTCCCGCTGCTCCCAAACTCTGCCGGTTTTTGGTTCTCGCTCTATGCTCCCGCTGATTTTGAAATCTCCCGGATTTTGGCGAGCTCGCTCTGCAACCGCTGCTTTAGAACTCTCCCGGAATTTGGCGCTCCAGCTCTGCTCCCGAACTCTCCCGTGTTTTGGTGCTCTCTCTCTGCTCCCGCTGATTTTGATCTCTCCCGGGTTTTGGTGAACTAGCTCTGCTCCCGCTGCTTTTGAAATATCCCAGGTTATAGTGCACTCGCTCTGCTCCCGCTGTTTTGAACTGTCCCGGGTTTTGGCGCTCTTGCTCTGCTCCCGAACTCTCCCGTGTTTTGGCGATCTCACTCTGATCCTGCTGCTCCCGAACTCTCCTGGGTATTGGCGCTTGCGCTCTGCTCCCGCTGCTTTTGAACTTTCCCGGATTTTGGTGCTCTCGCTCTGCTCCTGAAATCTCCCAGGTTCTGGCGCTCTCTCTCTGCTCCTGCTGATTTTGAACTCTCCCGGGATTTGGCGATCTCGCTCTGCTCCCGAACTCTCCCGGGTTTTGGCGCTCTCACTCTGCTCCCACTGCTCCCGAACTCTCCTGGGTTTTGGCACTCATGCTCTGCTCCCATTGCTTTTGAACTCTCCCGGGTTTTGGCGCTCTCTCTCTGCTCCTGCTGATTTTGAACTCTCCCTGGTTTTGGCGCTCTCGCTCTGCTCCCGACCTCTCCCGTGTTTTGGCGATCTCACTCTGCTCCTGCTGCTCCCAAACTGTCCTGGGTTTTGGCGCTTTCGTTCTGCTCCCGCTGCATTTGATCTCTCCCGGGTTTTGGCGTTTTCGCTCTGCTCCCGCTGCTTTGACACTCTCCCGGGTATTGGCGCTCTCGCTTTGCTCCCGCTGCTCCCGAACTCTCCTGGGTTTTGGTGCTCTCGCTCTGCTCCCGCTGATTTTGAAATCTTCTGTGTTTTGGCGCACTTGCTCTGCTCCCGCTGCTTTGGAACTCTCCCGGGTTTTGGCGCTCTCGCTCTGCTCCCGAACTCTCCCGAGTTTTGGCGATCTCACTCTGATCCTGCTGCTCCCGAACTCTCCTGGGTATTGGCGCTTGCGCTCTGCTCCCGCTGCTCTTGAACTCTCCTGGGTTTTGGCGCTCTCGCTCTGCTCCCGAACTCTCCCGGGTTTTGGCGCTCTCACTCTGCTCCCGCTGCTTTTGAACTTTCCTGGAATTTGGAGCTCTCGCTCTGCTCCCTAACTCTCCCGGGTTTGGCGCTCTCTCTCTGCTCCCGCTGATTTTGAACTCTCCCGGGATTTGGCGATCTCGCTCTGCTCCTGCTGCTCCCGAACTCTCCCGGGTTTTGTCGCTCTCACTCTGCTCCCACTGCTCCTGAACTCTCCAGTGATTTGGCGCTCTTGCTCTGCTCCCATTGCTTCTAAATCTCCCGGGTTTTGGCGCTCTCGCTCTGCTCCCGAACTCTCCCATGTTTTGGCGATCTCACTTTGCTCCTGCTGCTCCCGAACTCTCCTGGGTATTGGTGCTTGCGCTATGCTCCCACTGTTTTTGAACTCTCCCGGGTTTTGGCGCTCTCGCTCTGCTCCCGCTCGGCTCCCGCTGATTTTGAACTCTCCCGAGTTTTGGCGCTCTCGCTCTGCTCCCACTGCTTTGGATCTCTCCAGGATTTTGGCGCTCTCGCGCTGCTCCCGCTGCTTTGGAACTCTCCCAGGTGCTGGCGCTGTCGCTCTGCTACCGCTGTTTTTGAACTCTCATTGATTTTGGCGCTCTCGCTCTGCTCCCGCTCGGCTCCCGCTGATTTTGAACTCTCCCGTGCTTTGGCGCTCTCGCTTTGCTCCCGCTGCTTTGCAACTCTCCCGAGTTTTGGCGCTCTCGCTCTGTTCCCGAACTCTCCCGTGTTTTGGCGCTCTCGCTCTGCTCCCGAACTCTCCCGAGTTTTGGCGATCTCACTCTGATCCTGCTGCTCCCGAACTCTCCTGGGTATTGGCGCTTGCGCTCTGCTCCCGCTGCTCTTGAACTCTCCTGGGTTTTGGCGCTCTCGCTCTGCTCCCGAACTCTCCCGGGTTTTGGCGCTCTCGCTCTGTTCCCGAACTCTCCCGTGTTTTGGCGCTCTCGCTCTGCTCCCGAACTCTCCCGAGTTTTGGCGATCTCACTCTGATCCTGCTGCTCCCGAACTCTCCTGGGATTTATCGCTTGCGCTCTACTCCAGCTGTGTTTGAACTCTCGTGGGTTTTGGCGCTCTCGCTCTGCTCCCGCTCGGCTCCCGCTGTCTTCGAACTCTCCCGGGTTTTGGCACTCCCGTTCCGCTCCCACTGCTTTGGAACTCTCCCATGTTTTGGCGTTCTCGCTCTGCTCCCACTGCATTTGATCTCTCCCGGGTATTGGCGCTCTCGCTTTGCTCCCGCTGCTCCCGAACTCTCCTGGGTTTTGGTGCTCTCGCTCTGCTCCCGCTGATTTTGAAATCTCCTGTGTTTTGGCGCACTTGCTCTGCTCCCGCTGCTTTGGAACTCTACCGGGTTTTGGTGCTCTCGCTCTGCTCCCGCTGCTCCTGAACTCTCCGGAGTTTTTTCGCTCGCGCTCTCCTCCCGCTGTTTTTGAACTCTCCCGGGTTATAGTGCTCTCGCTCTACTCCCGCTGTTTTTGAACTCTCCCAGGTTTTGGCTCTCACGCTCTGCTCCCGCTCAGCTCCCGCTCATTTTGAACTGCTCCCGGGTTTTGGCGCTCTCACTCTGCTCCTGCTCTGCTACCACTGCTATTGAACTCTCCCGGGTTTTTGCGCTCTCGCTCTGCCACCGCTGCTTTGGATCTCTCCCGTGTTTTGGAGCACTCGGTCTGCTCCCGCAGCGTTTGACCTCTCCCGTGTTTTGGCACTCTCGCTCTGTTCCCGCTACCACCGAACTCTCCCGGGTTTTGATGTTCTCGCTCTGCTCCCGCCACTTTTGAACTCTTCTGTGTTTTGGCGCTCTCACTCTGCTCCCGCTACTCCCGAACTCTCCCATGTTTTGGCGCTCTCTCTCTCTGCTCCCTCTGACTTGGAACTCTTCTGTGTTTTGGCGCTCTCACTCTGCTCCCGCTACTCCCGAACTCTCCCATGTTTTGGCGCTCTCTCTCTCTGCTCCCTCTGACTTGGAACTCTCCTGGGTTTAGGCGATCTCGCTCTGCTCCCGCAGCTTTGGAACTGTCCCGGGTTTTGGTGCTCTCACTCTGCTCCAGCTGCTCCCGAACTCTCCCGGATTTTGGTTCTCGCTCTATGCTCCCGCTGATTTTGTACACTCCCAGATTTTGGCGATCTCGCTCTGCTCCCGCTGCTTTGGAACTCTCCCGGCTTTTGGCGCTCTCACTCTGCTCCCGCTGCCTTGAATCTCTCCCGGGTTTTGGCGCTCTCGGTCTGCTCCCGCTGCTTTTGAACTCTCCCGGGTTTTGGCACTATCGCTCTGCTCCGGCGCTCCCGCATGATTTGGTGCTCTCTCTCTCGGCTCCCGCTGCTTTGGAAATCTCTCGGGATTTGGCAGTCTCGCTCTGCTCCTGCTGCTCCCGAACTCGCCCGGGTTTTGGCGTTTCTCACGCTGATCCCGCTGCTCCCGAACTCTCCTGGGTTTTGGCGCTCTCGCTCTGCTCCCGCTGATTTTGATCTCTCCTGAGTTATAGTGCTCTCCCTCAGCTCCCACTGCTTTTGAACTCTCCTGGGTTTTGGTGCTCTCACTCTGCTCCAGCTGCTCCCGAACTCTCCCGGGTTTTGGTTCTCGCTCTATGCTCCCGCTGATTTTGTACACTCCCAGATTTTGGCGATCTCGCTCTGCTCCCGCTGCCTTGAATCTCTCCCGTGTTTTGGTGCTCTCACTCTGCTCCCGCTGCTCCCACACTCTCCCGGGTTTTGGTTCTCGCTCTATGCTCCTGCTGATTTTGAACTCTCCCAGGTTTTGGCGATCTCGCTCTGCTCCTGCTGATTTTGAACTCTCCCAGGTTTTGGCGATCTCGCTCTGCTCCTGCTGCTTTGGAACTCTCCCGGCTTTTGGCGATCTCGCTCTGCTCCCGCTGATTTTGAACTCTCCCGGGTTTTGCTGCTCTCACTCTGCTCCCGCACAGCTCCCACTAATTTTGAACTCTCCTGGGATTTGACGATCTCGCTCTGCTCCCGCACACTCCCAGGTTTTGGCGCTCTCACTCTGCCCCTGAACTCTCCCGGGTTTTGGCGATCTCACTCTGCTCCCGCTCGGCTCCCACTAATTTTGAACTCTCCCGGGTTTTGGCGATCTCACTCTGCTCCCGCTCGGCTCCCACTAATTTTGAACTCTCCCAGGTTTTGGCGATCTCGCTCTGCTCCTGCTGATTTTGAACTCTCCCGGCTTTTGGCGATCTCGCTCTGCTCCCGCTGATTTTGAACTCTCCCGGGTTTTGCTGCTCTCACTCTGCTCCCGCACAGCTCCCACTAATTTTGAACTCTCCTGGGATTTGACGATCTCACTCTGCTCCCGCTCCGCTCCCGCTAATTTTGAACTCTCCCGGGTTTTGGTGCTCTCTTTCTGCTACCACTGCTTTTGAACTCTCCCGGGATTGGCACGCTCGATTTTCTCCCGCTGCTTTTGAACTCTTTTGGGTTTTTGGCATCCGTGCTCTGATCCCGCTGCTTTTGATCTCTCCCGGGTTTTGTCGCTCTGTCTCTTCTCCCGCTGCTTTTGAACTTTTCTCGCATTTTGGCACTCTTGCTCTGCTCCCGTGCTCCCGCATGATTTGGTGCTCTCTCTCTCTGCTCATGCTGCTTTGGAAATCTCTCGGGATTTGGCGCTCTCGCTCTGCTCCCGAACTCTCCCGAGTTTTGGCGATCTCACTCTGCTCCTGCTGCTCCCAAACTCTCCTGGGTTTTGGCGCTTTCGTTCTGCTCCCGCTGCTTTTGAACTCTCCCAGTTTTAGGCGCTCTCGCTCTGCTCCCGAACTCTCCCGGGTTTTGGCGCTCTCGCTCTGCTCCCGCTGCTCCCGAACTCTCCTGGGATTTATCGCTTGCGCTCTACTCCAGCTGTTTTTGAACTCTCATGGGTTTTTGCGCTCTCGCTCTCCTCCCGCTGCTTTGGAACTCTCCCAGGTGCTGGCGCTGTCGCTCTGCTCCCGCTGTTTCTGAACTCTCATTGATTTTGGCGCTCTCGCTCTGCTCCCGCTCGGCTCCCGCTGATTTTGAACTCTCCCGGGCTTCCATAAGAACATAAGAAATAGGAGCAGGAGTAGGCCAATTGGCCCCTCGAGCCTGCTCCGCCATTCAATAAGATCATGGCTGATCTGATCCTAACCGCCAATCCACTATGACAGGACTATCTCCTGAATCTAACAGCATTAGACACATGAAAACAGGAGCAGGATCAGGCTACACGGCCCCTGGGCCCGCTCCGCTACCCACAGGGCCATGACCTATCCGAACCTAGACTCATGTCAATATTCCTGCCCGCTCCCCATAACCCTTAATTCCCTTTTCTACTAGGAAACTGTCTATTTCTGTTTTAAATTTATGTAACGATGTAGCTTCGACAGCTTTTTGGGGCAGCATATTCCATGGACCTACCACCCTCTGAGTGAAGTAGTTCCTCCTCATCTCAGTTTTGAAAGAGCAGCCCCTTATTCTAAGACTATGCCCCCTAGTTCTAGTTTCACCCATCATCTGGAACATCCTCCCTGCATCCACCCGATCCAACCCCTTCATAATCTTATATGTTTCAATAAGATCGCCTCTCATTCTTCTGAACTCCAATGAGTAGAGTCCCAATCTACTCAACCTCTCCTCATATGTCCATCCCCTCATCCCCGGGATTAATCGAGTGAACCTTCTTTGTACTGACTCGAGAGCAAGTATGTCCTTTCTTAAGTATGGACACCAAAACTGTATGCAGTATTCCAGGTGCGGTCTCACCAATACCTTGTACAACTGAAGCAATACCTCCCTATTTTTATATTCTATCCCCCTAGCAATGAAAGCCAACATTCCATTGGCCTTCTTAATCACTTGCTGCACCTGCATACTGACCTTTTGAGTTTCGTGCACCAGGACCCCCAGATCCCTTTGTACTTCAGTACTTTCAAGTTTCTTGCCATTAAGATAATAACTTGCTCTACGATTTTTCCTGCCAAAGTGCATAACCTCACACTTTCCAGTATTGTATTCCATCTGCCAAATCTCTGCCCACTTACTTAGCCTGTCTATGTCCCCTTGCAGGTTTTTTATGTCCTCCTCACTCACTACTTTCCCTCCCATCTTAGTATCATCTGCAAACTTTGATGTGTTACACTCGGTCCCCTCCTCCAAATCGTTAATATAGATTGTAAAGAGTTGGGGACCCAGCACTGACCCCTGCGGAACACCACTGGTTACTGATTGCCAGTCTGAATATGAACCATTTATCCCAACTCTCTGCCTTCTGTTCGATAGCCAATCCTCTATCCATGCCAGAATATTACCCCCAATCCCGTGATTTTTTATCTTAAGCAATAATCTTCTGTGTGGCACCTTCTCAAATGCCTTTTGGAAGTCTAAATACACTACGTCCACTGGTTCACCTTTATCCACCCTATATGTTACTTCCTCAAAGAACTCCAGCAAATTTGTCAAACATGACTTCCCCTTCATAAAACCATGCTGACTTTGTCTTATTAAATTATGATTATCCAAATGTCCTGTTACTGTCTCCTTAATAATGGACTCCAAAATTTTACCTACCACAGATGTTAGGCTAACCTTCTGTCTACTGCCCTTTTTAAATAAGGGTGTTATATTAGCAGTTTTCCAGTCTGCCGGGACCTTTGCTGAGTCCAGGGAGTTTTGGAAGATTATTACCAATGCATCCACAATCCCTACCGCCACTTCCCTCAAAACCCTGGGATGTAAGCCATCAGGTCCAGGTGATTTATCCATCTTGAGTCCCATTATTTTACCAGGTACTACTTCCTTAGTGATTTTAATCATATTTAGCTCCTCCCCCCCTATAGCCCCCTGCTTGTCAAGTGTTGGGATATTCTTGGTGTCCTCTACTGTAAAGACTGATACAAAATATTCATTCAGTGTTTTTGCCATCTCCATATTTCCCACCATTAATTTCCCGGTCTCATCCTCTAAGGGACCAACATTTACTTTAGCCACCCTTTTTCTTTTTATATAACTATAAAAACTCTTACTATCTGTCTTTATATTTTTTGCTAATTTACTTTCATAATCTATCTTCCCTTTCTTAATCAATCTTTTTGTTATTTTTTGCTGTCTTTTAAAGTTTTCCCAATCCTCTATCCTCCCACTAGATTTGGCTACCTTATATGCCCTTGTTTTTAGTCGAATACTATCCTTAATTTCTTTACTTAGCCACGGATGGCTGTCTTTTCTTTTACACCCTTTTTTTCTCAGTGGAATATACTTTTTTTGGAATTTGTAAAATAACTCCTTAAATGTACACCACTGACCATGTATCGTCTTATCCTTTAACCTATTTTCCCAATCCACTTTACTCAATTCCGCTCTCATACCTTCATAGTCTCCTTTATTCAAGCTTAGCACGCTTGTTTGAGATACAGCCTCCTCGCCCTCTAACTGGATATGGAATTCAACCATGTTATGGTCACTCATTCCAAGGGGATCCTTTACTAGGACATTTTTAATTAATCCTGTCTCGTTACACAGGACCAGATCTAAGGTTGCTTGCCCCCTGGTTGGTTCAGTTACATACTGCTCAAGAAACCCATCCCGAATACACTCAATGAACTCATCCTCAAGGCAGCCCTGCCCAATTTGATTCGTCCAATTTATATGATAGTTAAAATCCCCCATAATTATAGATGTTCCCTTATTACAAGCCTCAACTATTTCCTGATTGATACTCCATCCAACCGAGTGGCGTCTGTTCGGAGGCCTATATACTACACCCACTAGTGTTTTTTTCCCCTTATTATTCCTTATCTCCACCCAAACTGTTTCATTATCCTGATCCTTTGACCCAATATCATTTCTCTGTATTACAGTGATTCCTTCCTTTATTAACATAGCCACCCCACCTCCCCTTCCTTCCTGCCTGTCCTTCCTGATTGTTAAATAACCTGGTATGTTTAATTCCCAGGCATTGTCACCCTGCAGCCATGTTTCTGTAATGGCCACAAGATCATACCCATATGTAGCTATTTGTGCCTTTAACTCATCTATTTTGTTACGAATGCTACGTGCATTCAGATAGAGAACTTTCAAATATGTTTTGTGACACTTAGTTCCTGCTATTGCCCTTTTTATTACTTTACCTTTTACTCCACACCTTCTACCCCTTCCTGACACGCTCTGGTTTTTAATTTCCCCACTGCTACCTAAGTCTTTGACCTTCTCTGTTGTCATTTTTATTATTTGCCCTCTAGGAACCTCCCCCCCACTAGTTAGTTTAAAGCCCTCTCTACAGCCCTAGTTATATGATCCGCCAGGACTCTAGTCCCAGCACTGGCCAAGTGAAGCCCGTCCCAACGGAACAGCTCCCTCCTGTCCCAGTACTGGTGCCAGTGTCCCAGGAAGCAAACCCCATTTCTCCCACACCAGGCTTTGGCTCTCTCGCTCTGCTCCCGCTGATTTTGAACTCTCCCGGGCTTTGGCTCTCTCGCTCTGCTCCCACTGCTTTTGAACTCACCTGGGTTTTGGCGCTTTCGTTCTGCTCCCGCTGCTTTTGAACTCACCCGGGTTTTGGCGCTCTCGCTCTGCTCCCGAACTCTCCCGGGTTTTGGCGCTCTCGCTCTGCTCCCGCTGCTCCCGAACTCTCCTGGGATTTATCGCTTGCGCTCTACTCCAGCTGTTTTTGAACTCTCATGGGTTTTGGCGCTCTCGCTCTGCTCCCGCTCGGCTCCCGCTGATTTTGAACTCTCCCGCGCTTTGGCGCTCTCGCTTTGCTCCCGCTGCTTTGGAACTCTCCAGGATTTTGGTGCTCTCGCGCTGCTCCCGCTGCTTTGGAACTCTCCCGGGTTATGGCGCTTTCGCTCTGTTCCCGAACTCTCCCGTGTTTTGGTGCTCTCGCTCTGCTGCCACTGCTCCCGTATTCTCCTGGGTTTTGGCGCTCTCACTCTGCTCCCGCTGCTTTTGACCTCTCCCGGGTTTGGCCGCTGTCGCTCTGCTCCCGCTGGTTATGAACTCTCCCAGGTTTTGGTGCTCTCGCTCTGCTCCTGCTCTTCTCTCGCTGCTTTTGAACTCTCCTGGTTTTTTGCACTCCAGCTCCGCTCCCGAGCTCCTGCATGTTTTGGTGCTCTCGTTCTGTTCCCGCTGCTTTTCACCTCTCCCAGGTTTTGTTGCTCTCGTTCTGCTCACACTCTGCTCCCGCTGCTTTTGAACTCCCGGGTTTTGGCGCTCTCACTCTGCTCCTGCTGCTTTTTACCTCTCCTGGGTTTTGGCGCTCTTGCTCTGCTCCCGCTGCTCCCGAACTCTCCTGGGTTTTGGCGCTCTTGCTCTGCTCCCGCTGCTTTTGAACTCTCCCGGGTTTTTGCACTCTCGCTCTGCTCCCGCTGCTTTTGAACTTTCCCGGATTTTGGCGCTCTCTCTCTGCTCCCAAACTCTCCCATGTTTTGGCGCTCTCTCTCTGCTCCCACTGACTTGGAACTCTCCTGGGTTTAGGCGATCTCGCTCCGCTCCCGCAGCTTTTGAACTCTCCCGGGTTTTGGCACTATCGCTCTGCTCCGGCGCTCCCGCATGATTTGGTGCTCTCTCTCTCTGCTCCCGCTGCTTTGGAAATCTCTCGGGATTTGGCGCTCTCGCTCTGCTCCCGCTGCTCCCGAACTCGCCCGGGTTTTGGCGTTTCACACGCTGATCCCGCTGCTCCCGAACTCTATCGAGTTTTGGCGCTCTCACTCTGCTCCCACTGCACACAAACTCTCCTGGGTTTTGGCGCTCTCGCTCTGCTCCCGCTGATTTTGATCTCTCCTGAGTTATAGTGCTCTCCCTCAGCTCCAGCTGCTCCCGAACTCTCCCGGGTTTTGGTTCTCGCTCTATGCTCCCGCTGATTTTGAACACTCCCAGATTTTGGCGCACTCGCTCTGCTCCCGCTGCTTTTGAACTCTCCCGGGTTTTGACGCTCTTGCTCTGCTCCTGCTGCTCCCAAACTCTCCTGGGTTTTGGCGCTCGCGCTCTGCTCCCGCTGTTTTTGAACTCTCCCGGGTTTTGGTGCCCTCACTCTGCTCCCGCTGCTTTTTAACTCTCCCGGGTTTTGACGCTCTTGCTCTGCTCCCACTGCTCCCGAACTCTCCTGGGTTTTGGCGCTCGCGCTCTGCTCCCGCTGCTTTTGAACTCTGCCGGCTTTTGGCGCTCTCACTCTGCTCCTGCTGCTTTTGAACTCTCCCGGGTTTTGGCGTTTTCGCTCTGCTCCCGCTGCTTTGAAACTCTCCTGGGTTTTGGCGCTCTCGCTCTGCTCCCGCTGCTCCCGAACTCTCCTGGGTTTTGGTGCCCTCGCTCTGCTCCCGCTGATTTTGAAATCTCCCGTGTTTTGGCGCACTTGCTCTGCTCCCGCTGCTTTTGAACTTTCCCGGATTTTGGCGCTCTCTCTCTGCTCCCACTGACTTGGAACTCTCCCGGGTTTAGTCGATCTCGCTCCGGTCCCGCAGCTTTGGAAATCTCCTGGGTTTTGGTGCCCTCGCTCTGCTCCCACTGCTTTTGAACTCTCCCGGGTTTTGGCGCTCTCGCTCTGCACCCTCTGCTCCCGATCTCTCCTGGGTTTTGGCGCTCGCGCTCTGCTCCCGTTGTTTTTGAACTCTCCCAGGTTTTGCCGCTCTCGCTCTGCACCCTCTGCTATTGAACTCTCCCGGGTTATAGTGCTCTCCCTCAGCTCCCGCTGCTTTTGAACTCTCCCGGCTTTTGGCGCTCTCACTCTGCTCCCGCTGCTTTTGAACTATCCCGGGTTTTGGCGCTCTCGCTCTGCTCCCGAACTCTCCTGTGTTTTGCCGCACTTGCTCTGCTCCCGCTGCTTTGGAACTCTACCGGGTTATAGTGCTCTCGCTCTGCTCCCGCTGCTCCTGAACTCTCCGGAGTTTTGTCGCTCGCGCTCTCCTCCTGCTGTTTTTGAACTCTCCCGGGTTATAGTGCTCTCGCTCTACTCCCGCTGCTCCTGAACTCTCCGGAGTTTTGTCGCTCGCGCTCTCCTCCTGCTGTTTTTGAACTCTCCCGGGTTATAGTGCTCTCGCTCTACTCCCGCTGTTTTTGAACTCTCCCAGGTTTTGGCTCTCACGCTCTGCCCCCGCTCATTTTGAACTGCTCCCGGGTTTTGGCGCTCTCACTCTGCTCCTGCTCTGCTCCCACTGCTTTTGAACTCTCCCGGGTTTTGGCGCTCTCGCTCTGCTCCCGCTGCTCCCGAACTCTTCTGGGATTTGGCGCTTGCACTCTGCTCCCGCTGTTTTTGAACTCTCCCAGGTATTGGCGCTCTCGCTCTGCTCCCGCTGCTGTTGAACTCTCCCGGGTTTTGCTGCTCTTGCTCTGCTCCCGCTGCTGTTGAACTCTCCCGGGTTTTGCTGCTCTTGCTCTGCTCCCGCTGCTTTTGAACTCTCCCGGGTTTTGGCCCTCCAGCTCCACTCCCGAGCTTCCGCATGTTTTGGTGTTCCCGCTCTGCTCCCGCTGCTTTGGAAATCTCCCGGGATTTGTCGCTCTCACGCTGCACCCGGTGCTCCCGAACTCTCCCGGGTTTTGGCACTCTCACTCTGCTCCCACTGCTCCCGAACTCTCCTGGGTTTTGTCGCTCTCGCTCTGCTCACACTGATTTGGACTCTCCCGTGTTTTAACACTCTCCATCAGCTCCCGCTGCTTTTGAACTGTCCCGGGTTTTGGCGCTCTTGCTCTGCTCCAGCTGCTACCGAACTCTCCCGGGTTTTGGTGCACTCGCTCTGCTCCCGCTGATTTTGAACTCTCCCGGGTTTTGGTGCTCTCACTCTTTTCCCGCTGTTTTTGAACTCTGCCGGATTTTGGCGCTCTCGCTCCGCTCCCACTGCTTTTGAACTCTCCCGGGATTTGGCACTGCCGCTCTGCTACCACTGTTTTTCAACTCCTGTGTTTTGGCGCTCTCGCTCTGCTCCCGAGCTCCCCCATGTTTTGGCGCTCTCGCTCTGCTCCCACTGATTTTGGACTCTCCCGGATTTTGGCACTGTCACTCTGCTCCCGCTGATTTTGAACTCTCCCGTGTTTTGGCGTTCTCGCTCTGCTCCCACTGCTTTTGAACTCTCCTGGGTTTTACCGTTCTCGCTCTGCTCCCACTGCTTTTGAACTCTCCTGGGTTTTACCGTTCTCACTCTGCTCCCGCTGCTTTGACACTCTCCCGGGTTTTGGCGCTCTCGCTCTGCTCCCGCTGATTTTGAACTCTCCCGGGTTTTGGCGATCTCGCTCTGCTCCTGCTGCTTTGGAACTCTCCTGGGTTTTGGTGCTCTCGCCCTGCTCCCACTGCTTTTAAATTCCTCCGGGTTTTAGAGTCATAGGCCTAGAAATTCAGTTCGGATGCTCTTGCGGCGCTAAAGTCGGGCGCTCGGCAAATTTAGCGGCCGCCGGAAAGTGCAGGCGCCCTCGCCGAAATTCAGTAGATTTGGCCAACTTTTTGGCCGAGCGCTGCAATAGGCGTTGGAACCCTGTGTTCAGGCGCTAATCCGGCGATGCGGCCTGATAACGCCGATTCCGGGCACAGCGCAGGTGCAATCATGTGCTGAGTGTCAGCAGACACCCTGACGCCGGCCAGCTCTTAAAGGGGGAACGGTCAACTTTGACTGCAGCCACGCCCTGCATGCTGTAGCCCTGCAACTAGGCCTCAGCACTGGTTGTGTCCCAAATCAACGCCTGGAGGTAATGGAGAGGGCCTGTGAAAGAGCCCAGCGGTTCTCTGACCATGTGCTGGGTGTGCTCCTTCATGGGGTACGCAAGAGAAGACGGGTCGTGTGCCCGGCTAGTGGCAGGAAGGCTCCCAGGAGCAAGTTCAGGGAGGCCTGGACCAAAATTGCCCGGAGGGTCTCCTCCAACTCCGATGTTCGCAGGAGTGCGGACCAGTGCCGCAAGAAATACAATGACCTATGTCGGCTGGTCAAGGTGAGTACCCTTTCCAGTGTCCCCCTCATCCTTGCATGTGCACCTCCCATTAGGGCCAAAGGGACATCAAAGGTCTAATGCCCAGCCCTCCTCCCGCTGCAATGGCACTTGCATGTTAATCAATAGCTCTTTCTGCACTTATCACACTGTCCAAGCTATTCCACCATGGGAGGCCTCACACACAGCAACGGGGCACCACACTGTCCAAGCTATTCCACCATGGGAGGACTCACACACACCAACGGGGCACCACACTGTACTTAGACGCCCTCCTTTCTCTTGCAGGCCAAGCTGGCGAGGAACGCCAGGAGCCTGCGTGTCACTGGTGGAGGCCCTCGTGATTACCAGGAGCTAACGGTTCTGGAAGAGAGGGTGGCCCGACTCCTGCGTCACCCGGTGACTGGGCCTGTGGCGCTCGGCGACGCAGACCCTATACTGGAACCCACTGGTAAGGACAGGACCGGGTGCACCTCTCTCCTTGCCCTCGCGCATCATATCTACATCCTTCCTCACTGGCCGAAAAATGCGCATAATGCACCAGTGCGGCCTCCCTCGCTGTCGGCCTGTCCTCACTCTAAAGCTACACTTGTGCCTTCCTGCTTTCAGCTGGTGAGGAGGAGGTGCTCCCTGAAGCCCACACAGCCAGGCCCTCGGAGGAGGAGGACGTCGAGGAGCAGCAGGAAGGCGCCACCTCGGGGGAACCCTCCTCCGCTCCAGGAGATGGCAATGAAGGGGAGAGGTCTGGCGTGCCGGAGAGCCAGGGGGAGGCGGGGGAGGGGAGCCCCGAACCTGGTCCCAGTGGCATGGACGCACGCGGCAAGGCTCCAGCGGCACGCCAGCCTTCTGCCCAGAGGGGGGAGGCGGTGGAGGGGAGGGCAGAACCTGCTCCGAGTGGTGTGGCTGCACGCGGCAAGGCTCCGGCGGCACGCCAGCCTTCTGCCCAGAGGGGGGAGGCGCCCTCCAGTCCAGACTCGGATGTCGCCCAGGAGGTGCGCCTCCTGGACGAGATGTCGGCGGCATCGGCGCGGTGGCACGTCGAATTCATGGAGGTGGTGGCACAGATGCCTCACGCCATCGAAAGCCTCGCACAAAGTGTGGTTGCTTTCGGCCAATCCCAGGCCAGGGGGCTGGAGCAAATCGCAGCAGCGCACGCCAGGGGGGTGGACCTCCTTGTGGCAGTGCATGAGAGGGGGGTGCAACAACTCGAGGCAGCGCAGCACGCCAGTCGCCAGCTGAGAGGTGCTGGGCAGACAATGGCACTGCAGATGCGGGCACATGCCGGCGCAGTTGGGGCACTGACTTCTGCCACCCTCGCACTGGCGCGGAGGCGTCGCCAGGCCAGCCGCCGCCCTGCTGCCGCACACCGGTCTGGCGACCAACAGTTTGGCGTGCTTGCTCCCCGGCCAGGCCGCCCGAGTGCACGTGTGTCTGGCAAGCAGCGCGCGCCTGGCATCACCCACCTTGTCCCCATTGGTGCAGGCGAGCCTGCCACTCCCCCAGCCAGGGTGCAAGGAGCTGCTGCAGGCAGTGAAGAGGGCCACCCACAGCTGCAGCAGCCACCAGCCGGCCCCTCCCGGGCCCGCCCTCGTGTAGGCCGACCCCCAAGGGCATCTGGCGAGATGCCTTGTCGCCCTGAAGATCCTTCCCCCAGCCTCGCCACAGCCTCACGGCCCAGCTTGAGGCGCAGCAGCAGGACGGGCCGGGGCAAAAGACGGCTGTCGACGGACTCGCCCTCTCGCCACACTGAATAGAGTGTGGTGAGCGAGGGTTTGGGTGATGCGGGGGCTTCTGTTCTGGGGGGCATTATGTTGTTTGGTTTTATGGGGGTGTTTGTGTTGTGGGGGGGGCTTGTTTTTGTTAGGCCAGTGAGGAAGGCCATTTGGATGTTGATGTTTTGTTAGTCCTCCCCAGGTTTTGGGAGTGACAGAAGTTTGTGACTGTTTTTTGGGGGTCTTCTCTGTTTTGCTCTTCCATGTGGGAAGGGCCCTGAGTTTTTGAAATAAAGATGTTTATTTATTCACCATGTGCAGGTGTCATGTTTCAAGTGGTTGTTGGGTTAACCGGCTGAGGGCTTGCGGAGCGGCTGCCCTCAGCTGCGTTCAGTGGCCCATGCCATTCCCTGACAGGGGGCCTAGAAGTGTCAAGCAATAAGCCCCCGGCGGACGGCCCTTGGACCTTGTCGCTCCCTCCTGGCCTGGTGCTCCTCCTCCTCAGGGTCCTCCTGCTCGTCCTCCTGAGGTGGTGGGGCAATGTCAGGTGGCAGTGCCTGAGTCCTGCGGATAGCCAGGTTGTGGAGCATGCAGCACACCACGACGAACTGGGAGACTCTATCCGGCGAATACTGAAGAGACCCGCCCGAACGATCCAGGCAACAGAACCGTTGCTTGAGGACGCCTATCGTTTGCTCGAGGACGCCTATCGTTTGCTCTATTAGGTTCCTTGTGGCTTGATGGCTTTCGTTGTATGCCAGCTCCGCTGGGGTCCTGGGCGCACGGAGTGGGGTCATGAGCCATGTGCACAAAGGGTAGCCCTTGTCCCCGATAAGCCATCCCCTTGGTGGAGGCTGTGCCTGGAACATGTCAGCCACAGTAGTCTGGCGCAGGATAAAGGCATCGTGGCTGCTTCCTGGGAAGCGGGCATTGACAGCTAGGATGCGCTGCCTGTGGTCACACACCAGCTGCACATTTAGGGAATGGTAGCCCTTCCGGTTGCGGTATTGCTCGGCATTGTGGGTAGGTGCCCGCATAGCCACATGCGTGCAGTCAATGGCACCCTGCACCATGGGGAAGGCTGCGATCCTGGCAAATCCGACTGCACGCTGCTCCTGCTTGTGTTGGGTCATGGGGAAGGAGATGAATTGGTGCCTCCTCGCGAAAAGTGCTTCGGTGACCTGTCGGATGCAGCGATGCGCGGCGAACTGGGAGATGTTCGCAATGTCCCCAGCAGCGGCTTGGAAGGAGCCGCTTGCATAAACGCTGAGAGCCACCGTGACCTTCACTTCCACCGAGAGAGACGTCCTGGACATGAGCTGTGGCTGCAAATCTGCGTGAAGCAGCTGGCAGATCTCTCCAACCACCTCCCTTCTGAAGCGCAGCCTCTTAACACAATGCGCCGCAGTCATGGTGAGATATGAGACCTGCTCCCGGTATTGCCTGACTGGGTAAGGCCTACGTTGGCGACGCCTAATGGCCCCTCTGCGTCTAGGCATGCCTGGCCCTCTCTCAAAGCATCTGCGAGCCCTTCGCACAAAATGTAGCAACTGAGGGTTGGCCCCCCATGCAGCCCCCATTACAAAGTTCCAAACAGCAAAATCACAAGGATGCAAATGTCAAAGCACTGGCTAGAAGCCAAAAATACCTCTCCTATGGTGTCCGAAATCAGTAATCTCTGTGCCTTGCTCTCTGTGCAGAAGTCCAAAGCAGTAAAGTCATTGCAGCGAAATGGCTGGCTTTTATGGGTGAGTGAATGTGCCCTTTAATTAGCGCTCCCCGAATCCCACAGGGCCTCTGTTGAGTTCCATTTCACAGTTCTTAGCAGCGCCACGCCCACATCGGCCGGACGCCACTGAATTTCCGGTTTGGGGCGCACAAACGGCGTTGCACGACGAAATGACGTCATAAGATGCGCGCGCAGCTGAGCGGGCACTAACACTTTGCGCCGGCGCTAAATCCCACCTGAATTTCAGCGTAGGCGCAGATCCGGCGGTGCCCGGGCGCTAAGTGGCTAGCGCCGGAAATCTGGCGCTAACGGCTGGCGCAAACAGCTGAATTTCTAGGCCATAGAGTCATAGAGTTATACAGCACGGATAGAGGCCCTTCGGCCCATCGTGTCCATGCCAGCCATCAAGCCCTGTCTAATCTAATCCCATATTCCAGCATTTGGTCCGTAGCCTTGTATGTTATGGCATTTCAAGTGCTCATCCAAATGCTTCTTAAATGTTGTGAGGGTTCCTGCCTCCACAACCCTTTCAGGCAGTGAGTTCCAGACTCCAACCACCCTCTGGGTGAAAAAGTTCTTTCTCAAATCCCCTCTAAACCTCCCGCCCTTTACCTTGAATCTATGCCCCCTAGTTATTGACCCTTCTACTAAGGGAAAAAGCTCCTCAGTATCCATCCTATCTATGCCCCTCATAATTTTGTACACCTCAATCATGTCCCCCCTCAGCCTCCTCTGCTCCAAGGAAAACAAACCCAATCTGCCCTGTCTTTCTTCATAGCTGAAGCGCTCCAGCCCTGGTAACATCCTGGTGAATCTCCTCTGCACCCTCTCCAAAGCTATCACATCCTTCCTGTAGTTTGGCGACCAGAACTGCGCACAGTATTCCAGCTGTGGCCTAACCAGTGTTTTATACAGCTCCATCATAAACTCCTTGCTCTTATATTCTATGCCTCAGCTAATGAAGGCAAGTATCCCATATGCCTTTTTTACCACCTTATCCACCTGTTCCGCCGCCTTCAGGGATCTGTGTACTTGCACACCCAGATCCCTCTGCCCCTCCGTCTTGCCTAGGGTCTTACCATTCATTGTGCATTCCCTTGCCTTGTTAGTCCCCCCAAAGTGCATCACCTCGCAATTTTCCGGGTTAAATTCCATTTGCCACTGTTCCGCCCATCTGACCAACCCATCTATATCGTCCTGCAGACTGAGGCTACCCTCCTCGCTATTTACCACCCTACCAATTTTTGTATCATCCGCGAACTTACTGATCATACCTTTTACATTCATATCCAAGTCATTAATGTAGACCACAAACAGCAAGGGACCCAGCACCGATCCCTGTGGTACCCCACTGGCCACAGGCTTCCAGTCACAAAAACAACCTTCGACCATCACCCTCTGCCTTCTGCCACTAAGCCAGTTTTGTATCCAATGTGCCAAGGCACCCTGGATTCCATGGGCTCTTACCTTCTTGACCAATCTCCTGTGCGGGACTTTATCGAAGGCCTTACTGAAATCCATGGATACCACATCCACTGCGTTACCCTCATCCACACACCTAGTCACCCCCTCAAAAAATTCAATCAAATTAGTCAGACATGATCTTCCCTTGACAAAGCCATGTTGAATATCCCTGATTAATCCTTGTCTCTCCAAGTGGAGACTAATTTTGTCCCTCAGAATTTTTTCCAATAATTTTCCTGCCACTGATGTTAGGCTCACTGGCCTGTAGTTCCCCGGTTTTTCCCTACTTCCCTTCTTGAATAATGGTACTACATTAGCGGTTCTCCAGTCCTCTGGCACATCCCCTGTGGCCAGAGAGGTCCTGAATATATGTGTTAGAGCCCCGGCAATCTCTTCCTTTGCCTCACACAGCAGCCTGGGATACATTTCGTCCAGGCCTGGGGATTTATCCATTTTTAGGCCTGCTAAAACCGCCAATACCTCCTCCCTCTCGATGTTAATATGTTCGAGCATATCACAGTCCCCCCGCCCTATTTCTATGTCTACATCGTCCTCCTCCATAGTGAAAACAGATGCAAAAAATTCATTTAGAACCCCTCCTACATCTTCCGGCTCCACACACAGATTGCCACTTTTGTCCCTAATGGGCCCCATTTTTTCCCCTAGTTATCCTCTTACCCTTAATATACTTATAAAACATCTTAGGATTTTCCTTTATTTTGCTCGCCAGTGTTATTTCATGGCCCGTCCTTGATCTCCTAATTTCTTTTTTAAGTATCCCCCTGCACTTTTTGTACTCCTCTAGGGCTTCCTCCGTCTTTAGCCTTTTGTATCTGCCAAAAGCCCTCCTTCTTTTCCTAATCCATTCTCGTATATCCCCTGACATCCAAGGTTCCCTGTGGTTTTTGGAACCACCCTTGACCTTTACGGAAACATGTTGCCATTGTATGATCTCAATCTCCCTTCTGAAAGCCTCCCATTGCTCCGATGCGGATTTTCCTACAAGTAGCTGATCCCAGTCCATTTTGGCCAGATCCTGCCTTATCCTATTAAAATCGGCCTTCCCCCAATTTAGAACCTTTATTTCCGGCCCAGCCCTGTCCTTTTCCATGACCACCTTAAATCTCACCATATTATGGTCACTGTCACCAAAGTGCTCACCTACTACCACTTTTTCCACTTGGCCGGCCACATTCCCTAGAATTAGGTCCAGTACCACCCCCTCTCTTGTAGGACTTTCTACATGCTGGCTCAAAAAGCTCTCCTGGATGCACTTTAAGAATTCTACACCCTCTGAGCCTTTCACACTTTGACTATCCCAGTTAATATTGGGGAAGTTGAAATCCCCCATTATTATTACCCTATTATTTGCACATTTCTCTGAGATTTGCCTACATATCTGTTCCTCTATCTCCCCGTGACTGTTTGGAGGCCTATAGTACACTCCCAGCAAAGTGCTTGCCCCCTTTTTGTTTTTAAGCTCCACCCATATGGCCTCATTAGAGGAACCTGCTAATATATCATCCCTCCTTACTGCAGTAATTGACTCCTTAATTAATATTGCGACACCCCCTCCTCTTTTACCTCCCCCTCTGTCTCGCCTGAAGATTCTGTACCCCGGAATATTGAGGTGCCAGTCTTGCCCCTCCCTCAACCATGTCTCCGTGATAGCAACAATACCATACTCCCATGTGTTTATCAACACCTTCAGTTCATCCACCTTATTTGCAAGACTCCTTGCATTAAAATAGATGCCATCCAGCCTTGCCCTTATATATTTGCCCTGTCTACCAAGCTGACTTGCTTTTTTCTCTATAATTGGCAGCACATCACCCCCTATTTCAGCTCCCCTCTGTGTCCCATCCCCCTGCCAAGTTAGTTTAAACCCCCCCCCCCCCCCAACAGTGCTAGCAAACCTCCCTGCAAGGATATTTGTCCCGCTCTGGTTCAGGTGCAACCCGTCCGACTTGTACAAGTCCCACCTTTCCCAGAAGTAGGCCCAGTGATCCAGGAAAGTAAAACCCTCCCCCCTACACCAACTCCTTAGCCACGCATTCATCTGCTCTATCCTCCCATTCCTATACTCACTAGCACGTGGCACTGGGAGTAATCCAGAGATTACAACCTTTGAGGTCCTGCTCTTTAATCTGTTACCTAGCTCCCTAAATTCTTGATGCAGGACCTCATCTCCCTTCCTTCCTATGTCGTTGGTCCCAATGTGGACCACGACCTCTGCCTGCTCCCCCTCCCCCTTAAGAATGCCCTGTAGCCACTCAGTGACATCCATTACCCTGGCCCCAGGGAGGCAACAAACCATCCTGGAGTCACGTTTGCGGCCACAGAAACGCCTATCTGTTCCCCTTACTCTTCTCTCGCTGCTTTTGGACTCTCCTAGGTTTTGGCACTCCAGCTCCACTCCCGAGCTTCCGCATGTTTTGGTGTTCTCGCTCTGCTCCCGCTGCTTTGGAAATCTCCCGGGATTTGTCGCTCTTGCGATGCTCCCGCTGCTCCCGAACTCTCCTGGGTTTTGTTGCTCTCGCTCTGCTCACACTGATTTGGACTCTACCGGGTTTTGGCGCTCTCGCTCTGCTCCCGCTGCTTCTGAACTCTCCCGTGTTTTAACACTCTCCATCAGCTCCCGCTGCTTTTGAACTGTCCTGGGTTTTGGCGCTCTTGCTCTGCTCCAGCTGCTACCGAACTCTCCCGGGTTTTGGTGCACTCGCTCTGCTCCCGCTGATTTTGAACTCCTGGATTTTGGCGCTCTCGCTCTGCTCCCGCTGCTTCTTAACTCTCCCATGTTTTGGCGCTCTCGCTCTGCTCCCGAGCTCCCCCATGTTTTCGCACTCTCGCTCTGCTCCCACGGATTTTGAACTCTCCCGGGTTTTGGCACTGTCACTCTGCTCCCGCTGATTTTGAACTCTCTCGGGTTTTGGTGCTCTCGCTCTGCTCCCACTCTGCTCCCGCTGCTTTGGAACTCTCCCGTGTTTTGGCGCTCTAGCTCTGCTCCCGCTGCATTTGACCTGTCCCAGGTTTTGGCGTTCTCGCTCTGCTCCCGCTACTCTCGAACTCTCCCGTGTTTTGGCGTTCTCGCTCTGCTCCCACTGCTTTTGAACTCTCCTGGGTTTTACCGTTCTCGCTCTGCTCCCGCTACTCTCGAACTCTCCCGGGTTTTGGCGCTCTCGCTCTGCTCCCGCTGATTTTGAACTCTCCCGGGTTTTGGTGCTCTCGCTCTGCTCCCGCTGCTTTAACTCCTCCGGGTTTTGGCGCACTTGCTGTGCTTCCGCTGCTTTGGAACTCTCCCGGCTTTTGGCGGTCTCGCTCTGCTCCTGCTGCTTTGGAACTCTCCCGGCTTTTGGTGCTCTCGCTCTGCTCCTGCTGCTCCTGAACTCTCCGGAGTTTTGTCGCTCGCGCTCTCCTCCCGCTGTTTTTGAACTCTCCCGGGTTATAGTGCTCTCGCTCTACTCCCGCTGTTTTTGAACTCTCCCAGGTTTTGGCTCTCACGCTCTGCTCCCGCTCAGCTCCCGCTCATTTTGAACTGCTCCCGGGTTTTGGCGCTCTCACTCTGCTCCTGCTCTGCTACCACTGCTATTGAACTCTCCCGGGTTTTTGCGCTCTCGCTCTGCCCCCGCTGCTTTGGATCTCTCCCGTGTTTTGGAGCACTCGGTCTGCTCCCGCAGCGTTTGACCTCTCCCGTGTTTTGGCACTCTCGCTCTGTTCCCGCTACCCCCGAACTCTCCCGGGTTTTGATGTTCTCGCTCTGCTCCCGCCACTTTTGAACTCTCCTGTGTTTTGGCGCTCTCACTCTGCTCCCGCTACTCCCGAACTCTCCCATGTTTTGGCGCTCTCTCTCTCTGCTCCCTCTGACTTGGAACTCTCCTGGGTTTAGGCGATCTCGCTCTGCTCCCGCAGCTTTGGAACTGTCCCGGGTTTTGTTGCTCTCACTCTGCTCCAGCTGCTCCCGAACTCTCCCGGATTTTGGTTCTCGCTCTATGCTCCCGCTGATTTTGTACACTCCCAGATTTTGGCGATCTCGCTCTGCTCCCGCTGCTTTGGAACTCTCCCGGCTTTTGGCGCTCTCACTCTGCTCCCGCTGCCTTGAATCTCTCCCGGGTTTTGGCGCTCTCGGTCTGCTCCCGCTGCTTTTGAACTCTCCCGGGTTTTGGCACTATCGCTCTGCTCCGGCGCTCCCGCATGATTTGGTGCTCTCTCTCTCGGCTCCCGCTGCTTTGGAAATCTCTCGGGATTTGGCAGTCTCGCTCTGCTCCTGCTGCTCCCGAACTCGCCCGGGTTTTGGCGTTTCTCACGCTGATCCCGCTGCTCCCGAACTCTCCTGGGTTTTGGCGCTCTCGCTCTGCTCCCGCTGATTTTGATCTCTCCTGAGTTATAGTGCTCTCCCTCAGCTCCCACTGCTTTTGAACTCTCCTGGGTTTTGGTGCTCTCACTCTGCTCCAGCTGCTCCCGAACTCTCCCGGGTTTTGGTTCTCGCTCTATGCTCCCGCTGATTTTGTACACTCCCAGATTTTGGCGATCTCGCTCTGCTCCCGCTGCCTTGAATCTCTCCCGTGTTTTGGTGCTCTCACTCTGCTCCAGCTGCTCCCACACTCTCCCGGGTTTTGGTTCTCGCTCTATGCTCCTGCTGATTTTGAACTCTCCCAGGTTTTGGCGATCTCGCTCTGCTCCTGCTGATTTTGAACTCTCCCAGGTTTTGGCGATCTCGCTCTGCTCCTGCTGATTTTGAACTCTCCCAGGTTTAGGCGATCTCGCTCTGCTCCTGCTGCTTTGGAACTCTCCCGGCTTTTGGCGATCTCGCTCTGCTCCCGCTGATTTTGAACTCTCCCGGGTTTTGCTGCTCTCACTCTGCTCCCGCACAGCTCCCACTAATTTTGAACTCTCCTGGGATTTGACGATCTCGCTCTGCTCCCGCACACTCCCGGGTTTTGGCGCTCTCACTCTGCCCCTGAACTCTCCCGGGTTTTGGCGATCTCACTCTGCTCCCGCTCGGCTCCCGCTAATTTTGAACTCTCCCGGGTTTTGGTGCTCTCTTTCTGCTACCACTGCTTTTGAACTCTCCCGGGATTGGCACGCTCGATTTTCTCCCGCTGCTTTTGAACTCTTTTGGGTTTTTGGCATCCGTGCTCTGATCCCGCTGCTTTTGATCTCTCCCGGGTTTTGTCGCTCTGTCTCTTCTCCCGCTGCTTTTGAACTTTTCTCGCATTTTGGCACTCTTGCTCTGCTCCCGTGCTCCCGCATGATTTGGTGCTCTCTCTCTCTGCTCATGCTGCTTTGGAAATCTCTCGGGATTTGGCGCTCTCGCCATGCTCCCGAACTCGCCCGTGTTTTGGCGTTTCTCGCTCTGCTTCTACTGCTCCCAAACTCTCCCGCGTTTTGGCGTTTCTCACTCTGCTCCCACTGCTCCCGAACTCTCCTGGGTTTTGATGCACTCGCTCTGCTCCCACTACTTTTGAACTCTCCCGGCTTTTGGCGCTCTCACTCTGCTCCCGCTGCTTTGAAACTCCTGTGATTTGGCGCTCTCGTTCTGCTCCCGCTGCTCCCAAACTCTGCCGGTTTTTGGTTCTCGCTCTATGCTCCCGCTGATTTTGAAATCTCCCGGATTTTGGTGAGCTCGCTCTGCAACCGCTGCTTTAGAACTCTCCTGGAATTTGGCGCTCTAGCTCTGCTCCCGAACTCTCCCGTGTTTTGGTGCTCTCTCTCTGCTCCCGCTGATTTTGATCTCTCCCGGGTTTTGGTGAACTCGCTCTGCTCCCGCTGCTTTTGAAATATCCCAGGTTATAGTGCACTCGCTCTGCTGCCGCTGTTTTGAACTGTCCCGGGTTTTGGCGCTCTTGCTCTGCTCCCGAACTCTCCCGTGTTTTGGCGATCTCACTCTGATCCTGCTGCTCCCGAACTTTCCTGGGTATTGGCGCTTGCGCTCTGCTCCCGCTGCTTTTGAACTTTCCCGGATTTTGGTGCTCTCGCTCTGCTCCTGAAACCTCCCAGGTTCTGGCGCTCTCTCTCTGCTCCTGCTGATTTTGAACTCTCCCGGGATTTGGCGATCTCGCTCTGCTCCCGAACTCTCCCGGGTTTTGGCGCTCTCACTCTGCTCCCACTGCTCCCGAACTCTCCTGGGTTTTGGCACTCATGCTCTGCTCCCATTGCTTTTGAACTCTCCCGGGTTTTGGCGCTCTTGCTCTGCTCCCGAACTCTCCTGGGTTTTGGCGCTCTTGCTCTGCTCCCGAACTCTCCTGGGTTTTGGCGCTCTTGCTCTGCTCCCATTGCTTTTGAACTCTCCCTGGTTTTGGCGCTCTTGCTCTGCTCCCATTGCTTTTGAACCCTCCCTGGTTTTGGCACTCTCGCTCTGCTCCCGACCTCTCCCGTGTTTTGGCGATCTCACTCTGCTCCTGCTGCTCCCAAACTCTCCTGGGTTTTGGCGCTTTCGTTCTGCTCCCGCTGCATTTGATCTCTCCCGGGTTTTGGCGTTTTCGCTCTGCTCCCGCTGCTTTGACACTCTCCCGGGTATTGGCTCTCTCGCTTTGCTCCCGCTGCTCCCGAACTCTCCTGGGTTTTGGCGCTTTCGTTCTGCTCCCGCTGCATTTGATCTCTCCCGGGTTTTGGCGTTTTCGCTCTGCTCCCGCTGCTTTGACACTCTCCCGGGTATTGGCGCTCTCGCTTTGCTCCCGCTGCTCCCGAACTCTCCTGGGTTTTGGTGCTCTCGCTCTGCTCCCGCTGATTTTGAAATCTCCTGTGTTTTGGCGCACTTGCTCTGCTCCCGCTGCTTTGGAACTCTCCCGGGTTTTGGCGCTCTCGCTCTGCTCCCGAACTCTCCCGAGTTTTGGCGATCTCACTCTGATCCTGCTGCTCCCGAACTCTCCTGGGTATTGGCGCTTGTGCTCTGCTCCCGCTGCTCTTGAACTCTCCTGGGTTTTGGCGCTCTCGCTCTGCTCCCGAACTCTCCCGGGTTTTGGCGCTCTCGCTCTGTTCCCGAACTCCCCCGAGTTTTGGTGATCTCACTCTGATCCTGCTGCTCCCGAACTCTCCTGGGATTTATCGCTTGCGCTCTACTCCAGCTGTTTTTGAACTCTCGTGGGTTTTGGCGCTCTCGCTCTGCTCCCGCTCGGCTCCCGCTGTCTTCGAACTCTCCCGGGTTTTGGCACTCCCGTTCCGCTCCCACTGCTTTGGAACTCTCCCGTGTTTTGGCACTCCCGTTCCGCTCCCACTGCTTTGGAACTCTCCCGTGTTTTGGCGTTCTCGCTCTGCTCCCACTGCATTTGATCTCTCCCGGGTATTGGCGCTCTCGCTTTGCTCCCGCTGCTCCCGAACTCTCCTGGGTTTTGGTGCTCTCGCTCTGCTCCCGCTGATTTTGAAATCTCCTGTGTTTTGGCGCACTTGCTCTGCTCCCGCTGCTTTGGAACTCTACCGGGTTTTGGTGCTCTCGCTCTGCTCCCGCTGCTCCTGAACTCTCCGGAGTTTTGTCGCTCGCGCTCTCCTCCCGCTGTTTTTGAACTCTCCCGGGTTATAGTGCTCTCGCTCTACTCCCGCTGTTTTTGAACTCTCCCAGGTTTTGGCTCTCACGCTCTGCTCCCGCTCAGCTCCCGCTCATTTTGAACTGCTCCCGGGTTTTGGCGCTCTCACTCTGCTCCTGCTCTGCTACCACTGCTATTGAACTCTCCCGGGTTTTTGCGCTCTCGCTCTGCTCCCGCTGCTTTGGATCTCTCCCGTGTTTTGGAGCACTCGGTCTGCTCCCGCAGCGTTTGACCTCTCCCGTGTTTTGGCACTCTCGCTCTGTTCCCGCTACCCCCGAACTCTCCCGGGTTTTGATGTTCTCGCTCTGCTCCCGCCACTTTTGAACTCTCCTGTGTTTTGGCGCTCTCACTCTGCTCCCGCTACTCCCGAACTCTCCCATGTTTTGGCGCTCTCTCTCTCTGCTCCCTCTGACTTGGAACTCTCCTGGGTTTAGGCGATCTCGCTATGCTCCCGCAGCTTTGGAACTGTCCCGGGTTTTGGTGCTCTCACTCTGCTCCAGCTGCTCCCGAACTCTCCCGGATTTTGGTTCTCGCTCTATGCTCCCGCTGATTTTGTACACTCCCAGATTTTGGCGATCTCGCTCTGCTCCCGCTGCTTTGGAACTCTCCCGGCTTTTGGCGCTCTCACTCTGCTCCCGCTGCCTTGAATCTCTCCCGGGTTTTGGCGCTCTCGGTCTGCTCCCGCTGCTTTTGAACTCTCCCGGGTTTTGGCACTATCGCTCTGCTCCGGCGCTCCCGCATGATTTGGTGCTCTCTCTCTCGGCTCCCGCTGCTTTGGAAATCTCTCGGGATTTGGCAGTCTCGCTCTGCTCCTGCTGCTCCCGAACTCTCCTGGGTTTTGGCGATCTCGCTCTGCTCCCGCTGATTTTGAACTCTCCCGGGTTTTGCTGCTCTCACTCTGCTCCCGCACAGCTCCCACTAATTTTGAACTCTCCTGGGATTTGGCGCTCTCGCCATGCTCCCGCTCGGCTCCCGCTAATTTTGAACTCTCCCGGGTTTTGGTGCTCTCTTTCTGCTACCACTGCTTTTGAACTCTCCCGGGATTGGCACGCTCGATTTTCTCCCGCTGCTTTTGAACTCTTTTGGGTTTTTGGCATCCGTGCTCTGATCCCGCTGCTTTTGATCTCTCCCGGGTTTTGTCGCTCTGTCTCTTCTCCCGCTGCTTTTGAACTTTTCTCGCATTTTGGCACTCTTGCTCTGCTCCCGTGCTCCCGCATGATTTGGTGCTCTCTCTCTCTGCTCATGCTGCTTTGGAAATCTCTCGGGATTTGGCGCTCTCGCCATGCTCCCGAACTCGCCCGTGTTTTGGCGTTTCTCGCTCTGCTCCCACTGCTCCCAAACTCTCCCGCGTTTTGGCGTTTCTCACTCTGCTCCCACTGCTCCCGAACTCTCCTGGGTTTTGATGCACTCGCTCTGCTCCCACTACTTTTGAACTCTCCCGGCTTTTGGCGCTCTCACTCTGCTCCCGCTGCTTTGAAACTCCTGTGATTTGGCGCTCTCGTTCTGCTCCCGCTGCTCCCAAACTCTGCCGGTTTTTGGTTCTCGCTCTATGCTCCCGCTGATTTTGAAATCTCCCGGATTTTGGCGAGCTCGCTCTGCAACCGCTGCTTTAGAACTCTCCCGGAATTTGGCGCTCTAGCTCTGCTCCCGAACTCTCCCGTGTTTTGGTGCTCTCTCTCTGCTCCCGCTGATTTTGATCTCTCCCGGGTTTTGGTGAACTCGCTCTGCTCCCGCTGCTTTTGAAATATCCCAGGTTATAGTGCACTCGCTCTGCTCCCGCTGTTTTGAACTGTCCCGGGTTTTGGCGCTCTTGCTCTGCTCCCGAACTCTCCCGTGTTTTGGCGATCTCACTCTGATCCTGCTGCTCCCGAACTCTCCTGGGTATTGGCGCTTGCGCTCTGCTCCCGCTGCTTTTGAACTCTCCCGGGATTTGGCGATCTCGCTCTGCTCCCGAACTCTCCCGGGTTTTGGCGCTCTCACTCTGCTCCCACTGCTCCCGAACTCTCCTGGGTTTTGGCACTCATGCTCTGCTCCCATTGCTTTTGAACTCTCCCGGGTTTTGGCGCTCTTGCTCTGCTCCCGAACTCTCCTGGGTTTTGGCACTCATGCTCTGCTCCCATTGCTTTTGAACTCTCCCTGGTTTTGGCGCTCTTGCTCTGCTCCCATTGCTTTTGAACTCTCCCTGGTTTTGGCGCTCTCGCTCTGCTCCCGACCTCTCCCGAGTTTTGGCGATCTCACTCTGATCCTGCTGCTCCCGAACTCTCCTGGGATTTATCGCTTGCTCTCTACTCCAGCTGTTTTTGAACTCTCCCGGGTTTGGCACTCTCATGCTGCTCCCGCTGCTTTTGAACTCTCCCAGGTTTTGGCGCTCTCGCTCTGCTCCCAAACTCTCCCGGGTTTTGGCGCTCTCACTCTGCTCCCACTGCTCCCGAACTCTCCTGGGTATTGTCGCTCTCGCTCTGCTCACACTGATTTGAACTCTACTGGGTTTTGGCGCTCTCGCTCTGCTCCCTCTGCTTCTGAACTCTCCCGTGTTTTAACACTCTCCATCAGCTCCCGCTGCTTTTGAACTGTCCTGGGTTTTGGCGCTCTTGCTCTGCTCCAGCTGCTACCGAACTCTCCCGGGTTTTGGTGCACTCGCTCTGCTCCCGCTGATTTTGAACTCTCCCGGGTTTTGGCGCTCTCACTCTGCTCCCGCTGCTTTTGAACTCCTGGATTTTGGCGCTCTCGCTCTGCTCCCGCTGCTTCTTAACTCTCCCATGTTTTGGCGCTCTCGCTCTGCTCCCGAGCTCCCCCATGTTTTCGCACTCTCGCTCTGCTCCCACTGATTTTGAACTCTCCCGGGTTTTGGCACTGTCACTCTGCTCCCGCTGATTTTGAACTCTCTCGGGTTTTGGTGCTCTCGCTCTGCTCCCGCTGCTTTGGAACTCTCCCGTGTTTTGGCGCTCTAGCTCTGCTCCCGCTGCATTTGACCTGTCCCAGGTTTTGGCGTTCTCGCTCTGCTCCCGCTACTCCCGAACTCTCCCATGTTTTGGCGCTCTCTCTCTCTGCTCCCTCTGACTTGGAACTCTCCTGGGTTTAGGCGATCTCGCTCTGCTCCCGCAGCTTTGGAACTCTCCCGGGTTTTGGCGATCTCCCTCTGCTCCCGCTACTCCCGAACTCTCCCATGTTTTGGCGCTCTCTCTCTCTGCTCCCTCTGACTTGGAACTCTCCTGGGTTTAGGCGATCTCGCTCTGCTCCCGCAGCTTTGGAACTGTCCCGGGTTTTGGTGCTCTCACTCTGCTCCAGCTGCTCCCGAACTCTCCCGGATTTTGGTTCTCGCTCTATGCTCCCGCTGATTTTGTACACTCCCAGATTTTGGCGATCTCGCTCTGCTCCCGCTGCTTTGGAACTCTCCCGGCTTTTGGCGCTCTCACTCTGCTCCCGCTGCCTTGAATCTCTCCCGGGTTTTGGCGCTCTCGGTCTGCTCCCGCTGCTTTTGAACTCTCCCGGGTTTTGGCACTATCGCTCTGCTCCGGCGCTCCCGCATGATTTGGTGCTCTCTCTCTCGGCTCCCGCTGCTTTGGAAATCTCTCGGGATTTGGCAGTCTCGCTCTGCTCCTGCTGCTCCCGAACTCGCCCGGGTTTTGGCGTTTCTCACGCTGATCCCGCTGCTCCCGAACTCTCCTGGGTTTTGGCGCTCTCGCTCTGCTCCCGCTGATTTTGATCTCTCCTGAGTTATAGTGCTCTCCCTCAGCTCCCACTGCTTTTGAACTCTCCTGGGTTTTGGTGCTCTCACTCTGCTCCAGCTGCTCCCGAACTCTCCCGGGTTTTGGTTCTCGCTCTATGCTCCCGCTGATTTTGTACACTCCCAGATTTTGGTGCTCTCACTCTGCTCCAGCTGCTCCCGAACTCTCTCGGGTTTTGGTTCTCGCTCTATGCTCCCGCTGATTTTGTACACTCCCAGATTTTGGCGATCTCGCTCTGCTCCCGCTCTGCTCCTGCTGCTTTTGAAATCTCCCGGGTTTTGATGCTCTTGCTCTGTTCTCGCTGTTTTTGCACTCTCCCAGATTTTAGCGCTCTCGCTCTGCTCCTGCTGCTACCGAACTCTCCTGGGTTTTAGCGCTTTTGCTCTGCTCCAGCTGATTTTGAACTCTCCCGGGTTTTGGCGGGCTCGCTCTGTTCCCGCTGCTTTTGCACTCTCCCAGGTTTTGGCGTTCTCACTCTGCTCCCGCTGCTCCTGATCTCTCCTGGGTTTTGGCGCTCTCACTCAGTTTCTGCTGCTTTTCAACTCTCCCCTGTTTTGGCTCTCTCTCTCTGCTCCCGCTGGTTTTGAACTTTCCCAGATTTTGGCGCTCTAGCTCTGCTCCCGAACTCTCCCAGGATTTGGCGCTCTCACTCTGCTCCCACTGCTCCCGAACTCTCCTGGGTTTTGGCACACTCGCTCTGCTCCCGCTGCTTTTCAACTCTCATAAGAACATAACATAAGAAGTTGGAGCAGGAGTAGGCCATACGGCCCCTCGGGCCTGCTCCGCCATTCAATAGGATCATGGCTGATCCGAACCTAGACTCACGTCCACTTCCCTGCCCACTCCCCGTAACCCCTAATTCCCTTATCAGCTAGGAAACTGTCTATCTCCGTTTTAAATTTATTTAATGTCACAGCTTCCACAGCTCTCTGATGTAGCAAATTCCATAGATTTACTACCCTCTGAGTGAAGAAGTTTCTCCTCATCTCAGTTTTGAAAGGGCAGCCCCTTATTCTAAGATTATGCCCCCTAGTTCTAGTCTCACCCATCAGTGGAAACATCCTCCCCGCATCCAACCGATCAAGCCCCCTCACAATCTTATATGTTTCGATAAGTTTGCCTCTCATTCTTCTGAATTCCAATGAGTAGAGGCCCAACCTACTCAACCTTTCCTCATAAGTCAACCCCCTCATCTCCAGAATCAACTGAGTAAACCTTCTCTGAACTGCCTCGAGAGCAAGTGTATCTTTTCTTAAATATGGAAACCAAAACTGTACGCAGTATTCCAGGTGTGGCCTCACCAGTACCCTGTATAACTGAAGCAAGACTTCCCTGCTTTTATACTCCATCCCCTTGCAATAAAAGCCAAGATTCCATTGGCCTTCCTGATCACCTGCTGTACCTGCATACTAACCTTCTGTGTGTCATGCACCAGGACCCCCAGATCCCTTTGTACTGTAGCACTTTGCAGTTTCTCTCCATTTAGATAATAACTTGCTCTTTGATTTTTTCTGCCAACGTGCATAACCTCACACTTTCCAACATCATATTCCATCTGCCAAATTTCTGCCCACTCACTTAGCCTGTCTATGTCCTTTTGCAGGTTTTTTATGTCCTCCTCACTCACTGCTTTCCCTCCCATCTTTGTATCGTCGGCAAACTTGGTTATGTTGCACTTGGTCCCCTCCTCCAAATCATTAATATAGATTGTAAAGAGTTGGGGCCCCAGCACTGACCCCTGCAGAACACCACTAGTTACTGATTGCCAACCCGAGAATGAACCATTTATCCCAACTCTCTGTTTTCTGTTAGATAGCCAATCTTCCACCCATGCCAGTATATTACCCCCAATCCCGTGATTTTTTATCTTGATCAGTAATCTTTTGTGTGGCACCTTGTCAAATGCCTTTTGGAATTCCAAATACACCACATCCACTGGTTCCCCTTTATCCACCCTGTTTGTTACATCCTCAAAGAATTCGAGCAAATTTGTCAAACATGACTTCCCCTTCATAAAAGCATGCTGACTCTGTCCGATTAAATTATGCTTATCCAAATGTCCTGTCACTGCTTCCTTAATAATGGACTCCAACATTTTACCAACCACAGATGTTAAGCTAACTGGTCTATAGTTTCCAGCCTTTTATCTACCTCCCTTTTTAATTAAGGGTGTTACATTAGCAGTTTTCCAATCTGCTGGGACCTTTCCTGAATCCAGGCAGCTTTGGAAAATTACCACCAATGCATCCGCAATCCCTACCGCCACTTCTCTCAAGACCCTAGGATGTAAGCCATCAGGTCCAGGGGATTTATTCGCCTTAAGTCCAATGGGATCTTACCGAGTTCCATCTCCTTAGTGATTTTAATCGTGTTTAGCTCCTCCCCCCCATAGCCCCCTGTTTGTCCGGTGTTGGGATATTTTTAGTGTCCTCTACTGTAAAGGCTGACACAAAATATTTGTTTAGCATTTTTGCCATCTCCATGTTCCCCACTATTAATTTCCCGGTCTCGTCCTCTAAGGGACCAACATTCACTTTAGCCACCCTTTTTCTTTTTATATAACTGTAGAAACTCTTGCTATCTGTTTTTATATTTTTTGCTAGTTTACTTTCATAATCTATCTTCCCTTTCTTAATTAATGTTTTAGTTATTCTTTGCTGGCTTTTAAATGCTTCCCAATCTTCTATTCTCCCACTAAATTTGGCTACTTTATATGCCCTTGTTTTCAGTCGGATACTATCCTTTATTATTTTACTTAGCCACGGATGACTGTCTTTTCTTTTACGCCCCTTTTTCCTCGGTGGAATATATTTTTCTTGAAAATTGTGAAGTATCTCCTTGAATGTACACCACAGCTGATGTACCGTCTTACACCTTAATCTATGTTCCCAGTCCACTTTAGTCAACTCTGCTCTCATACCTTCATTGTCTCCTTTATTTAAGCTTAGTACGCTGGTTTGTGATCCAACTCTCTCACCCTCCAACTGAATTTGGAATTCAACCATGTTATGGTCACTCATTCAAAGGGGATCCTTTATTGGGACATTTTTATTAATCCTGCCTCATTACACAGGACCAGATCTAAGATTGCCTGCCGCCTGGTTGGTTTAGTAACTCTTCCGGGTTTTAACGCTCTCCCTCAGCTCCCGCTGCTTTTGAACTCCCCCGATGTTGGCGCTCTTGCTCTGCTCCCACTGCTCTTGAACTCTCCTGGGTTTTGCCGCTTTTGTTGTGCTCCCGCTGCTCCCGAACTCTCCCGGGTTTTTGCCGTTCTCGCTCTGCTCTCACTGCTTTTGAACTCTCCCGGGTTTTGGCGCCTCGCTCTGCTCCCGCTGCGTTTGAGCTGTACCGGGTTTTGGCATTCTCGCTGTGCTCCCGCTACTCCTGAAGTTTCCTGGGTTTTGGCGCTCTCGCTCGGCTCCCACTGCTCCCGAACTCTCCTGGGTTTTGCCGCTCTCGCTCTGCTCCCACTGCTTTTGAACTCTCCCGGGATTTAGCACTCTAGCTCTGCTACCGCAGCTTTTGAACTCTCCCGGGTTATAGTGCTCTCGCTCTGCTCTTGCTGCTTTTGCCGTCTCCTGGGCTTTGGCGCTCTCGCTCTGCTCCCGCTGCTCCCGAACTCCCCTGGGTTTTGGCGCTCGCGCTCTGCTCCCGCTGCTTTGGAACACTCCCGGGTTTTGGCGCACTCGCGCTGCTCCCACTGCTCCCGAACTCTCCTGGGTTTTGCCGCTCTCGCTCTGCTCCCACTGCTTTTGAACTCTCCCGGGTTTTGGGGCTCTCACTCTGCTCCCGCTGCTTTTGAACTCTCACGTGTTTTGGCGCTCTCGCTCTGCTCCCGCTGCTTTGGAACTCTCCCGGGTTTTGGTGCTGTCGAACTCACCTGGGTTTTGGCATTCTCAGTCTACTCCCACTGCTCCCGAACTCACCCGGGTTTTGTCGCTCTCACTCTGCTCCCACTGCTCCCGAACTCTCCTGGGTTTTGGTGCTCTCGCTCTGCTCCCACTGCTTTTGAACTCTCCCGGGTTTTGACGGTCTCGCTCTGCTCCCGCTGGTGTAGAACTCTCCTAGGTTTTGGCGCTCTCGCTCTGCTCCCGCTGCTTTTGAACTCTCCTGGGTTTTGGCACTCTCGCTCAGCTCCCGCTGATTCTGATCTCTCCCGGGTTGTAGTGCTCTCGCTCTGCTCTTGCTGCTTTTGCACTCTCATGGGTTTTGGCGCTCGCGCTCTGCTCCCGCTTTTTTAGAACTCTCCCAGGTGTTGGACTTCTCTCTCTGCTCCCGCTGCTTTGTAACTGTCCCGGGTTTTGGTGCTCTCGTGCTGCTCCCGCTGTTTTTGAACTCTCCCGGGTTTTGGCGCCATCGGTCTGCTCCCGCTGCTTTGGAACACTCCCGGGTTTTGGAGCTCTCACTCTGCTCCCGCTGATTTTGAACTCTCCCGGGTATTGGAGCTCTCGCACTGCTCCCGCTGTTTTTGAACTCTCCCGGGTTTTGGCGCTCTCTCTCTGCTCCCGCTGTTTTTGAACTCTCCCGGGTTTTGGCGCTCTCGCACTGCTCCCGCTGTTTTTGAACTCTCCCGGGTTTTGGCGCCCTCGGTCTGCTCCCGCTGATTTTGAACTCTCCCGGGTTTTGGAGCTCTCGCACTGCTCCCGCTGTTTTTGAACTCTCCCGGGTTTTGGCGCCCTCGGTCTGCTCCCGCTGCTTTGGAACACTCCCGGGTTTTGGAGCTCTCGCTCTGCTCCCGCTGCTTTGGAACACTCCCGGGTTTTGGAGCTCTCGCGCTGCTCCCGCTGTTTTTGAACTCTCTCGGGTTCTGGCGCTCTCACTCTGCTCCCGCTGCTCCCGAAATCTCCTGGGTTTTGGTGCTCTCACTCTGATCCCACTGCTCCCGAAATCTCCCAGGTTTTGGCTCTCTCACTCTGCTCCCACTGCTTTTGAACTCTCCCGGGTTTTGGCTCTCTCGCTCTGCTCCCGCTGATACCGAACTCTCCCGGGTTTTGGCTCTCTCGCTCTGCTCCCGCTGATACCGAACTCTCCCGGGTTTTGGCTCTCTCGCTCTGCTCCCGCTGATTTTGAGCTCTCCCGGGTTTTGGCACTCTCGCTCTGCTCCCGCTGATACCGAACTCTCCCGGGTTTTGGCTCTCTCGCTCTGCTCCCGCTGATTTTGAACTCTCCCGGGTTTTGGCACTCTCGCTCTGCTCCCGCTGATACCGAACTCTCCCAGGTTTTGGCGCTCCCACTCTGCTCTTGCTGCTTTTGAACTCTCCCATGTTTTGGCGCTCTCGCTCTACTCCCATTGATTTTGAACTCTCCCATATTTTGGTGCTCTTGCTCTGGTCCCTCTCGGCTCCCACTGATTTTGAACTCTCCCGGGTTTTGGCCCTCTCGCTCTGCTCCCGCTCGGCTGCCGCTGATTTTGAACTCTCCCAGGTTTTTGCGCTCTCGCTCTGCTCCCGCTGCTTTGGAACTCTCCCGCGTTTTGGCGCTCTAGCTCTGCTCCCGCTGCGTTTGAGCTGTCCCGGGTTTTGGCGCTCTCGCTGTGCTCCCGCTATTCCCGAAGTCTCCTGGGTTTTGGCGCTCTCGTTCTGCTCCCACTGCTCCCGAAATCTGCTGGGTTTTGGCGCTCTCACTCTGCTCCCACTGCATTTGAACTCTCCCGGGTTTTAGTGCTCTCGCTCTGCTCCCACTGCATTTGAACTCTCCCGGGTTTTAGTGCTCTCGCTCTGCTCCCACTGCATTTGAACTCTCCCGGGTTTTAGTGCTCTCACTCTGCTCCCACTGCATTTGAACTCTCCCGTTTTTTAGTGCTCTCGCTCTGCTCCCACTGCATTTGAACTCTCCCGGGTTTTAGTGCTCTCGCTCTGCTCCCACTGCATTTGAACTCTCCCGGGTTTTAGTGCTCTCGCTCTGCTCCCACTGCATTTGAACTCTCCCGGGTTTTAGTGCTCTCTCTCTGCTCCCACTGCATTTGAACTCTCCCGGGTTTTAGTGCTCTCGCTCTGCTCCCACTGCATTTGAACTCTCCCGGGTTTTAGTGCTCTCGCTCTGCTCCCACTGCATTTGAACTCTCCCGGGTTTTAGTGCTCTCGCTCTGCTCCCACTGCATTTGAACTCTCCCGGGTTTTAGTGCTCTCGCTCTGCTCCCACTGCTTTTGAACTCTCCCGGGTTTTAGTGCTCTCGCTCTGCTCCCACTGCTTTTGAACTCTCCCGGGTTTTAGTGCTCTCGCTCTGCTCCCGCTGCTCTCGAACTCACCTGGGTTTTGGCGCTCGCGCTCTGCTCCCGCTTTTTTTGAACTCTCCCGGGTGTTGTACTTCTCGCTCTGCTCCCGCTGCTTTGTAACCCTCCCGGGATTTGGCGCTCTGGCTCTGCTCCCACTGCTCCCGAACTCTACAGGGATTTGGTGCTCTCGCTCTGCTCCGGCTGTTTTTGAACTCTCTCGGGTTTTGGCGCTCTCGCTCTGCTCCGGCTGTTTTTGAACTCTCCTCAGTTTTGGCGCTCTCGCACTGCTCCCGCTGTTTTTGAACTCTCTCGGGTTTTGGCGCTCTCGCTCTGCTCCGGCTGACTTTGAACTCTCCCGAGTTTTGGCGCTCTCGTGCTGCTCCTGCTGTTTTTGAACTCTCTCGGGTTTTGGCGTTCTCGCTCTGCTCCCGCTGCTTTTGAGCTCTCCCGGGTTTTGATGCTCTCGCTCTGCTCCCACTGCTTTTGAATTCTCCCGGGTTTTGGCGCTCTCGCTCAGCTCCCGCTGCTTTTGAACTCTCCCGGGTTTAAGCGCTCTCGCTCTGCTCCTGCTGCTTTTGAACTCTCCCGTGTTTTAACGCTCTCCCTCAGCTCCCGCTGCTTTTGATCTCTCCCAGATTTTGGCGCTCTCACTGTGCTCCCACTACTCCCGCTGCTTCCAAACTCTCCCGGGATTTGGCGCTGTCGCGCTGCTCCCGCTGATACTGAACTCTCCCTGGTTTTGGCGCTCTTGCTCTGCTCCTGCTGCTTTGGAACTCTCCCGCGTTTTGGCGCTCTAGTTCTGCTCCCGCTGCGTTTGAGCTGTCCTGGGTTTTGGCGCTCTCGCTGTGCTCCCGCTACTCCCAAAGTGTCCTGGGTTTTGGCGCTCTCACTCTGCTCCCACTGCTCCCGAACTCTCCTGGGTTTTAGCGCTCTAGCTCTGCTCCCGCTGCTTTTGCACTCTCATGGGTTTTGGCGCTCTCGCTCTGCTCCCGCTGCTCCCGAACTCTCCTGGGTTTTGGCGCTCTCGCTCTGCTCCCACTGCTTTTGAACTCTCCTGGGTTTTGGCACTCTCGCTCTGCTCCCGCTGCTTTTGAATTCTCCCGGGTTTAAGCGCTCTCGCTCTGCTCCCGCGCTGCTCCCGCTGCTTTTGATTTCTCCCGGGTTTAAGCGCTCTCGCTCTGCTCTCGCGCTGCTCCTGCTGCTTTTGTACTCTCCCGGGTTTTAACGCTCTCCCTCAGCTCCCGCTGCTTTTGATCTCTCCCAGATTTTGGCGCTCTCGCTGTGCTCCCGCTGCTCCTAAACTCTCCCTGGATTTGGCGCTGTCGCGCTGCTCCCGCTGATACTGAACTCTCCCTGGTTTTGGCGCTCTTGCTCTGCTCCTGCTGCTTTGGAACTCTCCTGGGTTTTGGCGCTCTCACTCTGCTCCCACTGCTCCCGAACTCTCCTGGGTTTTAGCGCTCTAGCTCTGCTCCCGCTACTTTTGAACTCTCCCGGGTTGTAGTGCTCTCGCTCTGCTTTGCTGCTTTTGCACTCTCATGGGTTTTGGCGCTCTCGCTCTGCTCCCGCTGCTCCCGAACTCACCTGGGTTTTGGCGCTCGCGCTCTGCTCCCGCGGCTTTGTAACTCTCCCGGGTTTTGGCACTCTCGCTCTGCTCCTGCTGTTTATGTACGCTCCTGAGTTTTGGTGCTCTCGCGCTGCTCCCGCTGTTTTTGAACTCTCCCGGGTTCTGGCGCTCTCGGTCTGCTCCCGCTGTTTTGGAACACTCCCGGGTTTTGGCGCTCTCGCTCTGCTCCCGCTGATTTTGAACTCTCCCGGGTTTTGGTGCTCTCGCTCTGCTCCCGCTGATTTTGAACTCGCCCGGGTTTTGGTGCTCTCGCTCTGCTCCCGCTGATTTTGAACTCGCCCGGGTTTTGCCACTCTCGCTCTGCTCCCGCTGCTTTTGAACTCTCCCGGGTTTTAGCGCTCTTGCTTTGCTGCCGCTGCTTTTGAACTCTCCCGGGTTTTGTCGCTCTCGCTCTGCTCCCGTTGCTTTTGAACTCTCCCGGGTTTTGGCTCTCTCACTCTGCTCCCGCTGCTACCTAACGCTCCCGGGATTTATGCTCTTGCTCTGCTCCCACTGATTTTGAACTCTCCCGGGTTTTGGCGCTCTCGTGCTGCTCCTGCTGTTTTTGAACTCTCTCGGGTTTTGGCGCTCTCGCTCTGCTCCCGCTGCTTTGGAACTCTCCCGGGTTTTGACACTCTCGCGCTGCTCCTGCTGATTTTGAACTCTCCCGGGTTTTGGCGCTCTCGCTCAGCTCCCGCTGCTTTTGATCGCTCCCAGATTTTGGCGCTCTCACTGTGCTCCCGCTACTCCCGCTGCTCCCAAACACTCCCGGGATTTGGCGCTGTCGCGCTGCTCCCGCTGATTTTGAACTCTTCCGCGTTTTGGCTCTCTCGCTCTGCTCTCGCTGATACTGAACTCTCCCTGGTTTTGGCGCTCTTGCTCTGCTCCCACTGCTCCCGAACTCTCCTGGGTTTTGGCGCTCTCGCTCTGCTCCCGCTGCTTTTGAAATCTCCCGGGTTTTGGCGCTCTCGCTCTGCTCCCACTGCTTTTGAACTCTCCCGGGTTTAAGCGCTCTCGCTCTGCTCCCACTGCTTTTGAAATCTCCCGGGTTTTGGCGCTCCCGCGCTGCTCCCACTGCTTTTGAACTCTCCCGGGTTTAAGCGCTCTCGCTCTGCTCCCGCTCTGCTCCTGCTGCTTTTGTACTCTCCCGGGTTTTAATGCTCTCCCTCAGCTCCCGCTGCTTTTGATCTCTCCCAGATTCTGGTGCTCTCGCTGTGCTCCTGCTGCTCCTAAACTCTCCCTGGATTTGGCGCTGTCGCGCTGCTCCCGCTGATTTTGAACTCTCCTGGGTTTTGGTGCTCTCACTCTGCTCCCGCTGCTTTTGAACTCTCCCGGGTTTTGGCGCTCTCGCTCTGCTCCCGCTGCTTTTGAACTCTCCCTGGTTTTGGCGCTCTCGCTCTGCTCCCGCTGCTCCCGAACTCTCCTGGGTTTTGGCGCTCTCACACTGCTCCCGCTGTTTTTGAACTCTCCCGGGTTTTGGTGCTCTCGCTCTGCTCCCGCTGCTCCCGAACTCTCCTGGGTTTTAGCGCTCTCGCCCTGCTCCCAGTGCTTTTGTACCTCCCGGGTTTTGGAGCTCTCGCTCTGCTCCCGAACTCTCCCGGGTTTTAGCGCTCTCGCCCTGCTCCCGGTGCTTTTGTACTCTCCCAGGTTTTGGCGCTCTCGCTCTGATCCCACTGCTTTTGAACTCTCACGGGTTTTGGAGCTCTCGCTCTGCTCCCGAACTCTCCTGGGTTTTGGAGCTCTCGCTCTGCTCCCGCTGCTACCTAACTCTCCCGGGATTTATGCTCTTGCTCTGCTACCGCTGATTTTGAACTCTCCTGGGTTTTGGCGCTCTCTCTCTGTTCCCGCTGCTTTTGAAGTCTCCTGGATTTTGGTGCTCTCACTCTGCTCCCACTGATTTCGAACTCTCCTGGGTTTTGGCGCTCTCGCTCTGCTCCCGCTGCTTTTGAACCTTCTCGGGTTTTGGCGCTCTCACTCTGCTCCCGAACTCTCCTGGGTTTTGGTGCTCTCGCTCTGCTCCCACTGCTTTTGAACTCTCCCGGGTTACAGTGCTCTCGCTCCACTCCCACTGCTTTTGAACTCTCCTGGGTTTTGGCGCTCTCGCTCCACTCCCGCTGCTTTTGAACTCTCCCTGGTTTTGGCGCTCTCGCTCTGCTCCCGCTGCTCCCGAACTCTCCTGGGTTTTGGCACTCTCGCACTGCTCCCGCTGTTTTTGAACTCTCCCGGGTTTTGGTGCTCTCGCTCTGCTCCCACTGCATTTGAACTCACCTGGGTTTTGGCGCTTTTGTTCTGTTCCCGCTGCTCCCGAACTCTCCCGGGTTTTGGCGCTCTCGCTCTGATCCCACTGCTTTTGAACTCTCCCGGGTTTTGGAGCTCTTGCTCTGCTCCCAAACTCTCCCGGGTTTTAGTGCTCTCTCCATGCTCCCAGTGCTTTTGTACTCTCCCGGGTTTTGGCGCTCTCACTCTGCTCACGAACTCTACCGGACTTTGGCACTCTCGCTCTGCTCCCACTGCTTTTGAACTCTCCTGGGTTTTGGTGCTCTCGCTCTGCTCCCGAACTCTCCTGGGTTTTGGCACTCTCACTCTGCTCCTGGACTCTCCTGTGATTTGGCACACTCGCTCTGCTCCTCCTGCTTTGGAACACTCCTAGGATTTGGTGCTCTCGCTCTGCTCCCAAACTCACCTGGGTTTTGGCATTCGCACTTTGCTCCTGCTGCTCCCGGACTCTCCCGGGATTTGACGCTCTCACTCTGCTCCCACTGCTCCCGCACTCTCCTGGGTTTTGGCGCTCTCGCTCTGCTCCCTCTGCTTTTGAACGCTCCCGGGTTTTGGTGCTCTCGCTCTGCTCCCGTTGCTTTTGAACGCTCCCGGGTTTTGGCGCTCTCACTCTGCACCCCCTTCACCCAAACTCTTCTGGGTTTTGGCGCTTTCGGTCTGCTCCCACTGCTTTTGAACTCTCCCAGGTTTTGGCTCTCTCACTCTGTTCCCAGTGCTTTTGTACTCTCCCGGGTTTTGGCTCTCTCGCTCTGCTCCCACTGCTTTTGAACTCTCCTGGGTTTTGGCGCTCTCACTCTGCGCCCACTGCTCCTGGACTCTCCTGTGATTTGGCACACTCGCTCTGCTCCTGCTGCTTTGGAACACTCCTAGGATTTGGTGCTCTCGCTCTGCTCCCGCTGCTCCCAAACTCACCTGGGTTTTGGCATTCGCACTTTGCTCCTGTTGCTCCCGGACTCTCCCGGGATTTGACGCTCTCACTCTCCTCCCACTGCTCCCACACTCTCCTGGGTTTTGGCGCTCTCGCTCTGTTCCCACTGCTTTTGAACTCTCCTGGGTTTTGGTGCTCTCGCTCTGCTCCCGAACTCTCCTGGGTTTTGGCGCTCTCACTCTGCTCCCACTGCTCCCAAACTCACCTGGGTCTTGGCATTCGCACTCTGCTCCCACTGCTTTTCAACTCTCCCGGGTTTTGGCGCTCTCACTCTGCACCCCCTTCACCCGAACTCTCCTGGGTTTTGGCGCTTTCGGTCTGCTCCCACTGCTTTTGAACTCTCCCGGGTTTTGGCTCTCTCACTCTGTTCCCGCTGCATTTGAACTCACCTGGGTTTTGGCGCTTTTGTTCTGCTCCCGCTGCTCCCGAACTCTCCCGGGTTTTGGCGCTCTCGCTCTGCTCCCGCTGCTTTTGAACTCACCTGGGTTTTGGCGCTTTTGTTCTGCTCCCACTGCTCCCGAACTCTCCTGGGTTTTGGTGCTCTCACTCTGATCCCACTGCTTTTGAACTCTCCCGGGTTTTGGAGCTCTCGCTCTGCTCCCGAACTCTCCCGGGTTTTAGCGCTCCCTCCCTGCTCCCAGTGCTTTTGTACTCTCCTGGGTTTTGGCGCTCTCGCTCTGCTCCCGCTGTTTTTGAACTCTCCCGGGTTTTGGCGTTCTCGCTCTGCTCCCGCTGCTCCTGAACTCTACCGGATTTTGGCACACTCGCTCTGCTCCTGCTGCTTTGGAACACTCCTAGGATTTGGTGCTCTCGCTCTGCTCCCGCTGCTCCCAAACTCACCTGGGTTTTGGCGCTCTCGCTCTGCTCCCACTGCTTTTGAACTCTCCCGTGTTTTGGCACTCTCACTCTGCTCCCACTGCTTTAGAACTCTCCTGGGTTATAGTGCTCTCGCTCTGCTCTCGCTGCTTTTGAACTCTGCCGTGTTTTGGCACTCTAGCTCTGCTCCCGCTGCTTTAGAACTCTCCTGGGTTATAGTGCTCTCGCTCTGCTCTCGCTGCTTTTGAACTCTCCCGAGTTTTGGCGCTGTCGCTCTGCTCCCACTGCTCCCGAACTCTCCTGGGTTTTGGCGCTCGTCCTCTGCTCCTGCTGCTCCTAAACTCTCCCTGGATTTGGCGCTGTCGCGCTGCTCCCGCTGATTTTGAACTCTCCTGGGTTTTGGTGCTCTCACTCTGCTCCCGCTGCTTTTGAACTCTCCCGGGTTTTGGCGCTCTCGCTCTGCTCCCGCTGCTTTTGAACTCTCCCTGGTTTTGGCGCTCTCGCTCTGCTCCCGCTGCTCCCGAACTCTCCTGGGTTTTGGTGCTCTCACACTGCTCCCGCTGTTTTTGAACTCTCCCGGGTTTTGGTGCTCTCGCTCTGCTCCCGCTGCTCCCGAACTCTCCTGGGTTTTAGCGCTCTCGCCCTGCTCCCAGTGCTTTTGTACCTCCCGGGTTTTGCAGCTCTCGCTCTGCTCCCGAACTCTCCCGGGTTTTAGCGCTCTCGCCCTGCTCCCGGTGCTTTTGTACTCTCCCACGTTTTGGCGCTCTCGCTCTGATCCCACTGCTTTTGAACTCTCACGGGTTTTGGAGCTCTCGCTCTGCTCCCGAACTCTCCTGGGTTTTGGAGCTCTCGCTCTGCTCCCGAACTCTCCCGGGTTTTGGCGCTCTCGCTCTGATCCCACTGCTTTTGAACTCTCACAGGTTTTGGCTCTCTCACTCTGCTCCCGCTGCTACCTAACTCTCCCGGGATTTATGCTCTTGCTCTGCTACCGCTGATTTTGAACTCTCCTGGGTTTTGGCGCTCTCTCTCTGTTCCCGCTGCTTTTGAAGTCTCCTGGATTTTGGTGCTCTCACTCTGCTCCCACTGATTTCGAACTCTCCTGGGTTTTGGCGCTCTCGCTCTGCTCCCGCTGCTTTTGAACTCTCCCGGGTTTTAGTGCTCTCGCTCTGCTCCCACTGCATTTGAACTCTCCCGGGTTTTAGTGCTCTCACTCTGCTCCCACTGCATTTGAACTCTCCCGGGTTTTAGTGCTCTCGCTCTGCTCCCACTGCATTTGAACTCTCCCGGGTTTTAGTGCTCTCGCTCTGCTCCCACTGCATTTGAACTCTCCCGGGTTTTAGTGCTCTCGCTCTGCTCCCACTGCTTTTGAACTCTCCCGGGTTTTAGTGCTCTCGCTCTGCTCCCACTGCTTTTGAACTCTCCCGGGTTTTAGTGCTCTCGCTCTGCTCCCGCTGCTCTCGAACTCACCTGGGTTTTGGCGCTCGCGCTCTGCTCCCGCTTTTTTTGAACTCTCCCGGGTGTTGTACTTCTCGCTCTGCTCCCGCTGCTTTGTAACCCTCCCGGGATTTGGCGCTCTGGCTCTGCTCCCACTGCTCCCGAACTCTACAGGGATTTGGTGCTCTCGCTCTGCTCCGGCTGTTTTTGAACTCTCCTGAGTTTTGGCGCTCTCGCACTGCTCCCGCTGTTTTTGAACTCTCCCGGGTTCTGGCGCTCTCGGTCTGCTCCCGCTGTTTTGGAACACTCCCGGGTTTTGGCGCTCTCGCTCTGCTCCCGCTGTTTTGGAACACTCCCGGGTTTTGGCGCTCTCGCTCTGCTCCCGCTGATTTTGAACTCGCCCGGGTTTTGGTGCTCTCGAACACACCTGGGTTTTGGCATTCTCAGTCTGCTCCCACTGCTCCCGAACTCACCCGGGTTTTGTTGCTCTCACCCTGCTCCCACTGCTCCCGAACTCTCCTGGGTTTTGTTGCTCTCACCCTGCTCCCACTGCTCCCGAACTCACCCGGGTTTTGTTGCTCTCACCCTGCTCCCACTGCTCCCGAACTCACCCGGGTTTTGTTGCTCTCACCCTGCTCCCACTGCTCCCGAACTCACCCGGGTTTTGTTGCTCTCACCCTGCTCCCACTGCTCCCGAACTCACCCGGGTTTTGTTGCTCTCACCCTGCTCCCACTGCTCCCGAACTCACCCTGGTTTTGTTGCTCTCACCCTGCTCCCACTGCTCCCGAACTCTCCTGGGTTTTGTAGCTCTCGCTCTGCTCCCGCTGATTTTGAACTCTCCCGGGTTTTGCCACTCTCGCTCTGCTCCCGCTGCTTTTGAACTCTCCCGGGTTTTAGCGCTCTTGCTTTGCTGCCGCTGCTTTTGAACTCTCCCGGGTTTTGTCGCTCTCGCTCTGCTCCCGTTGCTTTTGAACTCTCCCGGGTTTTGGCTCTCTCACTCTGCTCCCGCTGCTACCTAACGCTCCCGGGATTTATGCTCTTGCTCTGCTCCCACTGATTTTGAACTCTCCCGGGTTTTGGCGCTCTCGTGCTGCTCCTGCTGTTTTTGAACTCTCTCGGGTTTTGGCGCTCTCGCTCTGCTCCCGCTGCTTTGGAACTCTCCCGGGTTTTGACACTCTCGCGCTGCTCCTGCTGATTTTGAACTCTCCCGGGTTTTGGCGCTCTCGCTCAGCTCCCGCTGCTTTTGATCGCTCCCAGATTTTGGCGCTCTCACTGTGCTCCCGCTACTCCCGCTGCTCCCAAACTCTCCCGGGATTTGGCGCTGTCGCGCTGCTCCCGCTGATTTTGAACTCTTCCGCGTTTTGGCTCTCTCGCTCTGCTCTCGCTGATACTGAACTCTCCCTGGTTTTGGCGCTCTTGCTCTGCTCCCACTGCTCCCGAACTCTCCTGGGTTTTGGCGCTCTCGCTCTGCTCCCGCTGCTTTTGAAATCTCCCGGGTTTTGGCGCTCTCGCTCTGCTCCCACTGCTTTTGAACTCTCCCGGGTTTAAGCGCTCTCGCTCTGCTCCCACTGCTTTTGAAATCTCCCGGGTTTTGGCGCTCCCGCGCTGCTCCCACTGCTTTTGAACTCTCCCGGGTTTAAGCGCTCTCGCTCTGCTCCCGCTCTGCTCCTGCTGCTTTTGTACTCTCCCGGGTTTTAACGCTCTCCCTCAGCTCCCGCTGCTTTTGATCTCTCCCAGATTCTGGTGCTCTCGCTGTGCTCCTGCTGCTCCTAAACTCTCCCTGGATTTGGCGCTGTCGCGCTGCTCCCGCTGATTTTGAACTCTCCTGGGTTTTGGTGCTCTCACTCTGCTCCCGCTGCTTTTGAACTCTCCCGGGTTTTGGCGCTCTCGCTCTGCTCCCGCTGCTTTTGAACTCTCCCTGGTTTTGGCGCTCTCGCTCTGCTCCCGCTGCTCCCGAACTCTCCTGGGTTTTGGTGCTCTCACACTGCTCCCGCTGTTTTTGAACTCTCCCGGGTTTTGGTGCTCTCGCTCTGCTCCCGCTGCTCCCGAACTCTCCTGGGTTTTAGCGCTCTCGCCCTGCTCCCAGTGCTTTTGTACCTCCCGGGTTTTGGAGCTCTCGCTCTGCTCCCGAACTCTCCCGGGTTTTAGCGCTCTCGCCCTGCTCCCGGTGCTTTTGTACTCTCCCAGGTTTTGGCGCTCTCGCTCTGATCCCACTGCTTTTGAACTCTCACGGGTTTTGGAGCTCTCGCTCTGCTCCCGAACTCTCCTGGGTTTTGGAGCTCTCGCTCTGCTCCCGAACTCTCCCGGGTTTTGGCGCTCTCGCTCTGATCCCACTGCTTTTGAACTCTCCCAGGTTTTGGCTCTCTCACTCTGCTCCCGCTGCTACCTAACTCTCCCGGGATTTATGCTCTTGCTCTGCTACCGCTGATTTTGAACTCTCCTGGGTTTTGGCGCTCTCTCTCTGTTCCCGCTGCTTTTGAAGTCTCCTGGATTTTGGTGCTCTCACTCTGTTCCCACTGATTTCGAACTCTCCTGGGTTTTGGCGCTCTCGCTCTGCAACCGCTGCTTTTGAACCTTCTCGGGTTTTGGCGCTCTCACTCTGCTCCCGACCTCTCCTGGGTTTTGGTGCTCTCGCTCTGCTCCCACTGCTTTTGAACTCTCCCGGGTTACAGTGCTCTCGCTCCACTCCCACTGCTTTTGAACTCTCCTGGGTTTTGGCGCTCTCGCTCCACTCCCGCTGCTTTTGAACTCTCCCTGGTTTTGGCGCTCTCGCTCTGCTCCCTCTGCTCCCGAACTCTCCTGGGTTTTGGCACTCTCGCACTGCTCCCGCTGTTTTTGAACTCTCCCGGGTTTTGGTGCTCTCGCTCTGCTCCCACTGCATTTGAACTCACCTGGGTTTTGGCGCTTTTGTTCTGTTCCCGCTGCTCCCGAACTCTCCCGGGTTTTGGCGCTCTCGCTCTGATCCCACTGCTTTTGAACTCTCCCGGGTTTTGGAGCTCTTGCTCTGCTCCCAAACTCTCCCGGGTTTTAGTGCTCTCTCCATGCTCCCAGTGCTTTTGTACTCTCCCGGGTTTTGGCGCTCTCACTCTGCTCACGCTGTTTTTGAACTCTCCCGGGTTTTGGCGTTCTCGCTCTGCTCCCGAACTCTACCGGACTTTGGCACTCTCGCTCTGCTCCCACTGCTTTTGAACTCTCCTGGGTTTTGGTGCTCTCGCTCTGCTCCCGAACTCTCCTGGGTTTTGGCACTCTCACTCTGCTCCTGGACTCTCCTGTGATTTGGCACACTCGCTCTGCTCCTCCTGCTTTGGAACACTCCTAGGATTTGGTGCTCTCGCTCTGCTCCCAAACTCACCTGGGTTTTGGCATTCGCACTTTGCTCCTGCTGCTCCCGGACTCTCCCGGGATTTGACGCTCTCACTCTGCTCCCACTGCTCCCGCACTCTCCTGGGTTTTGGCGCTCTCACTCTGCTCCCGAACTCTCCTGGGTTTTGGTGCTCTCGCTCTGCTCCCACTGCTTTTGAACTCTCCCGGGTTTTAGTGCTCTCGCTCTGCTCCCACTGCATTTGAACTCTCCCGGGTTTTAGTGCTCTCGCTCTGCTCCCACTGCATTTGAACTCTCCCGGGTTTTAGTGCTCTCGCTCTGCTCCCACTGCTTTTGAACTCTCCCGGGTTTTAGTGCTCTCGCTCTGCTCCCACTGCTTTTGAACTCTCCCGGGTTTTAGTGCTCTCGCTCTGCTCCCGCTGCTCTCGAACTCACCTGGGTTTTGGCGCTCGCGCTCTGCTCCCGCTTTTTTTGAACTCTCCCGGGTGTTGTACTTCTCGCTCTGCTCCCGCTGCTTTGTAACCCTCCCGGGATTTGGCGCTCTGGCTCTGCTCCCACTGCTCCCGAACTCTACAGGGATTTGGTGCTCTCGCTCTGCTCCGGCTGTTTTTGAACTCTCCTCAGTTTTGGCGCTCTCGCACTGCTCCCGCTGTTTTTGAACTCTCTCGGGTTTTGGCGCTCTCGCTCTGCTCCGGCTGTTTTTGAACTCTCCTCAGTTTTGGCGCTCTCGCACTGCTCCCGCTGTTTTTGAACTCTCTCGGGTTTTGGCGCTCTCGCTCTGCTCCGGCTGACTTTGAACTCTCCCGAGTTTTGGCGCTCTCGTGCTGCTCCTGCTGTTTTTGAACTCTCTCGGGTTTTGGCGCTCTCGCTCTGCTCCCGCTGCTTTTGAGCTCTCCCGGGTTTTGATGCTCTCGCTCTGCTCCCACTGCTTTTGAATTCTCCCGGGTTTTGGCGCTCTCGCTCAGCTCCCGCTGCTTTTGAACTCTCCCGGGTTTAAGCGCTCTCGCTCTGCTCCCGCTCTGCTCCTGCTGCTTTTGAACTCTCCCGTGTTTTAACGCTCTCCCTCAGCTCCCGCTGCTTTTGATCTCTCCCAGATTTTGGCGCTCTCACTGTGCTCCCACTACTCCCGCTGCTTCCAAACTCTCCCGGGATTTGGCGCTGTCGCGCTGCTCCCGCTGATACTGAACTCTCCCTGGTTTTGGCGCTCTTGCTCTGCTCCTGCTGCTTTGGAACTCTCCCGCGTTTTGGCGCTCTAGTTCTGCTCCCGCTGCGTTTGAGCTGTCCTGGGTTTTGGCGCTCTCGCTGTGCTCCCGCTACTCCCAAAGTATCCTGGGTTTTGGCGCTCTCACTCTGCTCCCACTGCTCCCGAACTCTCCTGGGTTTTAGCGCTCTAGCTCTGCTCCCGCTGCTTTTGCACTCTCATGGGTTTTGGCGCTCTCGCTCTGCTCCCGCTGCTCCCGAACTCTCCTGGGTTTTGGCGCTCTCGCTCTGCTCCCACTGCTTTTGAACTCACCTGGGTTTTGGCACTCTCGCTCTGCTCCCGCTGCTTTTGAATTCTCCCGGGTTTAAGCGCTCTCGCTCTGCTCCCGCGCTGCTCCCGCTGCTTTTGAATTCTCCCGGGTTTAAGCGCTCTCGCTCTGCTCTCGCGCTGCTCCTGCTGCTTTTGTACTCTCCCGGGTTTTAACGCTCTCCCTCAGCTCCCGCTGCTTTTGATCTCTCCCAGATTTTGGCGCTCTCGCTGTGCTCCCGCTGCTCCTAAACTCTCCCTGGATTTGGCGCTGTCGCGCTGCTCCCGCTGATACTGAACTCTCCCTGGTTTTGGCGCTCTTGCTCTGCTCCTGCTGCTTTGGAACTCTCCTGGGTTTTGGCGCTCTCACTCTGCTCCCACTGCTCCCGAACTCTCCTGGGTTTTAGCGCTCTAGCTCTGCTCCCGCTACTTTTGAACTCTCCCGGGTTGTAGTGCTCTCGCTCTGCTTTGCTGCTTTTGCACTCTCATGGGTTTTGGCGCTCTCGCTCTGCTCCCGCTGCTCCCGAACTCACCTGGGTTTTGGCGCTCGCGCTCTGCTCCCGCTGCTTTGTAACTCTCCCGGGTTTTGGCACTCTCGCTCTGCTCCTGCTGTTTATGTACGCTCCTGGGTTTTGGCACTCTCGCACTGCTCCCGCTGTTTTTGAACTCTCCCGGGTTTTGGTGCTCTCGCTCTGCTCCCACTGCATTTGAACTCACCTGGGTTTTGGCGCTTTTGTTCTGTTCCCGCTGCTCCCGAACTCTCCCGGGTTTTGGCGCTCTCGCTCTGATCCCACTGCTTTTGAACTCTCCCGGGTTTTGGAGCTCTTGCTCTGCTCCCAAACTCTCCCGGGTTTTAGTGCTCTCTCCATGCTCCCAGTGCTTTTGTACTCTCCCGGGTTTTGGCGCTCTCACTCTGCTCACGCTGTTTTTGAACTCTCCCGGGTTTTGGCGTTCTCGCTCTGCTCCCGAACTCTACCGGACTTTGGCACTCTCGCTCTGCTCCCACTGCTTTTGAACTCTCCTGGGTTTTGGTGCTCTCGCTCTGCTCCCGAACTCTCCTGGGTTTTGGCACTCTCACTCTGCTCCTGGACTCTCCTGTGATTTGGCACACTCGCTCTGCTCCTCCTGCTTTGGAACACTCCTAGGATTTGGTGCTCTCGCTCTGCTCCCAAACTCACCTGGGTTTTGGCATTCGCACTTTGCTCCTGCTGCTCCCGGACTCTCCCGGGATTTGACGCTCTCACTCTGCTCCCACTGCTCCCGCACTCTCCTGGGTTTTGGCGCTCTCACTCTGCTCCCGAACTCTCCTGGGTTTTGGTGCTCTCGCTCTGCTCCCACTGCTTTTGAACTCTCCCGGGTTTTAGTGCTCTCGCTCTGCTCCCACTGCATTTGAACTCTCCCGGGTTTTAGTGCTCTCGCTCTGCTCCCACTGCATTTGAACTCTCCCGGGTTTTAGTGCTCTCGCTCTGCTCCCACTGCTTTTGAACTCTCCCGGGTTTTAGTGCTCTCGCTCTGCTCCCACTGCTTTTGAACTCTCCCGGGTTTTAGTGCTCTCGCTCTGCTCCCGCTGCTCTCGAACTCACCTGGGTTTTGGCGCTCGCGCTCTGCTCCCGCTTTTTTTGAACTCTCCCGGGTGTTGTACTTCTCGCTCTGCTCCCGCTGCTTTGTAACCCTCCCGGGATTTGGCGCTCTGGCTCTGCTCCCACTGCTCCCGAACTCTACAGGGATTTGGTGCTCTCGCTCTGCTCCGGCTGTTTTTGAACTCTCCTCAGTTTTGGCGCTCTCGCACTGCTCCCGCTGTTTTTGAACTCTCTCGGGTTTTGGCGCTCTCGCTCTGCTCCGGCTGTTTTTGAACTCTCCTCAGTTTTGGCGCTCTCGCACTGCTCCCGCTGTTTTTGAACTCTCTCGGGTTTTGGCGCTCTCGCTCTGCTCCGGCTGACTTTGAACTCTCCCGAGTTTTGGCGCTCTCGTGCTGCTCCTGCTGTTTTTGAACTCTCTCGGGTTTTGGCGCTCTCGCTCTGCTCCCGCTGCTTTTGAGCTCTCCCGGGTTTTGATGCTCTCGCTCTGCTCCCACTGCTTTTGAATTCTCCCGGGTTTTGGCGCTCTCGCTCAGCTCCCGCTGCTTTTGAACTCTCCCGGGTTTAAGCGCTCTCGCTCTGCTCCCGCTCTGCTCCTGCTGCTTTTGAACTCTCCCGTGTTTTAACGCTCTCCCTCAGCTCCCGCTGCTTTTGATCTCTCCCAGATTTTGGCGCTCTCACTGTGCTCCCACTACTCCCGCTGCTTCCAAACTCTCCCGGGATTTGGCGCTGTCGCGCTGCTCCCGCTGATACTGAACTCTCCCTGGTTTTGGCGCTCTTGCTCTGCTCCTGCTGCTTTGGAACTCTCCCGCGTTTTGGCGCTCTAGTTCTGCTCCCGCTGCGTTTGAGCTGTCCTGGGTTTTGGCGCTCTCGCTGTGCTCCCGCTACTCCCAAAGTATCCTGGGTTTTGGCGCTCTCACTCTGCTCCCACTGCTCCCGAACTCTCCTGGGTTTTAGCGCTCTAGCTCTGCTCCCGCTGCTTTTGCACTCTCATGGGTTTTGGCGCTCTCGCTCTGCTCCCGCTGCTCCCGAACTCTCCTGGGTTTTGGCGCTCTCGCTCTGCTCCCACTGCTTTTGAACTCACCTGGGTTTTGGCACTCTCGCTCTGCTCCCGCTGCTTTTGAATTCTCCCGGGTTTAAGCGCTCTCGCTCTGCTCCCGCGCTGCTCCCGCTGCTTTTGAATTCTCCCGGGTTTAAGCGCTCTCGCTCTGCTCTCGCGCTGCTCCTGCTGCTTTTGTACTCTCCCGGGTTTTAACGCTCTCCCTCAGCTCCCGCTGCTTTTGATCTCTCCCAGATTTTGGCGCTCTCGCTGTGCTCCCGCTGCTCCTAAACTCTCCCTGGATTTGGCGCTGTCGCGCTGCTCCCGCTGATACTGAACTCTCCCTGGTTTTGGCGCTCTTGCTCTGCTCCTGCTGCTTTGGAACTCTCCTGGGTTTTGGCGCTCTCACTCTGCTCCCACTGCTCCCGAACTCTCCTGGGTTTTAGCGCTCTAGCTCTGCTCCCGCTACTTTTGAACTCTCCCGGGTTGTAGTGCTCTCGCTCTGCTTTGCTGCTTTTGCACTCTCATGGGTTTTGGCGCTCTCGCTCTGCTCCCGCTGCTCCCGAACTCACCTGGGTTTTGGCGCTCGCGCTCTGCTCCCGCTGCTTTGTAACTCTCCCGGGTTTTGGCACTCTCGCTCTGCTCCTGCTGTTTATGTACGCTCCTGAGTTTTGGTGCTCTCGCTCTGCTCCCGCTGATTTTGAACTCGCCCGGGTTTTGGTGCTCTCGCTCTGCTCCCGCTGATTTTGAACTCGCCCGGGTTTTGGTGCTCTCGAACACACCTGGGTTTTGGCATTCTCAGTCTGCTCCCACTGCTCCCGAACTCACCCGGGTTTTGTTGCTCTCACCCTGCTCCCACTGCTCCCGAACTCTCCTGGGTTTTGTTGCTCTCACCCTGCTCCCACTGCTCCCGAACTCACCCGGGTTTTGTTGCTCTCACCCTGCTCCCACTGCTCCCGAACTCACCCGGGTTTTGTTGCTCTCACCCTGCTCCCACTGCTCCCGAACTCACCCGGGTTTTGTTGCTCTCACCCTGCTCCCACTGCTCCCGAACTCACCCGGGTTTTGTTGCTCTCACCCTGCTCCCACTGCTCCCGAACTCACCCTGGTTTTGTTGCTCTCACCCTGCTCCCACTGCTCCCGAACTCTCCTGGGTTTTGTAGCTCTCGCTCTGCTCCCGCTGATTTTGAACTCTCCCGGGTTTTGCCACTCTCGCTCTGCTCCCGCTGCTTTTGAACTCTCCCGGGTTTTAGCGCTCTTGCTTTGCTGCCGCTGCTTTTGAACTCTCCCGGGTTTTGTCGCTCTCGCTCTGCTCCCGTTGCTTTTGAACTCTCCCGGGTTTTGGCTCTCTCACTCTGCTCCCGCTGCTACCTAACGCTCCCGGGATTTATGCTCTTGCTCTGCTCCCACTGATTTTGAACTCTCCCGGGTTTTGGCGCTCTCGTGCTGCTCCTGCTGTTTTTGAACTCTCTCGGGTTTTGGCGCTCTCGCTCTGCTCCCGCTGCTTTGGAACTCTCCCGGGTTTTGACACTCTCGCGCTGCTCCTGCTGATTTTGAACTCTCCCGGGTTTTGGCGCTCTCGCTCAGCTCCCGCTGCTTTGATCGCTCCCAGATTTTGGCGCTCTCACTGTGCTCCCGCTACTCCCGCTGCTCCCAAACTCTCCCGGGATTTGGCGCTGTCGCGCTGCTCCCGCTGATTTTGAACTCTTCCGCGTTTTGGCTCTCTCGCTCTGATCCCACTGCTTTTGTACCTCCCGGGTTTTGGAGCTCTCGCTCTGCTCCCGAACTCTCCCGGGTTTTAGCGCTCTCGCCCTGCTCCCGGTGCTTTTGTACTCTCCCAGGTTTTGGCGCTCTCGCTCTGATCCCACTGCTTTTGAACTCTCACGGGTTTTGGAGCTCTCGCTCTGCTCCCGAACTCTCCTGGGTTTTGGAGCTCTCGCTCTGCTCCCGAACTCTCCCGGGTTTTGGCGCTCTCGCTCTGATCCCACTGCTTTTGAACTCTCCCAGGTTTTGGCTCTCTCACTCTGCTCCCGCTGCTACCTAACTCTCCCGGGATTTATGCTCTTGCTCTGCTACCGCTGATTTTGAACTCTCCTGGGTTTTGGCGCTCTCTCTCTGTTCCCGCTGCTTTTGAAGTCTCCTGGATTTTGGTGCTCTCACTCTGCTCCCACTGATTTCGAACTCTCCTGGGTTTTGGCGCTCTCGCTCTGCTCCCGCTGCTTTTGAACCTTCTCGGGTTTTGGCGCTCTCACTCTGCTCCCGAACTCTCCTGGGTTTTGGTGCTCTCGCTCTGCTCCCACTGCTTTTGAACTCTCCCGGGTTACAGTGCTCTCGCTCCACTCCCACTGCTTTTGAACTCTCCTGGGTTTTGGCGCTCTCGCTCCACTCCCGCTGCTTTTGAACTCTCCCTGGTTTTGGCGCTCTCGCTCTGCTCCCGCTGCTCCCGAACTCTCCTGGGTTTTGGCACTCTCGCACTGCTCCCGCTGTTTTTGAACTCTCCCGGGTTTTGGTGCTCTCGCTCTGCTCCCACTGCATTTGAACTCACCTGGGTTTTGGCGCTTTTGTTCTGTTCCCGCTGCTCCCGAACTCTCCCGGGTTTTGGCACTCTCGCTCTGATCCCACTGCTTTTGAACTCTCCCGGGTTTTGGAGCTCTTGCTCTGCTCCCAAACTCTCCCGGGTTTTAGTGCTCTCTCCATGCTCCCAGTGCTTTTGTACTCTCCCGGGTTTTGGCGCTCTCACTCTGCTCACGCTGTTTTTGAACTCTCCCGGGTTTTGGCGTTCTCGCTCTGCTCCCGAACTCTACCGGACTTTGGCACTCTCGCTCTGCTCCCACTGCTTTTGAACTCTCCTGGGTTTTGGTGCTCTCGCTCTGCTCCCGAACTCTCCTGGGTTTTGGCACTCTCACTCTGCTCCTGGACTCTCCTGTGATTTGGCACACTCGCTCTGCTCCTCCTGCTTTCGAACACTCCTAGGATTTGGTGCTCTCGCTCTGCTCCCAAACTCACCTGGGTTTTGGCATTCGCACTTTGCTCCTGCTGCTCCCGGACTCTCCCGGGATTTGACGCTCTCACTCTGCTCCCACTGCTCCCGCACTCTCCTGGGTTTTGGCGCTCTCGCTCTGCTCCCTCTGCTTTTGAACGCTCCCGGGTTTTGGTGCTCTCGCTCTGCTCCCGTTGCTTTTGAACGCTCCCGGGTTTTGGCGCTCTCACTCTGCACCCCCTTCACCCAAACTCTTCTGGGTTTTGGCTCTTTCGGTCTGCTCCCACTGCTTTTGAACTCTCCCAGGTTTTGGCTCTCTCACTCTGTTCCCAGTGCTTTTGTACTCTCCCGGGTTTTGGCTCTCTCGCTCTGCTCCCACTGCTTTTGAACTCTCCTGGGTTTTGGTGCTCTCGCTCTGCTCCCGAACTCTCCTGGGTTTTGGCGCTCTCACTCTGCGCCCACTGCTCCTGGACTCTCCTGTGATTTGGCACACTCGCTCTGCTCCTGCTGCTTTGGAACACTCCTAGGATTTGGTGCTCTCGCTCTGCTCCCGCTGCTCCCAAACTCACCTGGGTTTTGGCATTCGCACTTTGCTCCTGTTGCTCCCGGACTCTCCCGGGATTTGACGCTCTCACTCTCCTCCCACTGCTCCCACACTCTCCTGGGTTTTGGCGCTCTCGCTCTGTTCCCACTGCTTTTGAACTCTCCTGGGTTTTGGTGCTCTCGCTCTGCTCCCGAACTCTCCTGGGTTTTGGCGCTCTCACTCTGCTCCCACTGCTCCCAAACTCACCTGGGTCTTGGCATTCGCACTCTGCTCCCACTGCTTTTCAACTCTCCCGGGTTTTGGCGCTCTCACTCTGCACCCCCTTCACCCGAACTCTCCTGGGTTTTGGCGCTTTCGGTCTGCTCCCACTGCTTTTGAACTCTCCCGGGTTTTGGCTCTCTCACTCTGTTCCCGCTGCATTTGAACTCACCTGGGTTTTGGCGCTTTTGTTCTGCTCCCGCTGCTCCCGAACTCTCCCGGGTTTTGGCGCTCTCGCTCTGCTCCCGCTGCTTTTGAACTCACTAGGGTTTTGGCGCTTTTGTTCTGCTCCCACTGCTCCCGAACTCTCCTGGGTTTTGGTGCTCTCACTCTGATCCCACTGCTTTTGAACTCTCCCGGGTTTTGGAGCTCTCGCTCTGCTCCCGAACTCTCCCGGGTTTTAGCGCTCCCTCCCTGCTCCCAGTGCTTTTGTACTCTCCTGGGTTTTGGCGCTCTCGCTCTGCTCCCGCTGTTTTTGAACTCTCCCGGGTTTTGGCGTTCTCGCTCTGCTCCCGCTGCTCCTGAACTCTACCGGATTTTGGCACACTCGCTCTGCTCCTGCTGCTTTGGAACACTCCTAGGATTTGGTGCTCTCGCTCTGCTCCCGCTGCTCCCAAACTCACCTGGGTTTTGGCATTCGCACTTTGCTCCTGCTGCTCCTGGACTCTCCCGGGATTTGACGCTCTCACTCTGCTCCCACTGCTCCCGCACTCTCCCGGGTTTTGGTGCTCTCGCTCTGCTCCCGCTGCTTTTGAACGCTCCCGGGTTTTGGTGCTCTCGCTCTGCTCCCGCTGCTTTGGATCTCTCCCGTGTTTTGGCGCTCTCGCTCTGTTCCCGCTGCTTTGGCTCTCTCCCGTGTTTTGGCGCTCTCGCTCTGCTCCCGAACTCTCCTGGGTTTTGGCACTCTCACTCTGCTCCTGGACTCTCCTGTGATTTGGCACACTCGCTCTGCTCCTCCTGCTTTGGAACACTCCTAGGATTTGGTGCTCTCGCTCTGCTCCCAAACTCACCTGGGTTTTGGCATTCGCACTTTGCTCCTGCTGCTCCCGGACTCTCCCGGGATTTGACGCTCTCACTCTGCTCCCACTGCTCCCGCACTCTCCCGACTTTTGGTGCTCTCGCTCTGCTCCCGCTGCTTTTGAACGCTCCCGGGTTTTGGTGCTCTCGCTCTGCTCCCGCTGCTTTGGATCTCTCCCGTGTTTTGGCGCTCTCGCTCTGTTCCCGCTGCTTTGGCTCTCTCCCGTGTTTTGGCGCTCTCGCTCTGCTCCCGAGCTCCCCCATGTTTTGACGCTCTCGCTCTGTTCCCGCTGCTTTGGATCTCTCCCGTGTTTTGGCGCTCTCACTCTGCTCCCGAGCTCCCCCATGTTTTGACGCTCTCGCTCTGTTCCCGCTGCTTTGGATCTCTCCCGTGATTTGGCGCTCTCACTCTGCTCCCACTGATTTTGTACTCTCCTGGGTTTTGCCACTCGCGCTCTGCTCCCGCTGTTTTTGAACACTCCCGGGTTTTGGCGCTCCCGCTCTGCTCCCACTGCTTTTGAACTCTCCCGCATTTTGGCGCTCTCGCTCTGCTCCCACAGCGTTTGACCTGTCCCGGGTTCTGGCGTTCTTGCTCTGCTCCCGCTGATTTTGAACTCTCCCGGTATTTGGCGCTCGCACTCTGCTCCCACTGCTTTTCAACTCTCCCGGGTTTTGGCGCTTTCACTCTGCACCCCCTTCACCCGAACTCTCCTGGGTTTTGGCGCTTTCGGTCTGCTCCCACTGCTTTTGAACTCTCCCGGGTTTTGGCTCTCTCACTCTGTTCCCGCTGCATTTGAACTCACCTGGATTTTGGCGCTTTTGTTCTGCTCCCGCTGCTCTCGAACTCTCCCGGGTTTTGGCGCTCTCGCTCTGCTCCCGCTGCTTTTGAACTCCTGGGTTTTGGCGCTCACGCTCTGCTCCCGCTACTTTTGAACTATCCTGGATTTTGGCGCTCTCGCTCTGCTCCCGCTGCTTTTGAACTCTCCGGGGTTTTGGCGCTCTTGCTCTGCTCCCGCTGCTTTGGAACTCTCCCGCGTTTTGGCGCTCTCGCTCTGCTCCCGCAGCTTTGGAATTCTCCCGGGTTTTGGCGCTCTTGCTGTGGTCCCGCTGCTCCTGAACTCATTTCAGTTTTGGCATTCTCACTCTGCTCCCGCTGCTCCCGAACTTTCCTGGGTTTTGGTGCTCTCAGTCTGCTCCCAATGCTCCCGAACTCTCCTGGCTCATCCTTCACTCAGTGGCTCACCTTTGCAGCAAGCAAAATACTTTAAATGAACTTAATGATCACATTGTGGCGGATCGCCACCTAAACGGGCGCAATCCACTTTTCCGTCAGTGGACAATAAATCGGGCACCTTGCCTTTAAGAAGCATGCTGCCTTTAAGGCATGACAAAGGAGCGGGCGTCGCCCTCAAGAGAATGTAATAAAAGCCATGTGTTCCTCAGATCGGTTCGGCCTCCGTGAAACTGCTGGAGTTTTGGGAAAACCAGCCCGAAGCCTGGTTCCTCCAAGCTGAGTCCCGATTCCGGCTGCGACACATCACCACAGATGGGACGAAGTATGACTACCTCGTCGCATCACTCGGTAGCTCCACAGTCACGAAGGTCTGGATAGCGCTGCAGAACTCACCAGAGGAGGGCAAGTATGCACATCTTAAGGCCGCGCTCCTTAAAATATTTACGACCTCGACATACCAGCGAAACTGCCGCCTCCTCGACCTTCCAGGCCTCGGTGACGCCTCACCGTCAGACCTCCTCTCCCACATGCTCTCACTCACCGATGAGAGCCCACCCGGGTCCCTCTTCCGCACGCTGTTCATCCGCCAGCTACCTCCCAGCATCCGCCCAGCGATCGTGGCGTCCGGCCTCACGACCTAGAAGCCCTGGCCGACGAGGCCGACAAGCTGCTGTCCGCTCACTCCAGCCGCGACGTCGCTCCGGACCTGGCAGCCACAGCCTGGGCGCGCCCCTCACCGGCCACCACGCTGCCACAAGGCCCAGCCACGGGGCCCACGGGGCCTTCGCGCCCCACAAACCCGGGCTACTGTTACTACCACGCACGGTTCGGCGCCAGGGCACAATGGTGCACACCTCCCTGCTCCTTCAAGTCCGCCCCCGTACCAGCCCCTGCGATGGCCATGGGCCACACGGGCTCCCTGCTGTACATCACGGATGACAAAACCGGCCGCCGGTTCCTGTGCGACACTGGAGCTCAGCACAGCATCATCCCGGCCTCCGCCCTCGACATCCAAAAGGGCGAACGAGGACAGGCTCTGGCTGCCGCTAACGGCTCGGCCATCCGGACGTACGGCACCCGCACAGTCACCCTCGACCTCGCTGGTCGCCGCTACCGATGGGAGTTCATCACTGCCAAGGTACTCTCCCCTCTCATCGGCGCAGACTTCCTGTGCACCCACGGCCTACTGGTAGACATCCCTCGACACCGCCTCGTGGACATGAACACCATGTCCCCCATCCTGGGCACCATGGCCCCCCGTCAACCCACCGACATGGCGTCACAGTGCCACGCCCGGGCCACGGATGACTACTCGGCACTCCTGGCTGAATTCCCGGCCCTCACCAACCCGACCTTCTCCGCAGAGGTCGCCAAACACGGGGTGGAACACTTCATCCCCACCACAGGCCCCCCAGTGTAAGCCCACGCCCGCAGGCTGGACCCGGCCAAACTGGAGATCGCGCGGACCGAGTTTGCCACTATGGAACAGCTCGGCATCATCCGCCACTCCAACAGTCCCTAGGCCTCCCCACTCCACATCGCCCCCAAACCAAGCGGGGGTTGGCGCCCCTGCGGGGATTACCGCCGCCTCAACGATGCCACCACCCCTGATCGGTACCCCGTGCCGCACATTCAGGACTTCTCGGCTAGACTGGCCGGCTGCTCAGTCTTTTCCAAAGTCGACCTGGTGCGCGGCTACCACCAAGTCCCCGTCCACCCCGCGGACGTCCCCAAGACGACCATAATCACCCCCTTCGGGCTTTTCGAGTTCCTGCGGATGCCCTTCGGCCTCAAAAATGCGGCCCAGGCATTCCAACGGCTCATGGACTCGGTCCTTTGGGACCTGAAGTTCCTGTTCGTCTACCTGGACGACATCCTGGTAGCCAGTTCCTCCAAGCAGGAACACCTCGAACACCTTCGCATCCTGTTCGGGCGCCTCAGCGACCACGGGCTCATCCTCAGCCCAGCCAAGTGCCAGTTTGGCCGGGACAAGATCGACTTCCTCGGCCACCACATCACCCCTGCTGGGGCCATTCCCCTGCCCACCAAGGTGCAGGCCGTCCAGCAATTTCCCCGCCCCACCACCATCAAAGGACTCCAGGAGTTCCTCGGGATGGTGAATTTCTACAACCGCTTCATCCCCAAAGCGGCGTCCCTCATGAGGCCCCTGTATGAAGCCCTCCGGGGCAGGAACGGCAAGATGGCGGTCGAATGGACGGCAGACGTATCAGCCGCCTTCAACTCCACCAAGACCGCGCTCGCCGACGCCACCCTGCTCACGCACCCACGGCCCAATGCCAGAGTAGCGCTCACCACGGACGCCTCCGACCACGTGGTCGGCGCCGTGTACGAGCAGTGGGTCGACGGCGCCTGGCAACCACTTGCCTTCTTCAGCCACCAACTACGCCCCCCGGAGCTCAAGTACAGCACCTTCGACCGCGAGCTCCTCGCGCTGTACCTGGCGGTCCGCCATTTTCGGTTTTTGCTGGAGGGCCACCCCTTCACTGCGTTTGTCGACCACAAACCCCTGACATTCGCAATGGCAAAGACAACCAACCCCGGTCCGCCAGGCAGCAGCGCCAGCTCGCGGCAGTGTCCGAGTTCACCACGGACATCCAACACGTCTCCGGCCGAGACAACGTGGTAGCCGACTGCCTCTCCCGCCCCGCCATCCACGCCACACACCTGGCAGTCGACTACACTCAACTCGCAGCAGACCAGCTCATGGACCCTGATCTGCTCTCCGCACCTACCAACCTACCAGGGCTACGCCTGGCCGACGTCGCCTGCGGCCCGACCGCAGTCACGGTCAAGTGCGACATATCCCTATCTCAGCCTCGGCCCGTTGTCCCAGCGTCCTGGTGCCGCCGGGTATTCGAGATTCTCCACAACCTCTCCCACCCCGGCGCCCGCGCATCCATCAAATTGGTAGCCAACCGCTTTATCTGGCGCGGCCTTCGCAAGGATGTGCGTACTTGGGCCAACTCCTGCCTAGCCTGCCAACGGGCCAAGGTGCAGCAACACATGAAAGCACCCCTCGAGGAGTTCACCGTCCCTTCACGTAGATTCAACCACATCCACGTGGACATCGTCGGGCCCCTGCCACCGTCGCAAGGCCACACGCACTTGCTGACGATCGTCGACCACACCACGCGCTGGCCCGAGGCAATTCCACTGACCTCTACCACCACCGCCGACATTGCCAGAGCCTTCGTCAGCACCTGGGTCGCACGGTTCGGCGTCCCCTCCGACATGACGTCGGACAGAGGTCCGCAATCTACCTCTGAACTCTGGACCGCCATCGCACGCAATCTCGGGGTGACCATTCACCGCACCACAGCGTACCACCCCCAAGCCAACGGACTGTGTGAGCGGTTCCACAGATCCTTGAAGGCATCTCTTCGAGCCAGCCTCCAGGACGGCACCTGGACTGACCGACTCCCGTGGGTCCTCCTCGGCCTGCGCTCCGCGGTTAAAGAAGACCTCCACGCATCGGCAGCAGAGCTCGTGTACGGCCAGCTGCTGCACGTACCCGGCGAGTTCCTGCCCACCGCCACGACACCCTGGTCAGCCGACCAGCAACGCCACGACTTTGCCTCACCGGCGCTACAGTTCACCCCGGTGCCCATTGCCCGGCACGGCGAATCCACCTCACACGTCCCGCTAAGCCTGCACCAGGCACGGTTCGTTTTTGTCCGGCACGATGCCCACCGTGGACCCCTTCAACCCCCGTACGACGGGCCCTACAAAGTGCTACAGGCTGGGGACAAATTTTTCGACCTACAAGTGGGCGACAGGACTGAAAAAGTGTCGGTTGACCGACTCAAGCCAGCACACTCGGAGCCCAGTGAGCAGGTCCCAGTAGCTCGTCCACCGCCATGCGGCCGACCTGCCCTCAAGCCAGTACACCCAGCTGCTCCAAGCCCGGCCATTCCACGTCCACCGGCGTCCTACAAGAGCCGCTCCGGCCGGCCCATCAGACCGCCGCACCGTCTCGTCCACACCTCCTAAGCGGATTCTGGGGGGAGCTGTGTGGCGGATCGCCACCTAAACGGGCGCAATCCACTTTTCCGTCCGTGGACAATAAATCGGGCACCTTGCTTTTAAGAAGCATGCTGCCTTTAAGGCATGACAAAGGAGCAGGCGTTGCCCTCAGTGTGTACTCAAAAGCGCGGGTGTCGCCCTCATTCTGTTTTCGGGTTTAGCAGAGAGAGGAGCTGAGGCAGCCATCTCTCAAGAGAATGTAATAAAAGCCATGTGTTCCTCAGATCGGTTCGGCCTCCATTCGTGTTCCGCGGCAGCCTCAGCAACATGTAATATATATTTTTGATAAATATACACTGTTCTTTTAATAATAAAACATATTTGAGTCATGTAATGAGCAATGCTTGTTTTTTATAATTTATAGAAAATACCAAGTGCAAGCAATTTGCTTGTCACTCAGATCATGTATGGAAGTTTAGAGACATATTCTGAGTTTAAAAATATATTTTTCTCCTACTTTGAATGTCGTTAAGTAAACACAAATGTCACATTTATGGAATGGAAACCTAAAAAAACTAAAATACCAACTAAATATTATAAATAATATAACAGTAATAGCGGTAACCCCATGTTATGTCATTGGTGTTATTGCTTCACAAAACACATTATTTTGAAAAAATGCAATGACTTTTGGAAGTACTTCCTGGTTCAAGAGGTCATTGGAGGAAGTGCGATCAACAGAGGCACATGGTGAGTCTGCTGTCTCTCTTCATTTGTTATAAATTTGATGATTTGTTTGATAATTTTATGCGAGGCTTTTAAGTATGTCATTGGTGTTAGTCATTTCATAGGAAGGGAAATGAGAAATTGATCATAGAAATTGATTAAATTAGATATTTGAATAATTTTAATATGATTGAAGACATGTGGTCTGAGGTACTGTGGCGTCCATTTTGTAAAAAACATTTTTTCTGCTAATTGTCATTGGTGTTACCGTCATTGGTGTTACTACTCCTCCTGGTAACACCAATGACAATCAGTAATACCAGTGACGTTTTTGTGTAAATGAGCTTTTATAAAAGCTTCAACAAAAGTTATTAAGGCAAAATAGCACATATTGTTTCATTTTCTTAACTTCCTATTGTTATTGTTATTGTTCCTATTGTCAGGTATGGCGAAATTGAGTGCAGCTGAGAAGCAGAGGCTTTACAGACAGCTGTAGGGGGTTTCTCTTGCTCGTTCTGGTCTCCTACCAGGCTTCGTGCAATAATTACCCTTGAGTGGTTCGACCCACTCTTCCCTACGGTTCTAGACCTTGGACTTAGGTGCAGGGAACTGTAGTGCAGAGAAAACTCAATAGACCAGGTTGAATAACACGAAATGGAGGCTTTTATTTATAAAACAGTTTGCAGCATTGTAAGATACATGTCATAAGCACAGATTAAAATAACTACAATCATGTACATGTCTATAAACTTAACTCTATGGAAATGGGGAACACACAGCACATCATAAAAGGGGAAACACATTACGATTACCCTTACCCCCTCCCCTAGACCTAGACTAAGTTTCGACTTGAGGAACTCGGAATCATGCTCACCACTTTCAGATTCACAAAAGAGGGGGTTCACAGCCTTTTTGGCACAGCTTTCCGTCGTCACGTGGATTTGGAAACTTCTGGCGCAGCTTGTTTTTCTCTCTCAGGCGATGAGGCAGCGGACACAGCCTCGATGAGCGCTCGTCATGACTGAATCGGTTAAAAGTTGTTGAAGAACCGGATACACATGGGAAAGTCCATTACTGGAAAGCTGAGAATGGGATGTTGAGGCACGGGAGTGCTAGGCCCAGAGTGTCCTTTTATTTCTCTCTCCTGCCTGGCTCGTCGGCTTTTCCTGAGGGTGTCTTCTCCTTTGGCCTGGGTCGTCGATGATCTCCCGACAAAGGTACCCGGGCCACCCTCCTTCGTCTTCCCATCGTGGCCGAGCCTTGCCTGGCCGAACACGGACCACGCTGTCTTAACCGAAGAGTCCATCCCGAAACGTGAATCTGAAGCGAAGCGTAATCGTACTCGTAATCGTTGAAGAAATGAAAAACCAAAGTGAAGCTCCGAGTGTAGCGTCGCCAAGTGTAGCCCCGATGGACCTTTCAATCCATAGTTATACCCTTTTGGGACAGTCTTATCTCCCGCCAAATCATAGTCCTGTCTTTGTAATATTTTTGGCGGGCCGAAATCTCTGCAGGGGCGCTTTGTCTTGTAACGGGAGCCGCTGATAGCTTAACTGGCCTTCCTGGCCGATAATGTCTTTTACTTTGTCACCGTAACTCGGTTCGTATATTGATCAGTCTGGAGATTGCCTTTGATGGCTGTTCAACGGTTTTTCCTTTGTACAGTAAATGGGTTTAAGTGTTCATTCAATTGTCTGCCCATTTCTTGATGGGCCCCATCCTGTTACCTGAAACTGTCTTGTACTTAGAATCCAATTAATATGTATGCTCAGTTCCCTGAGTTTCGGTTTCCCAATATTGGCTTTCGCGGGCTTACTGTTCTCAATCCACAAGCCTGTCTGGCTTGCAGTAACAGAAATCAAATGGTCCCAGAAACTGATCACGAGGTCCGGCGGCCATTTTGTATGCCCTTTTTATCAAAGGTTTTTCTGTACAAGCTTCTTTTGGTCAATAAAACTGTTTTATTAACCCTGTTTTGTGTGATTAAATTACTGAAAATTTCGAATCTTACAGTCCCCCCTGTGATACTGATAGCTTGCTTAAAGTATCAATAATCCTTGGTGAGCAAATTTTCCCTGATTCCTCACATCCAAACATTCCTGGTAATTAACTATCTATGACCCTCACGACACATGCAGTTCCCATTTCAGAAAAATTACCTTGTGTACAGTTGGACAATCATAGGCAGTATTATCTTATACCATGACACATTCATCTCTCAGATGTGAAGGGGCCACCTGCGTACACCTTTTATTAATCAAACAAAACAAAACTTCGCCAACGGCTATAACATTACAGCATTCACACACTTAAATCATGCAGTGGCTGAAATCCAAAAATGGAGGGCTGCTTTAACTTTTAATAATAGCCGCTTACACTGGGGTGTCCTCTTCCCCCACTCGTACATAGCGTTTTCTCCATTCTCCTGTGTTCTCGTGCCTCTGGAGGCGTTTGCCTCTCTTGCAATGCACGAACAATAAAAATATTACAATTAAAACCTGACACACTACTAGGATGTGGGATGCTATTCTAATCCAGGCCAGGATCTCTATATTGGTGAACAGGTCCCACCATGGTGGGGTGACTATGTCCAATATGTCTTTCCCTATCTCTAATGTCTTCTGCTCCAGTGTGTAGAAATGCTTCTGTGAAACTATAACGGCTTTTAAAATCCTGGTGAGGTGTTCGGGGAGAGGGGGAATGACATAACCAAAATGCGCGATGAATCGCTGCAAGTCCGTGAAATTCTCTTTTACAGTGAGGTGAACGGTGGAGGGTGCAGGAATGGGGGCAATCCATTGTTGTGCCACTTGAACTTCAGCCCTGGGTTTAAAACAGAAACTGCTGTCACTGACCGGACACCACTCGTGCTGTCCGTGGCGGTAGTGAGGCGCTGCAGTGGTGACACAGTATGTCCCACCTCCGATATATGCCACCTGCGGGGGCACATGGTCCTTTGCCATTGCCTCCATGGTGCAATTTATCGGCTTCGCGCTAGCGGCTCTGAACCCGCACTGTGGTTTCAAAAAGGCGTTCAAGTGCTGGGGACACAGGATGATGTCTGCTCCCCGGCTACGACACCCCGAGAGGTCGGTGCCTGTCATCGTACGCTCCCATCTGATGACATAAGGTGGGACCACTGCGTAACGAATGTGCGCACCCCCCTGAATGACTCCAATGTTCTCCACCCTGTATACCGGGGCGGGCTTTGCTGCGGGACCCAACACCGGCATGCTTACCACTATTCCCATGATAGTGTGGTTTGAGCGTCCGCAGTCCACTGGGACTGGGTATGCCTCTGCAGCTAGTCTGAGCTGGCACGGGCTTAATGCGTTCTCAAAAGTGTGGAGCGCTTGCAAGTGCTTGTTGCTGATCCAGGACGGGACCAAACCTTGTTTTAAATCCTCCAGATTACTGCAGCCCTCGCCCAGTAACCACGCCCCGTATAGCACACAGGCCTCGTTCTGCGCAGCCTGATCGGACGCATTCCGATCCTCCTTAATGAGCGCATTCACCGTTCTAGCGTGTTTCTCCAGCTCAGCAATTATTTCTTTTAAGTGTAGTGTCATGGCTTGGTCCTCATGTAGCTCAGAACCCAGTACCTTATTCTCGCTTGTCAGTATGTTCCTTAACTGGGCCTTTGAACCATTGATCTGTGTCTGCAGCTCCACGTTGTCTAGAGCGTTGACAACAGACGTTCCAGTGTTAAAAGCAGTGAAGATGTCATTTACAGTGCCCCTTCTTTGCCTCCCTACCCGATCCAAAACTTCCTGTGGTGTGGTGTATAATTTGGCCTTGTCGATATCGGCAAAGTCAAACTCGTAAAATTGTCTGAACATTCGGGTTAACAGGACCTGGTACAATTGTTCCATTTCCCTGGGACACCACTCCGGCAATCGTACCTCAGTGAGGTTTAAAATCACTGAGGCCACCGCGTAGTGTACCTCTTGGTACAGCACCTGACCGGTGGGTACCAATACTAGACTGTTCCCGGGTCCCTTTGTGGTGGTGGGGCACCCTTCCTTCTGGGCTAGTGCTACCGGGATCGTGGGCAGGGGCTTGCGTGGGCGGGTGATGAGTTCAGAGGCGTTTACTGGAATCAGGGAGTATGGGGCTCCGCACGCCCGAGTGCTGACATCCCATCTCATCCCCTTTCCTTCATCCTGCCACTGCCTCTGGATAAAGATGGATACGCCCTTGGGGCAAAACGCGTTTCGAACCCCACGTACAGACATATATCCCTTCATCTGGTTCCCACCATTTGTCCCAACACACACGTAATTGTCCGTGAGTCCCCGTAATTGTCCGATGGGTATTGTTACCCAGTCGTTCCCACTCGACAGTAGAGTTCTTCATGTCCTTCCCCAGCTTTCGTAACCACCACCATCTACTTAACGGTACGTTCCCATTACACACCAAACAGATCCTCTTTCCTACGGTAACGCTGACTCTGGGTGCAAGGATCCTCACCCAAGGGCACATTAACGAAGTCTCTTGGTAGGCGAAACCGAAATTGCTGGAGTATTCCGTAGAATTCGTCCCCAGCCAACCTGGCCATCTCCCTTGGTGGAAGTAGGTGGCGGTCTCCTCAACCTCTCGCTTCCCCGTCCCATCCGTCGCGATGGGGGCTGTGTCCCCGGAACATCCGAACATGATGACGTCCTTGGTGCGGCCCCGGTAGGCCAGCCTGCACCCGATCGCCGCGAGCGCTACGAGAATCCTTTCCATCATATCTCTGGTTTCTGTAATCGATAAGATGATGTAGCCAGGCTCCCAATAGGTGCTGGCTTAATTAAACGGACGCTGGGGTCCCCTGACCCCGCTTCCAAACAACCACACATTCTGGGCAGACTCCGAAAACTACCTTTTAAACATTCCCATCATCTTAAACTTTACATACCTTAAACTATCATTACAATTACCTAACTTAACTTATCATTTACTAACACCTATGTACAGCGCCGCCCTCCTCCGGGCGGCCTACTTAATTCCTGTGAGGGTTGCAGCATGCCGCTCCCTGTGGCGGGGCTGCACTGACCTTCGGCTTTGATCCCCCGCAGCCTGTCGCTGCTGAACGGGAATCGTGCCTTTCTCGGGCTGCTCTGTACCAAGGTTGGGGAAGATAGGGAGAATTTGGCCATTGCTTCCTGGGCTGGGGCGTTCGAGTCGACCTACGAGGGGATGCCTTGGGCGAGGCTCTCAGGGCTGATGGACCGGGGACCGGGACCTTCACCGTCACAGCCTGTGGTCCCACCACAGCTGCTGGCTCCGGCTCCCTTTCCTCAGGCTCCGCCCCCCCGGGGCTGGGATCTGTGGCGTCCGACTCCACCTCACCTGTCCCTACAGGTGATGAGTCTCCGCCCCCAATCCCTACCTCCCCTAAGCTTGAGTCGAGGGCGGGATCTTCGTCCTCTGACTCATCCTCCTCCGTGATCGGGTCAAGGGCGGGGTTGAGCTGTTTGGGCTCTTCCCCGTCTGAATCCCAAATCAGAGGGGAGACCTCCCACTCCAATGGGATGACTCCTCCCTTCACGCAGGCTACTGTTCCAGCCTGTGTGGTCTGTGACTCTGTCGCAGGCTGAGGATTTTTGTCCTCAGACCTGGCCACTGTTGTTGGCCCTTGTGCACCCGACTTAAACAGTTTGCACTGGTTAATGTGAAACCATTTAGTACGTCGGGGCACCTTCACTGCTTAAACCATGGGGCTGGCCTTGTCTACAATGCTGTAAGGCCCCATGTACAGTGGTTCAAAACTCCCCACCTGGGCATAGTTCCTAACCATGACCTGGTCTCCGACTTCCCACTCTTGTTGCTTACGAGGTTCCAGCAACAGTCGATTTCCCTGATGCTGTCTCCCCATGTTCCCAGCCGCCTGCCCATAAATCTGTTTCAGGCGCCCCAAAAGGGTTTGGACGAACTTGTCTCGCTTCACCTCTTGGAGCTGGCCCTCAGTGAGCACCGGGGCTAGTACATGGGTGGGTGTTTGCATGATCCTTCCAGTCATTAATTCGTGCGGGGAGTACCCCGTACTTTTGGACTGGTTGGCCCGGATCCCCATGAGGACTAAAGGCAGGACCTCCGCCCATTTCTGGGGCGAGCCCATTGTCTCTTTCCTCAGCTTTTCCTTGAGGGTCCGGTTCATGCGTTCAACAATCCCAGATGACTGGGGATTGTACGCTACATGCCACTTCCCTTCAATGCCCAAGAGCATGAGGGTGTTCTGCATCACTTGACCGGTGAACTGACTCCCTTGGTCAGACTCAACAAAACGGGGGAGCCCCCACCGTGAGAACACTTCCCGGATCATGATCTTGGCAGTACCCAGCACCGTAGCTGTTCTGCACGGGAAGGCTTCTACCCACTTGGTGAACACATCCACCAGGACAAGGCAGTACTTATAGCCTCCTTGGGCGGCAGGCAGGGGCCCTATGTAGTTGACCTGAATCGATTGCCATGGTCCCTCTACCCTCCTGATGTGCCCATGGGCACCTTCCTTTTCTGGGGGTCTGGGTTGTTTGCAGCGCACACAAGACAGCTTGCACAGAACTCGCGGACATCGTCTCGAAGTCCCGGCCACCATCCCGCCTGCTCTACCCGTTGCCAGGTAACCTCAGGCCCGGGGTGTCCTGCCCCTGGACCCTCATGGGCCAGTTGAAGGAATTCCCTCCGGTGCTGCTGCGGCACAACCCACTGTTCCTCTCGGAACAGCATGCCTTCCTTGACTGAGAGGGCTGCCGTACTGTACGGACCCTCTACCTGCTTGCCCTCAGCAATGGCTTTGAGGACCGTTTTTAGGGCGGGATCCAGGGTTTGGACGGTCTTTAGGTCTAGGGGCGTTGTCACCCCTGTGTTCCCTGGAGTTCCCTCCCTGGCTCGGATCGCTGCCACGGGTCCGGGTCCATAGGGGTCCCAGAAAATGCCGTTGCGGGCACCCTCCCTGGCTAGCGCATCCGCCTGCTGGTTGCCCTGACTGCGGGGTTCGGTGGTGGAATGAGCCTTCACCTTGTGGATGAACACCTCCCCTTCCTCCCCCACAGCGGCCAGGATCTTTTCCAGCAAGGGCTTAACTGTTAAAGGCCGTCCGTCCACGGAGGTATATCCGCGGCGGGACCAGATGGTGAGGTATTCCGTACACGAATTGCACGTGAACATGCTGTCCGAGCAAATCGTGTAGGGGGTTGGGAAGATCTCGGGGTGGGTAACCACGTACGCCATTGCGACAGTTCAGCTCATAGTGCTGGGGAGCTTAATTGCCAAGGCAATGTCTGCCGTAGGGTCATAAACTCCACACCCTGTGAGTCGTTCACCAGCAGATACCGTGCTGGAACCGTCTACATAGATCTCGCAGCCTGTGGGGTGTATCCCGGCCCGTAAACCTATGTTAACCTCCCATACCCCTTCGACAGAACACCGATGGGCTGTTCCGGGATATACCATGTTGGCTGCGAGCTTTGGCTCGCAGAGACCTTTAACCTTGAGATCTATCTAGGAAAGGAGGAGGGTCCAGCGGGCAATCCGAGCGCTGCTTACGGTCCCATCCTTAATCCTTCCATCCAGAAGCATCTTTGTGGGGGTGTGATGGGTGAGGAGAGTGATGGGAGAGGTTCCTGTGAAGATCACTGATCTGTTCACAGCCCAATGCGTGGCCAGGAGATGCCGTTCGCAATTGGAAAAACTCCTCTCCACATCCGTGAGTACCCTGGAGGAATAGACTACTGGTCTCAGCTTGCCGTGTCGCTCCTGGAGCAGCACGGCACTCAGGCTGTCTCCACTAGCGGCTACCTCCAGGAAAAACTCCTCACCCCCATCTATGGCCCCTAGGGCGGGTGCGGTCTGCAGATCCCTTTTCAATTTCTCGAATGCTGCCTGACACCCCTCATCCCAAGACCACTCGACTCCCTTGTGTAAGAGTCGGAGTAGCGGGGCTGCTGTGGCTGCATAGTCCTCGATGAAATCCCTGCAGTACCCGGTCAACCCCAAAAAGGACCTTACACCCGTTACTGTGTTAGGGATCGGTAGATCTTGCATCGATTCCCGTCTAGCCTTATCTATGGCTCTTTCTCCAGCGCGGATGGCCAGCCCCAGGAATTTCACCTCCTGCTGGCCGATTTGTGCTTTCTTTGGGTTTACTTTAAAACCCTTCCTTTCCAGCAGCTCCAATAATTCGGCTAATAGTGGGCCGTGCTCCTCCCTTGAGTCCGTGAACAGGAGTAAGTCATCCACATACTGCACTATCTGGTTGGGCTGGCTAAATTCTTTTAAACTTCCCGCCATGCATTGATGGAAAATGCTGGGGCTGTTGTGAAAACCCTGCGGCAAGCAGTTCCAAGTGTACTGTTGTCCTTTAAAGTAAAGGCAAACTTGTACTGATCCTCCCGCCGCAGCGGAATGGACCAGAAACCGTTCGAGATATCCAGCACCGTGAACGTGGTCGCGGATGCTGGAATACTCCCTATTAGGTCGGCAACTGCTGCTACCGTGGGCGTGCAGGCTGGGATATTACTGTTGAGGACTCTATAGTCCACCGTGGCCCTCCACGAATTGTCCGGCTTCTTTACCGGCCATAATGGGGAGTTCACGTGAGTGGCTATTGGTCTCAACATGCCCTGCTGCACCAAGGAAGATATTGCTGTCTCCATGTCGGGTTCTGCCTCCTTGGGGAAGTTATACTGTTTTTGGGGTCAGATCATGGGGTCCCCGTCTACGCTGACCTCAAACCCGGTGACTCTCCCACAGTCGTGCTTGTGGGTGGCAAACGCGGTCAGGATTTCCGACACACGCCTGCAAACCTGTTGGGACCTCCGCGACCAAAAGCTCGAGGTCGTAACCCCCTGACGGCTTCATGGTGCACAGGGTCCCCTTTTCTCCTTTTCCTGGGATTACAACTACCTTGCCCAACCCATTCTCGGCTCCCCAGAGACAGTGATTTCTAAGGTCCACGAGGATCCCATGTTCCACCAAGAAATCAGCCCCGAGGATGCCTTTCCCACCCCCCTCATTCCACTTCAACAGGATACACGTCCATGTGGTGTGGAGTGCTCCCAAATGAATGGAGAGCGGGATGGAGTTCGCGCCAGCCTGTCCTCTGCCTGTGAAACCCGCTACTGAGAATGGAGCCTGGGTAGATAGAGGTGAGGCAAAAGGCTTAGCTGTGTGGATCACGGTGCATGATGCTCCCGTACCCAACAGGTAACTACCCTTTTCCTTCTCCACCTCCATCTCCACAACGGGTCTTCTCCACGCGTCATAGCGGAGCTGACACAGGTAGATGGGCTGCGCGGGCTTCAGTCATTTGGGTGCTTCGGTTGGGGTTGGGGAAGCAACAGGGCTGTTGACGACTGGCTCTTTCCCCTGCGAGGTCATTAGAGACCGTATTGCCTCTAAAACCGACTCGATCGTATCGGGATGGATCGACACATTGGCTCCCCTCTCCCGGACGGGCGCTTGGGCTGGGGCTGGGGAAGTTTTTCCCTTTAAATCCTTCCAGCTCTGCTCCCACTGCTTTTGAACTCTCCCGGGTTTTGGGGCTCTCACTCTGCTCCCGCTGCTTTTGAACTCTCACGTGTTTTGGCGCTCTTGCTCTGCTCCCGCTGCTTTGGAACTCTCCCGGGTTTTGGTGCTGTCGAACTCACCTGGGTTTTGGCATTCTCAGTCTACTCCCACTGCTCCCGAACTCACCCGGGTTTTGTCGCTCTCACTCTGCTCCCACTGCTCCCGAACTCTCCTGGGTTTTGGTGCTCTCGCTCTGCTCCCACTGCTTTTGAACTCTCCCGGGTTTTGACGGTCTCGCTCTGCTCCCGCTGGTGTAGAACTCTCCTAGGTTTTGGCGCTCTCGCTATGCTCCCGCTGTTTTTGAACTCTCCCGGGTTTTGGCGCTCTCGCACTGCTCCCGCTGTTTTTGAACTCTCCCGGGTTTTGGCGCCCTCGGTCTGCTCCCGCTGATTTTGAAATCTCCCGGGTTTTGGAGCTCTCGCACTGCTCCCGCTGTTTTTGAACTCTCCCGGGTTTTGGCGCCCTCGGTCTGCTCCCGCTGCTTTGGAACACTCCCGGGTTTTGGAGCTCTCGCTCTGCTCCCGCTGCTTTGGAACACTCCCGGGTTTTGGAGCTCTCGCTCTGCTCCCGCTGTTTTTGAACTCTCTCGGGTTCTGGCGCTCTCACTCTGCTCCCGAAATCTCCTGGGTTTTGGTGCTCTCACTCTGATCCCACTGCTCCCGAAATCTCCCGGGTTTTGGCTCTCTCACTCTGCTCCCACTGCTTTTGAACTCTCCCGGGTTTTGGCTCTCTCGCTCTGCTCCCGCTGATACCGAACTCTCCCGGGTTTTGGCTCTCTCGCTCTGCTCCCGCTGATTTTGAGCTCTCCCGGGTTTTGGCACTCTCGCTCTGCTCCCGCTGATACCGAACTCTCCCGGGTTTTGGCTCTCTCGCTCTGCTCCCGCTGATTTTGAACTCTCCCGGGTTTTGGCACTCTCGCTCTGCTCCCGCTGATACCGAACTCTCCCAGGTTTTGGCGCTCCCACTCTGCTCTTGCTGCTTTTGAACTCTCCCATGTTTTGGCGCTCTCGCTCTGCTCCCGAGCTCCCCCATGTTTTGGCAATCTCGCTCTACTCCCATTGATTTTGAACTCTCCCATATTTTGGTGCTCTTGCTCTGGTCCCTCTCGGCTCCCACTGATTTTGAACTCTCCCGGGTTTTGGCCCTCTCGCTCTGCTCCCGCTCGGCTGCCGCTGATTTTGAACTCTCCCAGGTTTTCGCGCTCTCGCTCTGCTCCCGCTGCTTTGGAACTCTCCCGCGTTTTGGCGCTCTAGCTCTGCTCCCGCTGCGTTTGAGCTGTCCCGGGTTTTGGCGCTCTCGCTGTGCTCCCGCTATTCCCGAAGTCTCCTGGGTTTTGGCGCTCTCGTTCTGCTCCCACTGCTCCCGAACTCTGCTGGGTTTTGGCGCTCTCACTCTGCTCCCACTGCATTTGAACTCTCCCGGGTTTTAGTGCTCTCGCTCTGCTCCCACTGCATTTGAACTCTCCCGGGTTTTAGTGCTCTCGCTCTGCTCCCACTGCATTTGAACTCTCCCGGGTTTTAGTGCTCTCGCTCTGCTCCCACTGCATTTGAACTCTCCCGGGTTTTAGTGCTCTCTCTCTGCTCCCACTGCATTTGAACTCTCCCGGGTTTTAGTGCTCTCGCTCTGCTCCCACTGCATTTGAACTCTCCCGGGTTTTAGTGCTCTCACTCTGCTCCCACTGCATTTGAACTCTCCCGGGTTTTAGTGCTCTCGCTCTGCTCCCACTGCATTTGAACTCTCCCGGGTTTTAGTGCTCTCGCTCTGCTCCCACTGCATTTGAACTCTCCCGGGTTTTAGTGCTCTCGCTCTGCTCCCACTGCTTTTGAACTCTCCCGGGTTTTAGTGCTCTCGCTCTGCTCCCGCTGCTCTCGAACTCACCTGGGTTTTGGCGCTCGCGCTCTGCTCCCGCTTTTTTTGAACTCTCCCGGGTGTTGTACTTCTCGCTCTGCTCCCGCTGCTTTGTAACCCTCCCGGGATTTGGCGCTCTGGCTCTGCTCCCACTGCTCCCGAACTCTACAGGGATTTGGTGCTCTCGCTCTGCTCCGGCTGTTTTTGAACTCTCCTCAGTTTTGGCGCTCCCGCTGTTTTTGAACTCTCCCGGGTTTTGGGGCTCTCACTCTGCTCCCGCTGCTTTTGAACTCTCACGTGTTTTGGCGCTCTCGCTCTGCTCCCGCTGCTTTGGAACTCTCCCGGGTTTTGGTGCTGTCGAACTCACCTGGGTTTTGGCATTCTCAGTCTACTCCCACTGCTCCCGAACTCACCCGGGTTTTGTCGCTCTCACTCTGCTCCCACTGCTCCCGAACTCTCCTGGGTTTTGGTGCTCTCGCTCTGCTCCCACTGCTTTTGAACTCTCCCGGGTTTTGACGGTCTCGCTCTGCTCCCGCTGGTGTAGAACTCTCCTAGGTTTTGGCGCTCTCGCTCTGCTCCCGCTGCTTTTGAACTCTCCTGGGTTTTGGCACTCTCGCTCAGCTCCCGCTGATTCTGATCTCTCTCGGGTTGTAGTGCTCTCGCTCTGCTCTTGCTGCTTTTGCACTCTCATGGGTTTTGGCGCTCGCGCTCTGCTCCCGCTTTTTTAGAACTCTCCCAGGTGTTGGACTTCTCGCTCTGCTCCCGCTGCTTTTGAACTCTCCCGGGTTATAGTGCTCTCGCTCTGCTCTTGCTGCTTTTGCCGTCTCCTGGGCTTTGGCGCTCTCGCTCTGCTCCCGCTGCTCCCGAACTCCCCTGGGTTTTGGCGCTCGCGCTCTGCTCCCGCTGCTTTGGAACACTCCCGGGTTTTGGCGCACTCGCGCTGCTCCCACTGCTCCCGAACTCTCCTGGGTTTTGGCGCTCTCGCTCTGCTCCCACTGCTTTTGAACTCTCCCGGGTTTTGGGGCTCTCACTCTGCTCCCGCTGCTTTTGAACTCTCACGTGTTTTGGCGCTCTCGCTCTGCTCCCGCTGCTTTGGAACTCTCCCGGGTTTTGGTGCTGTCGAACTCACCTGGGTTTTGGCATTCTCAGTCTACTCCCACTGCTCCCGAACTCACCCGGGTTTTGTCGCTCTCACTCTGCTCCCACTGCTCCCGAACTCTCCTGGGTTTTGGTGCTCTCGCTCTGCTCCCACTGCTTTTGAACTCTCCCGGGTTTTGACGGTCTCGCTCTGCTCCCGCTGGTGTAGAACTCTCCTAGGTTTTGGCGCTCTCGCTCTGCTCCCGCTGCTTTTGAACTCTCCTGGGTTTTGGCACTCTCGCTCAGCTCCCGCTGATTCTGATCTCTCCCGGGTTGTAGTGCTCTCGGTCTGCTCTTGCTGCTTTTGCACTCTCATGGGTTTTGGCGCTCGCGCTCTGCTCCCGCTTTTTTAGAACTCTCCCAGGTGTTGGACTTCTCGCTCTGCTCCCGCTGCTTTGTAACTGTCCCGGGTTTTGGTGCTCTCGTGCTGCTCCCGCTGTTTTTGAACTCTCCCGGGTTTTGGCGCCATCGGTCTGCTCCCGCTGCTTTGGAACACTCCCGGGTTTTGGAGCTCTCACTCTGCTCCCGCTGATTTTGAACTCTCCCGGGTATTGGAGCTCTCGCACTGCTCCCGCTGTTTTTGAACTCTCCCGGGTTTTGGCGCTCTCTCTCTGCTCCCGCTGTTTTTGAACTCTCCCGGGTTTTGGCGCTCTCGCACTGCTCCCGCTGTTTTTGAACTCTCCCGGGTTTTGGCGCCCTCGGTCTGCTCCCGCTGATTTTGAACTCTCCCGGGTTTTGGAGCTCTCGCACTGCTCCCGCTGTTTTTGAACTCTCCCGGGTTTTGGCGCCCTCGGTCTGCTCCCGCTGCTTTGGAACACTCCCGGGTTTTGGAGCTCTCGCTCTGCTCCCGCTGCTTTGGAACACTCCCGGGTTTTGGAGCTCTCGCTCTGCTCCCGCTGTTTTTGAACTCTCTCGGGTTCTGGCGCTCTCACTCTGCTCCCGCTGCTCCCGAAATCTCCTGGGTTTTGGTGCTCTCACTCTGATCCCACTGCTCCCGAAATCTCCCGGGTTTTGGCTCTCTCACTCTGCTCCCACTCCTTTTGAACTCTCCCGGGTTTTGGCTCTCTCGCTCTGCTCCCGCTGATACCGAACTCTCCCGGGTTTTGGCTCTCTCGCTCTGCTCCCGCTGATTTTGAGCTCTCCCGGGTTTTGGCACTCTCGCTCTGCTCCCGCTGATACCGAACTCTCCCGGGTTTTGGCTCTCTCGCTCTGCTCCCGCTGATTTTGAACTCTCCCGGGTTTTGGCACTCTCGCTCTGCTCCCGCTGATACCGAACTCTCCCAGGTTTTGGCGCTCCCACTCTGCTCTTGCTGCTTTTGAACTCTCCCATGTTTTGGCGCTCTCGCTCTGCTCCCGAGCTCCCCCATGTTTTGGCGCTCTCGCTCTACTCCCATTGATTTTGAACTCTCCCATATTTTGGTGCTCTTGCTCTGGTCCCTCTCGGCTCCCACTGATTTTGAACTCTCCCGGGTTTTGGCCCTCTCGCTCTGCTCCGGCTCGGCTGCCGCTGATTTTGAACTCTCCCAGGTTTTTGCGCTCTCGCTCTGCTCCCGCTGCTTTGGAACTCTCCCGCGTTTTGGCGCTCTAGCTCTGCTCCCGCTGCGTTTGAGCTGTCCCGGGTTTTGGCGCTCTCGCTGTGCTCCCGCTATTCCCGAATTCTCCTGGGTTTTGGCGCTCTCGTTCTGCTCCCACTGCTCCCGAACTCTGCTGGGTTTTGGCGCTCTCACTCTGCTCCCACTGCATTTGAACTCTCCCGGGTTTTAGTGCTCTCGCTCTGCTCCCACTGCATTTGAACTCTCCCGGGTTTTAGTGCTCTCGCTCTGCTCCCACTGCATTTGAACTCTCCCGGGTTTTAGTGCTCTCGCTCTGCTCCCACTGCATTTGAACTCTCCCGGGTTTTAGTGCTCTCTCTCTGCTCCCACTGCATTTGAACTCTCCCGGGTTTTAGTGCTCTCGCTCTGCTCCCACTGCATTTGAACTCTCCCGGGTTTTAGTGCTCTCACTCTGCTCCCACTGCATTTGAACTCTCCCGGGTTTTAGTGCTCTCGCTCTGCTCCCACTGCATTTGAACTCTCCCGGGTTTTAGTGCTCTCGCTCTGCTCCCACTGCATTTGAACTCTCCCGGGTTTTAGTGCTCTCGCTCTGCTCCCACTGCTTTTGAACTCTCCCGGGTTTTAGTGCTCTCGCTCTGCTCCCACTGCTTTTGAACTCTCCCGGGTTTTAGTGCTCTCGCTCTGCTCCTGCTGCTTTTGAACTCTCCTGGGTTTTGGCACTCTCGCTCAGCTCCCGCTGATTCTGATCTCTCCCGGGTTGTAGTGCTCTCGCTCTGCTCTTGCTGCTTTTGCACTCTCATGGGTTTTGGCGCTCGCGCTCTGCTCCCGCTTTTTTAGAACTCTCCCAGGTGTTGGACTTCTCGCTCTGCTCCCGCTGCTTTGTAACTGTCCCGGGTTTTGGTGCTCTCGTGCTGCTCCCGCTGTTTTTGAACTCTCCCGGGTTTTGGCGCCATCGGTCTGCTCCCGCTGCTTTGGAACACTCCCGGGTTTTGGAGCTCTCACTCTGCTCCCGCTGATTTTGAACTCTCCCGGGTATTGGAGCTCTCGCACTGCTCCCGCTGTTTTTGAACTCTCCCGGGTTTTGGCGCTCTCTCTCTGCTCCCGCTGTTTTTGAACTCTCCCGGGTTTTGGCGCTCTCGCACTGCTCCCGCTGTTTTTGAACTCTCCCGGGGTTTGGCGCCCTCGGTCTGCTCCCGCTGATTTTGAACTCTCCCGGGTTTTGGAGCTCTCGCACTGCTCCCGCTGTTTTTGAACTCTCCCGGGTTTTGGCGCCCTCGGTCTGCTCCCGCTGCTTTGGAACACTCCCGGGTTTTGGAGCTCTCGCTCTGCTCCCGCTGCTTTGGAACACTCCCGGGTTTTGGAGCTCTCGCTCTGCTCCCGCTGTTTTTGAACTCTCTCGGGTTCTGGTGCTCTCACTCTGCTCCCGCTGCTCCCGAAATCTCCTGGGTTTTGGTGCTCTCACTCTGATCCCACTGCTCCCGAAATCTCCCGGGTTTTGGCTCTCTCACTCTGCTCCCACTCCTTTTGAACTCTCCCGGGTTTTGGCTCTCTCGCTCTGCTCCCGCTGATACCGAACTCTCCCGGGTTTTGGCTCTCTCGCTCTGCTCCCGCTGATTTTGAGCTCTCCCGGGTTTTGGCACTCTCGCTCTGCTCCCGCTGATACCGAACTCTCCCGGGTTTTGGCTCTCTCGCTCTGCTCCCGCTGATTTTGAACTCTCCCGGGTTTTGGCACTCTCGCTCTGCTCCCGCTGATACCGAACTCTCCCAGGTTTTGGCGCTCCCACTCTGCTCTTGCTGCTTTTGAACTCTCCCATGTTTTGGCGCTCTCGCTCTGCTCCCGAGCTCCCCCATGTTTTGGCGCTCTCGCTCTACTCCCATTGATTTTGAACTCTCCCATATTTTGGTGCTCTTGCTCTGGTCCCTCTCGGCTCCCACTGATTTTGAACTCTCCCGGGTTTTGGCCCTCTCGCTCTGCTCCGGCTCGGCTGCCGCTGATTTTGAACTCTCCCAGGTTTTTGCGCTCTCGCTCTGCTCCCGCTGCTTTGGAACTCTCCCGCGTTTTGGCGCTCTAGCTCTGCTCCCGCTGCGTTTGAGCTGTCCCGGGTTTTGGCGCTCTCGCTGTGCTCCCGCTATTCCCGAATTCTCCTGGGTTTTGGCGCTCTCGTTCTGCTCCCACTGCTCCCGAACTCTGCTGGGTTTTGGCGCTCTCACTCTGCTCCCACTGCATTTGAACTCTCCCGGGTTTTAGTGCTCTCGCTCTGCTCCCACTGCATTTGAACTCTCCCGGGTTTTAGTGCTCTCGCTCTGCTCCCACTGCATTTGAACTCTCCCGGGTTTTAGTGCTCTCGCTCTGCTCCCACTGCATTTGAACTCTCCCGGGTTTTAGTGCTCTCTCTCTGCTCCCACTGCATTTGAACTCTCCCGGGTTTTAGTGCTCTCGCTCTGCTCCCACTGCATTTGAACTCTCCCGGGTTTTAGTGCTCTCACTCTGCTCCCACTGCATTTGAACTCTCCCGGGTTTTAGTGCTCTCGCTCTGCTCCCACTGCATTTGAACTCTCCCGGGTTTTAGTGCTCTCGCTCTGCTCCCACTGCATTTGAACTCTCCCGGGTTTTAGTGCTCTCGCTCTGCTCCCACTGCTTTTGAACTCTCCCGGGTTTTAGTGCTCTCGCTCTGCTCCCACTGCTTTTGAACTCTCCCGGGTTTTAGTGCTCTCGCTCTGCTCCTGCTGCTTTTGAACTCTCCTGGGTTTTGGCACTCTCGCTCAGCTCCCGCTGATTCTGATCTCTCCCGGGTTGTAGTGCTCTCGCTCTGCTCTTGCTGCTTTTGCACTCTCATGGGTTTTGGCGCTCGCGCTCTGCTCCCGCTTTTTTAGAACTCTCCCAGGTGTTGGACTTCTCGCTCTGCTCCCGCTGCTTTTGAACTCTCCCGGGTTATAGTGCTCTCGCTCTGCTCTTGCTGCTTTTGCCGTCTCCTGGGCTTTGGCGCTCTCGCTCTGCTCCCGCTGCTCCCGAACTCCCCTGGGTTTTGGCGCTCGCGCTCTGCTCCCGCTGCTTTGGAACACTCCCGGGTTTTGGCGCACTCGCGCTGCTCCCACTGCTCCCGAACTCTCCTGGGTTTTGGCGCTCTCGCTCTGCTCCCACTGCTTTTGAACTCTCCCGGGTTTTGGGGCTCTCACTCTGCTCCCGCTGCTTTTGAACTCTCACGTGTTTTGGCGCTCTCGCTCTGCTCCCGCTGCTTTGGAACTCTCCCGGGTTTTGGTGCTGTCGAACTCACCTGGGTTTTGGCATTCTCAGTCTACTCCCACTGCTCCCGAACTCACCCGGGTTTTGTCGCTCTCACTCTGCTCCCACTGCTCCCGAACTCTCCTGGGTTTTGGTGCTCTCGCTCTGCTCCCACTGCTTTTGAACTCTCCCGGGTTTTGACGGTCTCGCTCTGCTCCCGCTGGTGTAGAACTCTCCTAGGTTTTGGCGCTCTCGCTCTGCTCCCGCTGCTTTTGAACTCTCCTGGGTTTTGGCACTCTCGCTCAGCTCCCGCTGATTCTGATCTCTCCCGGGTTGTAGTGCTCTCGCTCTGCTCTTGCTGCTTTTGCACTCTCATGGGTTTTGGCGCTCTCGCTCTGCTCCCGCTGCTTTTGAACTCTCCTGGGTTTTGGCACTCTCGCTCAGCTCCCGCTGATTCTGATCTCTCCCGGGTTGTAGTGCTCTCGCTCTGCTCTTGCTGCTTTTGCACTCTCATGGGTTTTGGCGCTCGCGCTCTGCTCCCGCTTTTTTAGAACTCTCCCAGGTGTTGGACTTCTCGCTCTGCTCCCGCTGCTTTGTAACTGTCCCGGGTTTTGGTGCTCTCGTGCTGCTCCCGCTGTTTTTGAACTCTCCCGGGTTTTGGCGCTCTCTCTCTGCTCCCGCTGTTTTTGAACTCTCCCGGGTATTGGAGCTCTCGCACTGCTCCCGCTGTTTTTGAACTCTCCCGGGTTTTGGCGCTCTCTCTCTGCTCCCGCTGTTTTTGAACTCTCCCGGGTTTTGGCGCTCTCGCACTGCTCCCGCTGTTTTTGAACTCTCCCGGGTTTTGGCGCCCTCGGTCTGCTCCCGCTGATTTTGAACTCTCCCGGGTTTTGGAGCTCTCGCACTGCTCCCGCTGTTTTTGAACTCTCCCGGGTTTTGGCGCCCTCGGTCTGCTCCCGCTGCTTTGGAACACTCCCGGGTTTTGGAGCTCTCGCTCTGCTCCCGCTGCTTTGGAACACTCCCGGGTTTTGGAGCTCTCGCTCTGCTCCCGCTGTTTTTGAACTCTCTCGGGTTCTGGTGCTCTCACTCTGCTCCCGCTGCTCCCGAAATCTCCTGGGTTTTGGTGCTCTCACTCTGATCCCACTGCTCCCGAAATCTCCCGGGTTTTGGCTCTCTCACTCTGCTCCCACTCCTTTTGAACTCTCCCGGGTTTTGGCTCTCTCGCTCTGCTCCCGCTGATACCGAACTCTCCCGGGTTTTGGCTCTCTCGCTCTGCTCCCGCTGATTTTGAGCTCTCCCGGGTTTTGGCACTCTCGCTCTGCTCCCGCTGATACCGAACTCTCCCGGGTTTTGGCTCTCTCGCTCTGCTCCCGCTGATTTTGAACTCTCCCGGGTTTTGGCACTCTCGCTCTGCTCCCGCTGATACCGAACTCTCCCAGGTTTTGGCGCTCCCACTCTGCTCTTGCTGCTTTTGAACTCTCCCATGTTTTGGCGCTCTCGCTCTGCTCCCGAGCTCCCCCATGTTTTGGCGCTCTCGCTCTACTCCCATTGATTTTGAACTCTCCCATATTTTGGTGCTCTTGCTCTGGTCCCTCTCGGCTCCCACTGATTTTGAACTCTCCCGGGTTTTGGCCCTCTCGCTCTGCTCCGGCTCGGCTGCCGCTGATTTTGAACTCTCCCAGGTTTTTGCGCTCTCGCTCTGCTCCCGCTGCTTTGGAACTCTCCCGCGTTTTGGCGCTCTAGCTCTGGTCCCGCTGCGTTTGAGCTGTCCCGGGTTTTGGCGCTCTCGCTGTGCTCCCGCTATTCCCGAATTCTCCTGGGTTTTGGCGCTCTCGTTCTGCTCCCACTGCTCCCGAACTCTGCTGGGTTTTGGCGCTCTCACTCTGCTCCCACTGCATTTGAACTCTCCCGGGTTTTAGTGCTCTCGCTCTGCTCCCACTGCATTTGAACTCTCCCGGGTTTTAGTGCTCTCGCTCTGCTCCCACTGCATTTGAACTCTCCCGGGTTTTAGTGCTCTCGCTCTGCTCCCACTGCATTTGAACTCTCCCGGGTTTTAGTGCTCTCTCTCTGCTCCCACTGCATTTGAACTCTCCCGGGTTTTAGTGCTCTCGCTCTGCTCCCACTGCATTTGAACTCTCCCGGGTTTTAGTGCTCTCACTCTGCTCCCACTGCATTTGAACTCTCCCGGGTTTTAGTGCTCTCGCTCTGCTCCCACTGCATTTGAACTCTCCCGGGTTTTAGTGCTCTCGCTCTGCTCCCACTGCATTTGAACTCTCCCGGGTTTTAGTGCTCTCGCTCTGCTCCCACTGCTTTTGAACTCTCCCGGGTTTTAGTGCTCTCGCTCTGCTCCCACTGCTTTTGAACTCTCCCGGGTTTTAGTGCTCTCGCTCTGCTCCCGCTGCTCTCGAACTCACCTGGGTTTTGGCGCTCGCGCTCTGCTCCCGCTTTTTTTGAACTCTCCCGGGTGTTGTACTTCTCGCTCTGCTCCCGCTGCTTTGTAACCCTCCCGGGATTTGGCGCTCTGGCTCTGCTCCCACTGCTCCCGAACTCTACAGGGATTTGGTGCTCTCGCTCTGCTCCGGCTGTTTTTGAACTCTCCTCAGTTTTGGCGCTCTCGCACTGCTCCCGCTGTTTTTGAACTCTCTCGGGTTTTGGCGCTCTCGCTCTGCTCCGGCTGACTTTGAACTCTCCCGAGTTTTGGCGCTCTCGTGCTGCTCCTGCTGTTTTTGAACTCTCTCGGGTTTTGGCGCTCTCGCTCTGCTCCCGCTGCTTTTGAGCTCTCCCGGGTTTTGATGCTCTCGCTCTGCTCCCACTGCTTTTGAATTCTCCCGGGTTTTGGCGCTCTCGCTCAGCTCCCGCTGCTTTTGAACTCTCCCGGGTTTAAGCGCTCTCGCTCTGCTCCCGCTCTGCTCCTGCTGCTTTTGAACTCTCCCGTGTTTTAACGCTCTCCCTCAGCTCCCGCTGCTTTTGATCTCTCCCAGATTTTGGCGCTCTCACTGTGCTCCCACTACTCCCGCTGCTTCCAAACTCTCCCGGGATTTGGCGCTGTCGCGCTGCTCCCGCTGATACTGAACTCTCCCTGGTTTTGGCGCTCTTGCTCTGCTCCTGCTGCTTTGGAACTCTCCCGCGTTTTGGCGCTCTAGTTCTGCTCCCGCTGCGTTTGAGCTGTCCTGGGTTTTGGCGCTCTCGCTGTGCTCCCGCTACTCCCAAAGTGTCCTGGGTTTTGGCGCTCTCACTCTGCTCCCACTGCTCCCGAACTCTCCTGGGTTTTAGCGCTCTAGCTCTGCTCCCGCTGCTTTTGCACTCTCATGGGTTTTGGCGCTCTCGCTCTGCTCCCGCTGCTCCCGAACTCTCCTGGGTTTTGGCGCTCTCGCTCTGCTCCCACTGCTTTTGAACTCACCTGGGTTTTGGCACTCTCGCTCTGCTCCCGCTGCTTTTGAATTCTCCCGGGTTTAAGCGCTCTCGCTCTGCTCCCGCGCTGCTCCCGCTGCTTTTGAATTCTCCCGGGTTTAAGCGCTCTCGCTCTGCTCTCGCGCTGCTCCTGCTGCTTTTGTACTCTCCCGGGTTTTAACGCTCTCCCTCAGCTCCCGCTGCTTTTGATCTCTCCCAGATTTTGGCGCTCTCGATGTGCTCCCGCTGCTCCTAAACTCTCCCTGGATTTGGCGCTGTCGCGCTGCTCCCGCTGATACTGAACTCTCCCTGGTTTTGGCGCTCTTGCTCTGCTCCTGCTGCTTTGGAACTCTCCTGGGTTTTGGCGCTCTCACTCTGCTCCCACTGCTCCCGAACTCTCCTGGGTTTTAGCGCTCTAGCTCTGCTCCCGCTACTTTTGAACTCTCCCGGGTTGTAGTGCTCTCGCTCTGCTTTGCTGCTTTTGCACTCTCATGGGTTTTGGCGCTCTCGCTCTGCTCCCGCTGCTCCCGAACTCCCCTGGGTTTTGGCGCTCGCGCTCTGCTCCCGCTGCTTTGGAACACTCCCGGGTTTTGGCGCACTCGCGCTGCTCCCACTGCTCCCGAACTCTCCTGGGTTTTGGCGCTCTCGCTCTGCTCCCACTGCTTTTGAACTCTCCCGGGTTTTGGGGCTCTCACTCTGCTCCCGCTGCTTTTGAACTCTCACGTGTTTTGGCGCTCTCGCTCTGCTCCCGCTGCTTTGGAACTCTCCCGGGTTTTGGTGCTGTCGAACTCACCTGGGTTTTGGCATTCTCAGTCTACTCCCACTGCTCCCGAACTCACCCGGGTTTTGTCGCTCTCACTCTGCTCCCACTGCTCCCGAACTCTCCTGGGTTTTGGTGCTCTCGCTCTGCTCCCACTGCTTTTGAACTCTCCCGGGTTTTGACGGTCTCGCTCTGCTCCCGCTGGTGTAGAACTCTCCTAGGTTTTGGCGCTCTCGCTCTGCTCCCGCTGCTTTTGAACTCTCCTGGGTTTTGGCACTCTCGCTCAGCTCCCGCTGATTCTGATCTCTCCCGGGTTGTAGTGCTCTCGCTCTGCTCTTGCTGCTTTTGCACTCTCATGGGTTTTGGCGCTCGCGCTCTGCTCCCGCTTTTTTAGAACTCTCCCAGGTGTTGGACTTCTCTCTCTGCTCCCGCTGCTTTGTAACTGTCCCGGGTTTTGGTGCTCTCGTGCTGCTCCCGCTGTTTTTGAACTCTCCCGGGTTTTGGCGCCATCGGTCTGCTCCCGCTGCTTTGGAACACTCCCGGGTTTTGGAGCTCTCACTCTGCTCCCGCTGATTTTGAACTCTCCCGGGTATTGGAGCTCTCGCACTGCTCCCGCTGTTTTTGAACTCTCCCGGGTTTTGGCGCTCTCTCTCTGCTCCCGCTGTTTTTGAACTCTCCCGGGTTTTGGCGCTCTCGCACTGCTCCCGCTGTTTTTGAACTCTCCCGGGTTTTGGCGCCCTCGGTCTGCTCCCGCTGATTTTGAACTCTCCCGGGTTTTGGAGCTCTCGCACTGCTCCCGCTGTTTTTGAACTCTCCCGGGTTTTGGCGCCCTCGGTCTGCTCCCGCTGCTTTGGAACACTCCCGGGTTTTGGAGCTCTCGCTCTGCTCCCGCTGCTTTGGAACACTCCCGGGTTTTGGAGCTCTCGCTCTGCTCCCGCTGTTTTTGAACTCTATCGGGTTCTGGTGCTCTCACTCTACTCCCGCTGCTCCCGAAATCTCCTGGGTTTTGGTGCTCTCACTCTGATCCCACTGCTCCCGAAATCTCCCGGGTTTTGGCTCTCTCACTCTGCTCCCACTCCTTTTGAACTCTCCCGGGTTTTGGCTCTCTCGCTCTGCTCCCGCTGATACCGAACTCTCCCGGGTTTTGGCTCTCTCGCTCTGCTCCCGCTGATTTTGAGCTCTCCCGGGTTTTGGCACTCTCGCTCTGCTCCCGCTGATACCGAACTCTCCCGGGTTTTGGCTCTCTCGCTCTGCTCCCGCTGATTTTGAACTCTCCCGGGTTTTGGCACTCTCGCTCTGCTCCCGCTGATACCGAACTCTCCCAGGTTTTGGCGCTCCCACTCTGCTCTTGCTGCTTTTGAACTCTCCCATGTTTTGGCGCTCTCGCTCTGCTCCCGAGCTCCCCCATGTTTTGGCGCTCTCGCTCTACTCCCATTGATTTTGAACTCTCCCATATTTTGGTGCTCTTGCTCTGGTCCCTCTCGGCTCCCACTGATTTTGAACTCTCCCGGGTTTTGGCCCTCTCGCTCTGCTCCGGCTCGGCTGCCGCTGATTTTGAACTCTCCCAGGTTTTTGCGCTCTCGCTCTGCTCCCGCTGCTTTGGAACTCTCCCGCGTTTTGGCGCTCTAGCTCTGGTCCCGCTGCGTTTGAGCTGTCCCGGGTTTTGGCGCTCTCGCTGTGCTCCCGCTATTCCCGAATTCTCCTGGGTTTTGGCGCTCTCGTTCTGCTCCCACTGCTCCCGAACTCTGCTGGGTTTTGGCGCTCTCACTCTGCTCCCACTGCATTTGAACTCTCCCGGGTTTTAGTGCTCTCGCTCTGCTCCCACTGCATTTGAACTCTCCCGGGTTTTAGTGCTCTCGCTCTGCTCCCACTGCATTTGAACTCTCCCGGGTTTTAGTGCTCTCGCTCTGCTCCCACTGCATTTGAACTCTCCCGGGTTTTAGTGCTCTCTCTCTGCTCCCACTGCATTTGAACTCTCCCGGGTTTTAGTGCTCTCGCTCTGCTCCCACTGCATTTGAACTCTCCCGGGTTTTAGTGCTCTCACTCTGCTCCCACTGCATTTGAACTCTCCCGGGTTTTAGTGCTCTCGCTCTGCTCCCACTGCATTTGAACTCTCCCGGGTTTTAGTGCTCTCGCTCTGCTCCCACTGCATTTGAACTCTCCCGGGTTTTAGTGCTCTCGCTCTGCTCCAACTGCTTTTGAACTCTCCCGGGTTTTAGTGCTCTCGCTCTGCTCCCACTGCTTTTGAACTCTCCCGGGTTTTAGTGCTCTCGCTCTGCTCCCGCTGCTCTCGAACTCACCTGGGTTTTGGCGCTCGCGCTCTGCTCCCGCTTTTTTTGAACTCTCCCGGGTGTTGTACTTCTCGCTCTGCTCCCGCTGCTTTGTAACCCTCCCGGGATTTGGCGCTCTGGCTCTGCTCCCACTGCTCCCGAACTCTACAGGGATTTGGTGCTCTCGCTCTGCTCCGGCTGTTTTTGAACTCTCCTCAGTTTTGGCGCTCTCGCACTGCTCCCGCTGTTTTTGAACTCTCTCGGGTTTTGGCGCTCTCGCTCTGCTCCGGCTGACTTTGAACTCTCCCGAGTTTTGGCGCTCTCGTGCTGCTCCTGCTGTTTTTGAACTCTCTCGGGTTTTGGCGCTCTCGCTCTGCTCCCGCTGCTTTTGAGCTCTCCCGGGTTTTGATGCTCTCGCTCTGCTCCCACTGCTTTTGAATTCTCCCGGGTTTTGGCGCTCTCGCTCAGCTCCCGCTGCTTTTGAACTCTCCCGGGTTTAAGCGCTCTCGCTCTGCTCCCGCTCTGCTCCTGCTGCTTTTGAACTCTCCCGTGTTTTAACGCTCTCCCTCAGCTCCCGCTGCTTTTGATCTCTCCCAGATTTTGGCGCTCTCACTGTGCTCCCACTACTCCCGCTGCTTCCAAACTCTCCCGGGATTTGGCGCTGTCGCGCTGCTCCCGCTGATACTGAACTCTCCCTGGTTTTGGCGCTCTTGCTCTGCTCCTGCTGCTTTGGAACTCTCCCGCGTTTTGGCGCTCTAGTTCTGCTCCCGCTGCGTTTGAGCTGTCCTGGGTTTTGGCGCTCTCGCTGTGCTCCCGCTACTCCCAAAGTGTCCTGGGTTTTGGCGCTCTCACTCTGCTCCCACTGCTCCCGAACTCTCCTGGGTTTTAGCGCTCTAGCTCTGCTCCCGCTGCTTTTGCACTCTCATGGGTTTTGGCGCTCTCGCTCTGCTCCCGCTGCTCCCGAACTCTCCTGGGTTTTGGCGCTCTCGCTCTGCTCCCACTGCTTTTGAACTCACCTGGGTTTTGGCACTCTCGCTCTGCTCCCGCTGCTTTTGAATTCTCCCGGGTTTAAGCGCTCTCGCTCTGCTCCCGCGCTGCTCCCGCTGCTTTTGAATTCTCCCGGGTTTAAGCGCTCTCGCTCTGCTCTCGCGCTGCTCCTGCTGCTTTTGTACTCTCCCGGGTTTTAACGCTCTCCCTCAGCTCCCGCTGCTTTTGATCTCTCCCAGATTTTGGCGCTCTCGATGTGCTCCCGCTGCTCCTAAACTCTCCCTGGATTTGGCGCTGTCGCGCTGCTCCCGCTGATACTGAACTCTCCCTGGTTTTGGCGCTCTTGCTCTGCTCCTGCTGCTTTGGAACTCTCCTGGGTTTTGGCGCTCTCACTCTGCTCCCACTGCTCCCGAACTCTCCTGGGTTTTAGCGCTCTAGCTCTGCTCCCGCTACTTTTGAACTCTCCCGGGTTGTAGTGCTCTCGCTCTGCTTTGCTGCTTTTGCACTCTCATGGGTTTTGGCGCTCTCGCTCTGCTCCCGCTGCTCCCGAACTCACCTGGGTTTTGGCGCTCGCGCTCTGCTCCCGCTGCTTTGTAACTCTCCCGGGTTTTGGCACTCTCGCTCTGCTCCTGCTGTTTATGTACGCTCCTGAGTTTTGGTGCTCTCGCGCTGCTCCCGCTGTTTTTGAACTCTCCCGGGTTCTGGCGCTCTCGGTCTGCTCCCGCTGTTTTGGAACACTCCCGGGTTTTGGCGCTCTCGTTCTGCTCCCGCTGATTTTGAACTCTCCCGGGTTTTGGTGCTCTCGCTCTGCTCCCGCTGATTTTGAACTCGCCCGGGTTTTGGTGCTCTCGCTCTGCTCCCGCTGATTTTGAACTCGCCCGGGTTTTGGTGCTCTCGAACACACCTGGGTTTTGGCATTCTCAGTCTGCTCCCACTGCTCCCGAACTCACCCGGGTTTTGTTGCTCTCACCCTGCTCCCACTGCTCCCGAACTCTCCTGGGTTTTGTTGCTCTCACCCTGCTCCCACTGCTCCCGAACTCACCCGGGTTTTGTTGCTCTCACCCTGCTCCCACTGCTCCCGAACTCTCCTGGGTTTTAGCGCTCTCGCCCTGCTCCCAGTGCTTTTGTACCTCCCGGGTTTTGGAGCTCTCGCTCTGCTCCCGAACTCTCCCGGGTTTTAGCGCTCTCGCCCTGCTCCCGGTGCTTTTGTACTCTCCCAGGTTTTGGCGCTCTCGCTCTGATCCCACTGCTTTTGAACTCTCACGGGTTTTGGAGCTCTCGCTCTGCTCCCGAACTCTCCTGGGTTTTGGAGCTCTCGCTCTGCTCCCGAACTCTCCCGGGTTTTGGCGCTCTCGCTCTGATCCCACTGCTTTTGAACTCTCCCAGGTTTTGGCTCTCTCACTCTGCTCCCGCTGCTACCTAACTCTCCCGGGATTTATGCTCTTGCTCTGCTACCGCTGATTTTGAACTCTCCTGGGTTTTGGCGCTCTCTCTCTGTTCCCGCTGCTTTTGAAGTCTCCTGGATTTTGGTGCTCTCACTCTGCTCCCACTGATTTCGAACTCTCCTGGGTTTTGGCGCTCTCGCTCTGCTCCCGCTGCTTTTGAACTCTCCCGGGTTTTAGTGCTCTCGCTCTGCTCCCACTGCATTTGAACTCTCCCGGGTTTTAGTGCTCTCACTCTGCTCCCACTGCATTTGAACTCTCCCGGGTTTTAGTGCTCTCGCTCTGCTCCCACTGCATTTGAACTCTCCCGGGTTTTAGTGCTCTCGCTCTGCTCCCACTGCATTTGAACTCTCCCGGGTTTTAGTGCTCTCGCTCTGCTCCCACTGCTTTTGAACTCTCCCGGGTTTTAGTGCTCTCGCTCTGCTCCCACTGCTTTTGAACTCTCCCGGGTTTTAGTGCTCTCGCTCTGCTCCCGCTGCTCTCGAACTCACCTGGGTTTTGGCGCTCGCGCTCTGCTCCCGCTTTTTTTGAACTCTCCCGGGTGTTGTACTTCTCGCTCTGCTCCCGCTGCTTTGTAACCCTCCCGGGATTTGGCGCTCTGGCTCTGCTCCCACTGCTCCCGAACTCTACAGGGATTTGGTGCTCTCGCTCTGCTCCGGCTGTTTTTGAACTCTCCTCAGTTTTGGCGCTCTCGCACTGCTCCCGCTGTTTTTGAACTCTCTCGGGTTTTGGCGCTCTCGCTCTGCTCCGGCTGTTTTTGAACTCTCCTCAGTTTTGGCGCTCTCGCACTGCTCCCGCTGTTTTTGAACTCTCTCGGGTTTTGGCGCTCTCGCTCTGCTCCGGCTGACTTTGAACTCTCCCGAGTTTTGGCGCTCTCGTGCTGCTCCTGCTGTTTTTGAACTCTCTCGGGTTTTGGCGCTCTCGCTCTGCTCCCGCTGCTTTTGAGCTCTCCCGGGTTTTGATGCTCTCGCTCTGCTCCCACTGCTTTTGAATTCTCCCGGGTTTTGGCGCTCTCGCTCAGCTCCCGCTGCTTTTGAACTCTCCCGGGTTTAAGCGCTCTCGCTCTGCTCCCGCTCTGCTCCTGCTGCTTTTGAACTCTCCCGTGTTTTAACGCTCTCCCTCAGCTCCCGCTGCTTTTGATCTCTCCCAGATTTTGGCGCTCTCACTGTGCTCCCACTACTCCCGCTGCTTCCAAACTCTCCCGGGATTTGGCGCTGTCGCGCTGCTCCCGCTGATACTGAACTCTCCCTGGTTTTGGCGCTCTTGCTCTGCTCCTGCTGCTTTGGAACTCTCCCGCGTTTTGGCGCTCTAGTTCTTCTCCCGCTGCGTTTGAGCTGTCCTGGGTTTTGGCGCTCTCGCTGTGCTCCCGCTACTCCCAAAGTGTCCTGGGTTTTGGCGCTCTCACTCTGCTCCCACTGCTCCCGAACTCTCCTGGGTTTTAGCGCTCTAGCTCTGCTCCCGCTGCTTTTGCACTCTCATGGGTTTTGGCGCTCTCGCTCTGCTCCCGCTGCTCCCGAACTCTCCTGGGTTTTGGCGCTCTCCCTCAGCTCCCGCTGCTTTTGATCTCTCCCAGATTTTGGCGCTCTCGCTGTGCTCCCGCTGCTCCTAAACTCTCCCTGGATTTGGCGCTGTCGCGCTGCTCCCGCTGATACTGAACTCTCCCTGGTTTTGGCGCTCTTGCTCTGCTCCTGCTGCTTTGGAACTCTCCTGGGTTTTGGCGCTCTCACTCTGCTCCCACTGCTCCCGAACTCTCCTGGGTTTTAGCGCTCTAGCTCTGCTCCCGCTACTTTTGAACTCTCCCGGGTTGTAGTGCTCTCGCTCTGCTTTGCTGCTTTTGCACTCTCATGGGTTTTGGCGCTCTCGCTCTGCTCCCGCTGCTCCCGAACTCACCTGGGTTTTGGCGCTCGCGCTCTGCTCCCGCTGCTTTGTAACTCTCCCGGGTTTTGGCACTCTCGCTCTGCTCCTGCTGTTTATGTACGCTCCTGAGTTTTGGTGCTCTCGCGCTGCTCCCGCTGTTTTTGAACTCTCCCGGGTTCTGGCGCTCTCGGTCTGCTCCCGCTGTTTTGGAACACTCCCGGGTTTTGGCGCTCTCGCTCTGCTCCCGCTGATTTTGAACTCTCCCGGGTTTTGGTGCTCTCGCTCTGCTCCCGCTGATTTTGAACTCGCCCGGGTTTTGGTGCTCTCGCTCTGCTCCCGCTGATTTTGAACTCGCCCGGGTTTTGGTGCTCTCGAACACACCTGGGTTTTGGCATTCTCAGTCTGCTCCCACTGCTCCCGAACTCACCCGGGTTTTGTTGCTCTCACCCTGCTCCCACTGCTCCCGAACTCTCCTGGGTTTTGTTGCTCTCACCCTGCTCCCACTGCTCCCGAACTCACCCGGGTTTTGTTGCTCTCACCCTGCTCCCACTGCTCCCGAACTCACCCGGGTTTTGTTGCTCTCACCCTGCTCCCACTGCTCCCGAACTCACCCGGGTTTTGTTGCTCTCACTCTGCTCCCACTGCTCCCGAACTCACCCGGGTTTTGTTCCTCTCACCCTGCTCCCACTGCTCCCGAACTCACCCGGGTTTTGTTGCTCTCACCCTGCTCCCACTGCTCCCGAACTCTCCTGGGTTTTGTAGCTCTCGCTCTGCTCCCGCTGATTTTGAACTCTCCCGGGTTTTGCCACTCTCGCTCTGCTCCCGCTGCTTTTGAACTCTCCCGGGTTTTAGTGCTCTCGCTCTGCTCCCGCTGCTTTTGAACTCTCCCGGGTTTTAGTGCTCTCGCTCTGCTCCCGCTGCTCTCGAACTCACCTGGGTTTTGGCGCTCGCGCTCTGCTCCCGCTTTTTTTGAACTCTCCCGGGTGTTGTACTTCTCGCTCTGCTCCCGCTGCTTTGTAACCCTCCCGGGATTTGGCGCTCTGGCTCTGCTCCCACTGCTCCCGAACTCTACAGGGATTTGGTGCTCTCGCTCTGCTCCGGCTGTTTTTGAACTCTCCTCAGTTTTGGCGCTCTCGCACTGCTCCCGCTGTTTTTGAACTCTCTCGGGTTTTGGCGCTCTCGCTCTGCTCCGGCTGTTTTTGAACTCTCCTCAGTTTTGGCGCTCTCGCACTGCTCCCGCTGTTTTTGAACTCTCTCGGGTTTTGGCGCTCTCGCTCTGCTCCGGCTGACTTTGAACTCTCCCGAGTTTTGGCGCTCTCGTGCTGCTCCTGCTGTTTTTGAACTCTCTCGGGTTTTGGCGCTCTCGCTCTGCTCCCGCTGCTTTTGAGCTCTCCCGGGTTTTGATGCTCTCGCTCTGCTCCCACTGCTTTTGAATTCTCCCGGGTTTTGGCGCTCTCGCTCAGCTCCCGCTGCTTTTGAACTCTCCCGGGTTTAAGCGCTCTCGCTCTGCTCCCGCTCTGCTCCTGCTGCTTTTGAACTCTCCCGTGTTTTAACGCTCTCCCTCAGCTCCCGCTGCTTTTGATCTCTCCCAGATTTTGGCGCTCTCACTGTGCTCCCACTACTCCCGCTGCTTCCAAACTCTCCCGGGATTTGGCGCTGTCGCGCTGCTCCCGCTGATACTGAACTCTCCCTGGTTTTGGCGCTCTTGCTCTGCTCCTGCTGCTTTGGAACTCTCCCGCGTTTTGGCGCTCTAGTTCTTCTCCCGCTGCGTTTGAGCTGTCCTGGGTTTTGGCGCTCTCGCTGTGCTCCCGCTACTCCCAAAGTGTCCTGGGTTTTGGCGCTCTCACTCTGCTCCCACTGCTCCCGAACTCTCCTGGGTTTTAGCGCTCTAGCTCTGCTCCCGCTGCTTTTGCACTCTCATGGGTTTTGGCGCTCTCGCTCTGCTCCCGCTGCTCCCGAACTCTCCTGGGTTTTGGCGCTCTCCCTCAGCTCCCGCTGCTTTTGATCTCTCCCAGATTTTGGCGCTCTCGCTGTGCTCCCGCTGCTCCTAAACTCTCCCTGGATTTGGCGCTGTCGCGCTGCTCCCGCTGATACTGAACTCTCCCTGGTTTTGGCGCTCTTGCTCTGCTCCTGCTGCTTTGGAACTCTCCTGGGTTTTGGCGCTCTCACTCTGCTCCCACTGCTCCCGAACTCTCCTGGGTTTTAGCGCTCTAGCTCTGCTCCCGCTACTTTTGAACTCTCCCGGGTTGTAGTGCTCTCGCTCTGCTTTGCTGCTTTTGCACTCTCATGGGTTTTGGCGCTCTCGCTCTGCTCCCGCTGCTCCCGAACTCACCTGGGTTTTGGCGCTCGCGCTCTGCTCCCGCTGCTTTGTAACTCTCCCGGGTTTTGGCACTCTCGCTCTGCTCCTGCTGTTTATGTACGCTCCTGAGTTTTGGTGCTCTCGCGCTGCTCCCGCTGTTTTTGAACTCTCCCGGGTTCTGGCGCTCTCGGTCTGCTCCCGCTGTTTTGGAACACTCCCGGGTTTTGGCGCTCTCGCTCTGCTCCCGCTGATTTTGAACTCTCCCGGGTTTTGGTGCTCTCGCTCTGCTCCCGCTGATTTTGAACTCGCCCGGGTTTTGGTGCTCTCGCTCTGCTCCCGCTGATTTTGAACTCGCCCGGGTTTTGGTGCTCTCGAACACACCTGGGTTTTGGCATTCTCAGTCTGCTCCCACTGCTCCCGAACTCACCCGGGTTTTGTTGCTCTCACCCTGCTCCCACTGCTCCCGAACTCTCCTGGGTTTTGTTGCTCTCACCCTGCTCCCACTGCTCCCGAACTCACCCGGGTTTTGTTGCTCTCACCCTGCTCCCACTGCTCCCGAACTCACCCGGGTTTTGTTGCTCTCACCCTGCTCCCACTGCTCCCGAACTCACCCGGGTTTTGTTGCTCTCACCCTGCTCCCACTGCTCCCGAACTCACCCGGGTTTTGTTGCTCTCACCCTGCTCCCACTGCTCCCGAACTCACCCGGGTTTTGTTGCTCTCACCCTGCTCCCACTGCTCCCGAACTCTCCTGGGTTTTGTAGCTCTCGCTCTGCTCCCGCTGATTTTGAACTCTCCCGGGTTTTGCCACTCTCGCTCTGCTCCCGCTGCTTTTGAACTCTCCCGGGTTTTAGCGCTCTTGCTTTGCTGCCGCTGCTTTTGAACTCTCCCGGGTTTTGTCGCTCTCGCTCTGCTCCCGTTGCTTTTGAACTCTCCCGGGTTTTGGCTCTCTCACTCTGCTCCCGCTGCTACCTAACGCTCCCGGGATTTATGCTCTTGCTCTGCTCCCACTGATTTTGAACTCTCCCGGGTTTTGGCGCTCTCGCTCTGCTCCCACTGCTTTTGAACTCTCCCGGGTTTAAGCGCTCTCGTCTGCTCCCACTGCTTTTGAAATCTCCCGGGTTTTGGCGCTCCCGCGCTGCTCCCACTGCTTTTGAACTCTCCCGGGTTTAAGCGCTCTCGCTCTGCTCCCGCTCTGCTCCTGCTGCTTTTGTACTCTCCCGGGTTTTAACGCTCTCCCTCAGCTCCCGCTGCTTTTGATCTCTCCCAGATTCTGGTGCTCTCGCTGTGCTCCTGCTGCTCCTAAACTCTCCCTGGATTTGGCGCTGTCGCGCTGCTCCCGCTGATTTTGAACTCTCCTTGGTTTTGGTGCTCTCACTCTGCTCCCGCTGCTTTTGAACTCTCCCGGGTTTTGGCGCTCTCGCTCTGCTCCCGCTGCTTTTGAACTCTCCCTGGTTTTGGCGCTCTCGCTCTGCTCCCGCTGCTCCCGAACTCTCCTGGGTTTTGGTGCTCTCACACTGCTCCCGCTGTTTTTGAACTCTCCCGGGTTTTGGTGCTCTCGCTCTGCTCCCGCTGCTCCCGAACTCTCCTGGGTTTTAGCGCTCTCGCCCTGCTCCCAGTGCTTTTGTACCTCCCGGGTTTTGGAGCTCTCGCTCTGCTCCCGAACTCTCCCGGGTTTTAGCGCTCTCGCCCTGCTCCCGGTGCTTTTGTACTCTCCCAGGTTTTGGCGCTCTCGCTCTGTTCCCACTGCTTTTGAACTCTCACGGGTTTTGGAGCTCTCGCTCTGCTCCCGAACTCTCCTGGGTTTTGGAGCTCTCGCTCTGCTCCCGAACTCTCCCGGGTTTTGGCGCTCTCGCTCTGATCCCACTGCTTTTGAACTCTCCCAGGTTTTGGCTCTCTCACTCTGCTCCCGCTGCTACCTAACTCTCCCGGGATTTATGCTCTTGCTCTGCTACCGCTGATTTTGAACTCTCCTGGGTTTTGGCGCTCTCTCTCTGTTCCCGCTGCTTTTGAAGTCTCCTGGATTTTGGTGCTCTCACTCTGCTCCCACTGATTTCGAACTCTCCTGGGTTTTGGCGCTCTCGCTCTGCTCCCGCTGCTTTTGAACCTTCTCGGGTTTTGGCGCTCTCACTCTGCTCCCGAACTCTCCTGGGTTTTGGTGCTCTCGCTCTGCTCCCACTGCTTTTGAACTCTCCCGGGTTACAGTGCTCTCGCTCCACTCCCACTGCTTTTGAACTCTCCTGGGTTTTGGCGCTCTCGCTCCACTCCCGCTGCTTTTGAACTCTCCCTGGTTTTGGCGCTCTCGCTCTGCTCCCGCTGCTCCCGAACTCTCCTGTGTTTTGGCACTCTCGCACTGCTCCCGCTGTTTTTGAACTCTCCCGGGTTTTGGTGCTCTCGCTCTGCTCCCACTGCATTTGAACTCACCTGGGTTTTGGCGCTTTTGTTCTGTTCCCGCTGCTCCCGAACTCTCCCGGGTTTTGGCGCTCTCGCTCTGATCCCACTGCTTTTGAACTCTCCCGGGTTTTGGAGCTCTTGCTCTGCTCCCAAACTCTCCCGGGTTTTAGTGCTCTCTCCATGCTCCCAGTGCTTTTGTACTCTCCCGGGTTTTGGCGCTCTCACTCTGCTCACGCTGTTTTTGAACTCTCCCGGGTTTTGGCGTTCTCGCTCTGCTCCCGAACTCTACCGGACTTTGGCACTCTCGCTCTGCTCCCACTGCTTTTGAACTCTCCTGGGTTTTGGTGCTCTCGCTCTGCTCCCGAACTCTCTTGGGTTTTGGCACTCTCACTCTGCTCCTGGACTCTCCTGTGATTTGGCACACTCGCTCTGCTCCTCCTGCTTTGGAACACTCCTAGGATTTGGTGCTCTCGCTCTGCTCCCAAACTCACCTGGGTTTTGGCATTCGCACTTTGCTCCTGCTGCTCCCGGACTCTCCCGGGATTTGACGCTCTCACTCTGCTCCCACTGCTCCCGCACTCTCCTGGGTTTTGGCGCTCTCGCTCTGCTCCCTCTGCTTTTGAACGCTCCCGGGTTTTGGTGCTCTCGCTCTGCTCCCGTTGCTTTTGAACGCTCCCGGGTTTTGGCGCTCTCACTCTGCACCCCCTTCACCCAAACTCTTCTGGGTTTTGGCTCTTTCGGTCTGCTCCCACTGCTTTTGAACTCTCCCAGGTTTTGGCTCTCTCACTCTGTTCCCAGTGCTTTTGTACTCTCCCGGGTTTTGGCTCTCTCGCTCTGCTCCCACTGCTTTTGAACTCTCCTGGGTTTTGGTGCTCTCGCTCTGCTCCCGAACTCTCCTGGGTTTTGGCGCTCTCACTCTGCGCCCACTGCTCCTGGACTCTCCTGTGATTTGGCACACTCGCTCTGCTCCTGCTGCTTTGGAACACTCCTAGGATTTGGTGCTCTCGCTCTGCTCCCGCTGCTCCCAAACTCACCTGGGTTTTGGCATTCGCACTTTGCTCCTGTTGCTCCCGGACTCTCCCGGGATTTGACGCTCTCACTCTCCTCCCACTGCTCCCACACTCTCCTGGGTTTTGGCGCTCTCGCTCTGTTCCCACTGCTTTTGAACTCTCCTGGGTTTTGGTGCTCTCGCTCTGCTCCCGAACTCTCCTGGGTTTTGGCGCTCTCACTCTGCTCCCACTGCTCCCAAACTCACCTGGGTCTTGGCATTCGCACTCTGCTCCCACTGCTTTTCAACTCTCCCGGGTTTTGGCGCTCTCACTCTGCACCCCCTTCACCCGAACTCTCCTGGGTTTTGGCGCTTTCGGTCTGCTCCCACTGCTTTTGAACTCTCCCGGGTTTTGGCTCTCTCACTCTGTTCCCGCTGCATTTGAACTCACCTGGGTTTTGGCGCTTTTGTTCTGCTCCCGCTGCTCCCGAACTCTCCCGGGTTTTGGCGCTCTCGCTCTGCTCCCGCTGCTTTTGAACTCACCTGGGTTTTGGCGCTTTTGTTCTGCTCCCACTGCTCCCGAACTCTCCTGGGTTTTGGTGCTCTCACTCTGATCCCACTGCTTTTGAACTCTCCCGGGTTTTGGAGCTCTCGCTCTGCTCCCGAACTCTCCCGGGTTTTAGCGCTCCCTCCCTGCTCCCAGTGCTTTTGTACTCTCCTGGGTTTTGGCGCTCTCGCTCTGCTCCCGCTGTTTTTGAACTCTCCCGGGTTTTGGTGCTCTCGCTCTGCTCCCGCTGCTCCCGAACTCTCCTGGGTTTTAGCGCTCTCGCCCTGCTCCCGGTGCTTTTGTACTCTCCCAGGTTTTGGCGCTCTCGCTCTGATCCCACTGCTTTTGAACTCTCACGGGTTTTGGAGCTCTCGCTCTGCTCCCGAACTCTCCTGGGTTTTGGAGCTCTCGCTCTGCTCCCGAACTCTCCCGGGTTTTGGCGCTCTCGCTCTGATCCCACTGCTTTTGAACTCTCCCAGGTTTTGGCTCTCTCACTCTGCTCCCGCTGCTACCTAACTCTCCCGGGATTTATGCTCTTGCTCTGCTACCGCTGATTTTGAACTCTCCTGGGTTTTGGCGCTCTCTCTCTGTTCCCGCTGCTTTTGAAGTCTCCTGGATTTTGGTGCTCTCACTCTGCTCCCACTGATTTCGAACTCTCCTGGGTTTTGGCGCTCTCGCTCTGCTCCCGCTGCTTTTGAACCTTCTCGGGTTTTGGCGCTCTCACTCTGCTCCCGAACTCTCCTGGGTTTTGGTGCTCTCGCTCTGCTCCCACTGCTTTTGAACTCTCCCGGGTTACAGTGCTCTCGCTCCACTCCCACTGCTTTTGAACTCTCCTGGGTTTTGGCGCTCTCGCTCCACTCCCGCTGCTTTTGAACTCTCCCTGGTTTTGGCGCTCTCGCTCTGCTCCCGCTGCTCCCGAACTCTCCTGGGTTTTGGCACTCTCGCACTGCTCCCGCTGTTTTTGAACTCTCCCGGGTTTTGGTGCTCTCGCTCTGCTCCCACTGCATTTGAACTCACCTGGGTTTTGGCGCTTTTGTTCTGTTCCCGCTGCTCCCGAACTCTCCCGGGTTTTGGCGCTCTCGCTCTGATCCCACTGCTTTTGAACTCTCCCGGGTTTTGGAGCTCTTGCTCTGCTCCCAAACTCTCCCGGGTTTTAGTGCTCTCTCCATGCTCCCAGTGCTTTTGTACTCTCCCGGGTTTTGGCGCTCTCACTCTGCTCACGCTGTTTTTGAACTCTCCCGGGTTTTGGCGTTCTCGCTCTGCTCCCGAACTCTACCGGACTTTGGCACTCTCGCTCTGCTCCCACTGCTTTTGAACTCTCCTGGGTTTTGGTGCTCTCGCTCTGCTCCCGAACTCTCCTGGGTTTTGGCACTCTCACTCTGCTCCTGGACTCTCCTGTGATTTGGCACACTCGCTCTGCTCCTCCTGCTTTGGAACACTCCTAGGATTTGGTGCTCTCGCTCTGCTCCCAAACTCACCTGGGTTTTGGCATTCGCACTTTGCTCCTGCTGCTCCCGGACTCTCCCGGGATTTGACGCTCTCACTCTGCTCCCACTGCTCCCGCACTCTCCTGGGTTTTGGCGCTCTCGCTCTGCTCCCTCTGCTTTTGAACGCTCCCGGGTTTTGGTGCTCTCGCTCTGCTCCCGTTGCTTTTGAACGCTCCCGGGTTTTGGCGCTCTCACTCTGCACCCCCTTCACCCAAACTCTTCTGGGTTTTGGCTCTTTCGGTCTGCTCCCACTGCTTTTGAACTCTCCCAGGTTTTGGCTCTCTCACTCTGTTCCCAGTGCTTTTGTACTCTCCCGGGTTTTGGCTCTCTCGCTCTGCTCCCACTGCTTTTGAACTCTCCTGGGTTTTGGTGCTCTCGCTCTGCTCCCGAACTCTCCTGGGTTTTGGCGCTCTCACTCTGCGCCCACTGCTCCTGGACTCTCCTGTGATTTGGCACACTCGCTCTGCTCCTGCTGCTTTGGAACACTCCTAGGATTTGGTGCTCTCGCTCTGCTCCCGCTGCTCCCAAACTCACCTGGGTTTTGGCATTCGCACTTTGCTCCTGTTGCTCCCGGACTCTCCCGGGATTTGACGCTCTCACTCTCCTCCCACTGCTCCCACACTCTCCTGGGTTTTGGCGCTCTCGCTCTGTTCCCACTGCTTTTGAACTCTCCTGGGTTTTGGTGCTCTCGCTCTGCTCCCGAACTCTCCTGGGTTTTGGCGCTCTCACTCTGCTCCCACTGCTCCCAAACTCACCTGGGTCTTGGCATTCGCACTCTGCTCCCACTGCTTTTCAACTCTCCCGGGTTTTGGCGCTCTCACTCTGCACCCCCTTCACCCGAACTCTCCTGGGTTTTGGCGCTTTCGGTCTGCTCCCACTGCTTTTGAACTCTCCCGGGTTTTGGCTCTCTCACTCTGTTCCCGCTGCATTTGAACTCACCTGGGTTTTGGCGCTTTTGTTCTGCTCCCGCTGCTCCCGAACTCTCCCGGGTTTTGGCGCTCTCGCTCTGCTCCCGCTGCTTTTGAACTCACCTGGGTTTTGGCGCTTTTGTTCTGCTCCCACTGCTCCCGAACTCTCCTGGGTTTTGGTGCTCTCACTCTGATCCCACTGCTTTTGAACTCTCCCGGGTTTTGGAGCTCTCGCTCTGCTCCCGAACTCTCCCGGGTTTTAGCGCTCCCTCCCTGCTCCCAGTGCTTTTGTACTCTCCTGGGTTTTGGCGCTCTCGCTCTGCTCCCGCTGTTTTTGAACTCTCCCGGGTTTTGGTGCTCTCGCTCTGCTCCCGCTGCTCCCGAACTCTCCTGGGTTTTAGCGCTCTCGCCCTGCTCCCGGTGCTTTTGTACTCTCCCAGGTTTTGGCGCTCTCGCTCTGATCCCACTGCTTTTGAACTCTCACGGGTTTTGGAGCTCTCGCTCTGCTCCCGAACTCTCCTGGGTTTTGGAGCTCTCGCTCTGCTCCCGAACTCTCCCGGGTTTTGGCGCTCTCGCTCTGATCCCACTGCTTTTGAACTCTCCCAGGTTTTGGCTCTCTCACTCTGCTCCCGCTGCTACCTAACTCTCCCGGGATTTATGCTCTTGCTCTGCTACCGCTGATTTTGAACTCTCCTGGGTTTTGGCGCTCTCTCTCTGTTCCCGCTGCTTTTGAAGTCTCCTGGATTTTGGTGCTCTCACTCTGCTCCCACTGATTTCGAACTCTCCTGGGTTTTGGCGCTCTCGCTCTGCTCCCGCTGCTTTTGAACCTTCTCGGGTTTTGGCGCTCTCACTCTGCTCCCGAACTCTCCTGGGTTTTGGTGCTCTCGCTCTGCTCCCACTGCTTTTGAACTCTCCCGGGTTACAGTGCTCTCGCTCCACTCCCACTGCTTTTGAACTCTCCTGGGTTTTGGCGCTCTCGCTCCACTCCCGCTGCTTTTGAACTCTCCCTGGTTTTGGCGCTCTCGCTCTGCTCCCGCTGCTCCCGAACTCTCCTGGGTTTTGGCACTCTCGCACTGCTCCCGCTGTTTTTGAACTCTCCCGGGTTTTGGTGCTCTCGCTCTGCTCCCACTGCATTTGAACTCACCTGGGTTTTGGCGCTTTTGTTCTGTTCCCGCTGCTCCCGAACTCTCCCGGGTTTTGGCGCTCTCGCTCTGATCCCACTGCTTTTGAACTCTCCCGGGTTTTGGAGCTCTTGCTCTGCTCCCAAACTCTCCCGGGTTTTAGTGCTCTCTCCATGCTCCCAGTGCTTTTGTACTCTCCCGGGTTTTGGCGCTCTCACTCTGCTCACGCTGTTTTTGAACTCTCCCGGGTTTTGGCGTTCTCGCTCTGCTCCCGAACTCTACCGGACTTTGGCACTCTCGCTCTGCTCCCACTGCTTTTGAACTCTCCTGGGTTTTGGTGCTCTCGCTCTGCTCCCGAACTCTCCTGGGTTTTGGCACTCTCACTCTGCTCCTGGACTCTCCTGTGATTTGGCACACTCGCTCTGCTCCTCCTGCTTTGGAACACTCCTAGGATTTGGTGCTCTCGCTCTGCTCCCAAACTCACCTGGGTTTTGGCATTCGCACTTTGCTCCTGCTGCTCCCGGACTCTCCCGGGATTTGACGCTCTCACTCTGCTCCCACTGCTCCCGCACTCTCCTGGGTTTTGGCGCTCTCGCTCTGCTCCCTCTGCTTTTGAACGCTCCCGGGTTTTGGTGCTCTCGCTCTGCTCCCGTTGCTTTTGAACGCTCCCGGGTTTTGGCGCTCTCACTCTGCACCCCCTTCACCCAAACTCTTCTGGGTTTTGGCTCTTTCGGTCTGCTCCCACTGCTTTTGAACTCTCCCAGGTTTTGGCTCTCTCACTCTGTTCCCAGTGCTTTTGTACTCTCCCGGGTTTTGGCTCTCTCGCTCTGCTCCCACTGCTTTTGAACTCTCCTGGGTTTTGGTGCTCTCGCTCTGCTCCCGAACTCTCCTGGGTTTTGGCGCTCTCACTCTGCGCCCACTGCTCCTGGACTCTCCTGTGATTTGGCACACTCGCTCTGCTCCTGCTGCTTTGGAACACTCCTAGGATTTGGTGCTCTCGCTCTGCTCCCGCTGCTCCCAAACTCACCTGGGTTTTGGCATTCGCACTTTGCTCCTGTTGCTCCCGGACTCTCCCGGGATTTGACGCTCTCACTCTCCTCCCACTGCTCCCACACTCTCCTGGGTTTTGGCGCTCTCGCTCTGTTCCCACTGCTTTTGAACTCTCCTGGGTTTTGGTGCTCTCGCTCTGCTCCCGAACTCTCCTGGGTTTTGGCGCTCTCACTCTGCTCCCACTGCTCCCAAACTCACCTGGGTCTTGGCATTCGCACTCTGCTCCCACTGCTTTTCAACTCTCCCGGGTTTTGGCGCTCTCACTCTGCACCCCCTTCACCCGAACTCTCCTGGGTTTTGGCGCTTTCGGTCTGCTCCCACTGCTTTTGAACTCTCCCGGGTTTTGGCTCTCTCACTCTGTTCCCGCTGCATTTGAACTCACCTGGGTTTTGGCGCTTTTGTTCTGCTCCCGCTGCTCCCGAACTCTCCCGGGTTTTGGCGCTCTCGCTCTGCTCCCGCTGCTTTTGAACTCACCTGGGTTTTGGCGCTTTTGTTCTGCTCCCACTGCTCCCGAACTCTCCTGGGTTTTGGTGCTCTCACTCTGATCCCACTGCTTTTGAACTCTCCCGGGTTTTGGAGCTCTCGCTCTGCTCCCGAACTCTCCCGGGTTTTAGCGCTCCCTCCCTGCTCCCAGTGCTTTTGTACTCTCCTGGGTTTTGGCGCTCTCGCTCTGCTCCCGCTGTTTTTGAACTCTCCCGGGTTTTGGTGCTCTCGCTCTGCTCCCGCTGCTCCCGAACTCTCCTGGGTTTTAGCGCTCTCGCCCTGCTCCCGGTGCTTTTGTACTCTCCCAGGTTTTGGCGCTCTCGCTCTGATCCCACTGCTTTTGAACTCTCACGGGTTTTGGAGCTCTCGCTCTGCTCCCGAACTCTCCTGGGTTTTGGAGCTCTCGCTCTGCTCCCGAACTCTCCCGGGTTTTGGCGCTCTCGCTCTGATCCCACTGCTTTTGAACTCTCCCAGGTTTTGGCTCTCTCACTCTGCTCCCGCTGCTACCTAACTCTCCCGGGATTTATGCTCTTGCTCTGCTACCGCTGATTTTGAACTCTCCTGGGTTTTGGCGCTCTCTCTCTGTTCCCGCTGCTTTTGAAGTCTCCTGGATTTTGGTGCTCTCACTCTGCTCCCACTGATTTCGAACTCTCCTGGGTTTTGGCGCTCTCGCTCTGCTCCCGCTGCTTTTGAACCTTCTCGGGTTTTGGCGCTCTCACTCTGCTCCCGAACTCTCCTGGGTTTTGGTGCTCTCGCTCTGCTCCCACTGCTTTTGAACTCTCCCGGGTTACAGTGCTCTCGCTCCACTCCCACTGCTTTTGAACTCTCCTGGGTTTTGGCGCTCTCGCTCCACTCCCGCTGCTTTTGAACTCTCCCTGGTTTTGGCGCTCTCGCTCTGCTCCCGCTGCTCCCGAACTCTCCTGGGTTTTGGCACTCTCGCACTGCTCCCGCTGTTTTTGAACTCTCCCGGGTTTTGGTGCTCTCGCTCTGCTCCCACTGCATTTGAACTCACCTGGGTTTTGGCGCTTTTGTTCTGTTCCCGCTGCTCCCGAACTCTCCCGGGTTTTGGCGCTCTCGCTCTGATCCCACTGCTTTTGAACTCTCCCGGGTTTTGGAGCTCTTGCTCTGCTCCCAAACTCTCCCGGGTTTTAGTGCTCTCTCCATGCTCCCAGTGCTTTTGTACTCTCCCGGGTTTTGGCGCTCTCACTCTGCTCACGCTGTTTTTGAACTCTCCCGGGTTTTGGCGTTCTCGCTCTGCTCCCGAACTCTACCGGACTTTGGCACTCTCGCTCTGCTCCCACTGCTTTTGAACTCTCCTGGGTTTTGGTGCTCTCGCTCTGCTCCCGAACTCTCCTGGGTTTTGGCACTCTCACTCTGCTCCTGGACTCTCCTGTGATTTGGCACACTCGCTCTGCTCCTCCTGCTTTGGAACACTCCTAGGATTTGGTGCTCTCGCTCTGCTCCCAAACTCACCTGGGTTTTGGCATTCGCACTTTGCTCCTGCTGCTCCCGGACTCTCCCGGGATTTGACGCTCTCACTCTGCTCCCACTGCTCCCGCACTCTCCTGGGTTTTGGCGCTCTCGCTCTGCTCCCTCTGCTTTTGAACGCTCCCGGGTTTTGGTGCTCTCGCTCTGCTCCCGTTGCTTTTGAACGCTCCCGGGTTTTGGCGCTCTCACTCTGCACCCCCTTCACCCAAACTCTTCTGGGTTTTGGCTCTTTCGGTCTGCTCCCACTGCTTTTGAACTCTCCCAGGTTTTGGCTCTCTCACTCTGTTCCCAGTGCTTTTGTACTCTCCCGGGTTTTGGCTCTCTCGCTCTGCTCCCACTGCTTTTGAACTCTCCTGGGTTTTGGTGCTCTCGCTCTGCTCCCGAACTCTCCTGGGTTTTGGCGCTCTCACTCTGCGCCCACTGCTCCTGGACTCTCCTGTGATTTGGCACACTCGCTCTGCTCCTGCTGCTTTGGAACACTCCTAGGATTTGGTGCTCTCGCTCTGCTCCCGCTGCTCCCAAACTCACCTGGGTTTTGGCATTCGCACTTTGCTCCTGTTGCTCCCGGACTCTCCCGGGATTTGACGCTCTCACTCTCCTCCCACTGCTCCCACACTCTCCTGGGTTTTGGCGCTCTCGCTCTGTTCCCACTGCTTTTGAACTCTCCTGGGTTTTGGTGCTCTCGCTCTGCTCCCGAACTCTCCTGGGTTTTGGCGCTCTCACTCTGCTCCCACTGCTCCCAAACTCACCTGGGTCTTGGCATTCGCACTCTGCTCCCACTGCTTTTCAACTCTCCCGGGTTTTGGCGCTCTCACTCTGCACCCCCTTCACCCGAACTCTCCTGGGTTTTGGCGCTTTCGGTCTGCTCCCACTGCTTTTGAACTCTCCCGGGTTTTGGCTCTCTCACTCTGTTCCCGCTGCATTTGAACTCACCTGGGTTTTGGCGCTTTTGTTCTGCTCCCGCTGCTCCCGAACTCTCCCGGGTTTTGGCGCTCTCGCTCTGCTCCCGCTGCTTTTGAACTCACCTGGGTTTTGGCGCTTTTGTTCTGCTCCCACTGCTCCCGAACTCTCCTGGGTTTTGGTGCTCTCACTCTGATCCCACTGCTTTTGAACTCTCCCGGGTTTTGGAGCTCTCGCTCTGCTCCCGAACTCTCCCGGGTTTTAGCGCTCCCTCCCTGCTCCCAGTGCTTTTGTACTCTCCTGGGTTTTGGCGCTCTCGCTCTGCTCCCGCTGTTTTTGAACTCTCCCGGGTTTTGGCGTTCTCGCTCTGCTCCCGCTGCTCCTGAACTCTACCGGATTTTGGCACACTCGCTCTGCTCCTGCTGCTTTGGAACACTCCTAGGATTTGGTGCTCTCGCTCTGCTCCCGCTGCTCCCAAACTCACCTGGGTTTTGGCATTCGCACTTTGCTCCTGCTGCTCCTGGACTCTCCCGGGATTTGACGCTCTCACTCTGCTCCCACTGCTCCCGCACTCTCCCGGGTTTTGGTGCTCTCGCTCTGCTCCCGCTGCTTTTGAACGCTCCCGGGTTTTGGTGCTCTCGCTCTGCTCCCGCTGCTTTGGATCTCTCCCGTGTTTTGGCGCTCTCGCTCTGTTCCCGCTGCTTTGGCTCTCTCCCGTGTTTTGGCGCTCTCGCTCTGCTCCCGAGCTCCCCCATGTTTTGGCGCTCTCGCTCTGTTCCCGCTGCTTTGGATCTCTCCCGTGTTTTGGCGCTCTCACTCTGCTCCCGAGCTCCCCCATGTTTTGGCGCTCTCGCTCTGTTCCCGCTGCTTTGGATCTCTCCCGTGTTTTGGCGCTCTCACTCTGCTCCCGAGCTCCCCCATGTTTTGACGCTCTCGCTCTGTTCCCGCTGCTTTGGATCTCTCCCGTGTTTTGGCGCTCTCACTCTGCTCCCACTGATTTTGTACTCTCCTGGGTTTTGCCACTCGCGCTCTGCTCCCGCTGTTTTTGAACACTCCCGGGTTTTGGCGCTCCCGCTCTGCTCCCACTGCTTTTGAACTCTCCCGCATTTTGGCGCTCTCGCTCTGCTCCCACAGCGTTTGACCTGTCCCGGGTTCTGGCGTTCTTGCTCTGCTCCCGCTGATTTTGAACTCTCCCGGTATTTGGCGCTCGCACTCTGCTCCCACTGCTTTTCAACTCTCCCGGGTTTTGGCGCTTTCACTCTGCACCCCCTTCACCCGAACTCTCCTGGGTTTTGGCGCTTTCGGTCTGCTCCCACTGCTTTTGAACTCTCCCGGGTTTTGGCTCTCTCACTCTGTTCCCGCTGCATTTGAACTCACCTGGATTTTGGCGCTTTTGTTCTACTCCCGCTGCTCTCGAACTCTCCCGGGTTTTGGCGCTCTCGCTCTGCTCCCGCTGCTTTTGAACTCCTGGGTTTTGGCGCTCACGCTCTGCTCCCGCTACTTTTGAACTCTCCTGGATTTTGGCGCTCTCGCTCTGCTCCCGCTGCTTTTGAACTCTCCGGGGTTTTGGCGCTCTTGCTCTGCTCCCGCTGCTTTGGAACTCTCCCGCGTTTTGGCGCTCTCGCTCTGCTCCCGCAGCTTTGGAATTCTCCCGGGTTTTGGCGCTCTTGCTGTGGTCCCGCTGCTCCTGAACTCATTTCAGTTTTGGCATTCTCACTCTGCTCCCGCTGCTCCCGAACTTTCCTGGGTTTTGGTGCTCTCAGTCTGCTCCCAATGCTCCCGAACTCTCCTGGCTCATCCTTCACTCAGTGGCTCACCTTTGCAGCAAGCAAAATACTTTAAATGAACTTAATGATCACATTGTGGCGGATCGCCACCTAAACGGGCGCAATCCACTTTTCCGTCAGTGGACAATAAATCGGGCACCTTGCCTTTAAGAAGCATGCTGCCTTTAAGGCATGACAAAGGAGCGGGCGTCGCCCTCAAGAGAATGTAATAAAAGCCATGTGTTCCTCAGATCGGTTCGGCCTCCGTGAAACTGCTGGAGTTTTGGGAAAACCAGCCCGAAGCCTGGTTCCTCCAAGCTGAGTCCCGATTCCGGCTGCGACACATCACCACAGATGGGACGAAGTATGACTACCTCGTCGCATCACTCGGTAGCTCCACAGTCACGAAGGTCTGGATAGCGCTGCAGAACTCACCAGAGGAGGGCAAGTATGCACATCTTAAGGCCGCGCTCCTTAAAATATTTACGACCTCGACATACCAGCGAAACTGCCGCCTCCTCGACCTTCCAGGCCTCGGTGACGCCTCACCGTCAGACCTCCTCTCCCACATGCTCTCACTCACCGATGAGAGCCCACCCGGGTCCCTCTTCCGCACGCTGTTCATCCGCCAGCTACCTCCCAGCATCCGCCCAGCGATCGTGGCGTCCGGCCTCACGACCTAGAAGCCCTGGCCGACGAGGCCGACAAGCTGCTGTCCGCTCACTCCAGCCGCGACGTCGCTCCGGACCTGGCAGCCACAGCCTGGGCGCACCCCTCACCGGCCACCACGCTGCCACAAGGCCCAGCCACGGGGCCCACGGGGCCTTCGCGCCCCACAAACCCGGGCTACTGTTACTACCACGCACGGTTCGGCGCCAGGGCACAATGGTGCACACCTCCCTGCTCCTTCAAGTCCGCCCCCGTACCAGCCCCTGCGATGGCCATGGGCCACACGGGCTCCCTGCTGTACATCACGGATGACAAAACCGGCCGCCGGTTCCTGTGCGACACTGGAGCTCAGCACAGCATCATCCCGGCCTCCGCCCTCGACATCCAAAAGGGCGAACGAGGACAGGCTCTGGCTGCCGCTAACGGCTCGGCCATCCGGACGTACGGCACCCGCACAGTCACCCTCGACCTCGCTGGTCGCCGCTACCGATGGGAGTTCATCACTGCCAAGGTACTCTCCCCTCTCATCGGCGCAGACTTCCTGTGCACCCACGGCCTACTGGTAGACATCCCTCGACACCGCCTCGTGGACATGAACACCATGTCCCCCATCCTGGGCACCATGGCCCCTCGTCAACCCACCGACATGGCGTCACAGTGCCACGCCCGGGCCACGGATGACTACTCGGCACTCCTGGCTGAATTCCCGGCCCTCACCAACCCGACCTTCTCCGCAGAGGTCGCCAAACACGGGGTGGAACACTTCATCCCCACCACAGGCCCCCCAGTGTAAGCCCACGCCCGCAGGCTGGACCCGGCCAAACTGGAGATCGCGCGGACCGAGTTTGCCACTATGGAACAGCTCGGCATCATCCGCCGCTCCAACAGTCCCTAGGCCTCCCCACTCCACATCGCCCCCAAACCAAGCGGGGGTTGGCGCCCCTGCGGGGATTACCGCCGCCTCAACGATGCCACCACCCCTGATCGGTACCCCGTGCCGCACATTCAGGACTTCTCGGCTAGACTGGCCGGCTGCTCAGTCTTTTCCAAAGTCGACCTGGTGCGCGGCTACCACCAAGTCCCCGTCCACCCCGCGGACGTCCCCAAGACGACCATAATCACCCCCTTCGGGCTTTTCGAGTTCCTGCGGATGCCCTTCGGCCTCAAAAATGCGGCCCAGGCATTCCAACGGCTCATGGACTCGGTCCTTTGGGACCTGAAGTTCCTGTTCGTCTACCTGGACGACATCCTGGTAGCCAGTTCCTCCAAGCAGGAACACCTCGAACACCTTCGCATCCTGTTCGGGCGCCTCAGCGACCACGGGCTCATCCTCAGCCCAGCCAAGTGCCAGTTTGGCCGGGACAAGATCGACTTCCTCGGCCACCACATCACCCCTGCTGGGGCCATTCCCCTGCCCACCAAGGTGCAGGCCGTCCAGCAATTTCCCCGCCCCACCACCATCAAAGGACTCCAGGAGTTCCTCGGGATGGTGAATTTCTACAACCGCTTCATCCCCAAAGCGGCGTCCCTCATGAGGCCCCTGTATGAAGCCCTCCGGGGCAGGAACGGCAAGATGGCGGTCGAATGGACGGCAGACGTATCAGCCGCCTTCAACTCCACCAAGACCGCGCTCACCGACGCCACCCTGCTCACGCACCCACGGCCCAATGCCAGAGTAGCGCTCACCACGGACGCCTCCGACCACGTGGTCGGCGCCGTGTACGAGCAGTGGGTCGACGGCGCCTGGCAACCACTTGCCTTCTTCAGCCACCAACTACGCCCCCCGGAGCTCAAGTACAGCACCTTCGACCGCGAGCTCCTCGCGCTGTACCTGGCGGTCCGCCATTTTCGGTTTTTGCTGGAGGGCCACCCCTTCACTGCGTTTGTCGACCACAAACCCCTGACATTCGCAATGGCAAAGACAACCAACCCCGGTCCACCAGGCAGCAGCGCCAGCTCGCGGCAGTGTCCGAGTTCACCACGGACATCCAACACGTCTCCGGCCGAGACAACGTGGTAGCCGACTGCCTCTCCCGCCCCGCCATCCACGCCGCACACCTGGCAGTCGACTACACTCAACTCGCAGCAGACCAGCTCATGGACCCTGATCTGCTCTCCGCACCTACCAACCTACCAGGGCTACGCCTGGCCGACGTCGCCTGCGGCCCGACCGCAGTCACGGTCAAGTGCGACATATCCCTATCTCAGCCTCGGCCCGTTGTCCCAGCGTCCTGGTGCCGCCGGGTATTCGAGATTCTCCACAACCTCTCCCACCCCGGCGCCCGCGCATCCATCAAATTGGTAGCCAACCGCTTTATCTGGCGCGGCCTTCGCAAGGATGTCCGTACTTGGGCCAACTCCTGCCTAGCCTGCCAACGGGCCAAGGTGCAGCAACACATGAAAGCACCCCTCGAGGAGTTCACCGTCCCTTCACGTAGATTCAACCACATCCACGTGGACATCGTCGGGCCCCTGCCACCGTCGCAAGGCCACACGCACTTGCTGACGATCGTCGACCACACCACGCGCTGGCCCGAGGCAATTCCACTGACCTCTACCACCACCGCCGACATTGCCAGAGCCTTCGTCAGCACCTGGGTCGCACGGTTCGGCGTCCCCTCCGACATGACGTCGGACAGAGGTCCGCAATCTACCTCTGAACTCTGGACCGCCATCGCACGCAATCTCGGGGTGACCATTCACCGCACCACAGCGTACCACCCCCAAGCCAACGGACTGTGTGAGCGGTTCCACAGATCCTTGAAGGCATCTCTTCGAGCCAGCCTCCAGGACGGCACCTGGACCGACCGACTCCCGTGGGTCCTCCTCGGCCTGCGCTCCGCGGTTAAAGAAGACCTCCACGCATCGGCAGCAGAGCTCGTGTACGGCCAGCTGCTGCACGTACCCGGCGAGTTCCTGCCCACCGCCACGACACCCTGGTCAGCCGACCAGCAACGCCACGACTTCGCCTCACCGGCGCTACAGTTCACCCCGGTGCACATTGCCCGGCACGGCGAATCCACCTCACACGTCCTGCTAAGCCTGCACCAGGCACGGTTCGTTTTTGTCCGGCACGATGCCCACCGTGGACCCCTTCAACCCCCGTACGACGGGCCCTACAAAGTGCTACAGGCTGGGGACAAATTTTTCGACCTACAAGTGGGCGACAGGACTGAAAAAGTGTCGGTTGACCGACTCAAGCCAGCACACTCGGAGCCCAGTGAGCAGGTCCCAGTAGCTCGTCCACCGCCACGCGGCCGACCTGCCCTCAAGCCAGTACACCCAGCTGCTCCAAGCCCGGCCATTCCACGTCCACCGGCGTCCTACAAGAGCCGCTCCGGCCGGCCCATCAGACCACCGCACCATCTCGTCCACACCTCCTAAGCGGATTCTGGGGGGAGCTGTGTGGCGGATCGCCACCTAAACGGGCGCAATCCACTTTTCCGTCCGTGGACAATAAATCGGGCACCTTGCTTTTAAGAAGCATGCTGCCTTTAAGGCATGACAAAGGAGCAGGCGTTGCCCTCAGTGTGTACTCAAAAGCGCGGGTGTCGCCCTCATTCTGTTTTCGGGTTTAGCAGAGAGAGGAGCTGAGGCAGCCATCTCTCAAGAGAATGTAATAAAAGCCATGTGTTCCTCAGATCGGTTCGGCCTCCATTCGTGTTCCGCGGCAGCCTCAGCAACATGTAATATATATTTTTGATAAATATACACTGTTCTTTTAATAATAAAACATATTTGAGTCATGTAATGAGCAATGCTTGTTTTTTATAATTTATAGAAAATACCAAGTGCAAGCAATTTGCTTGTCACTCAGATCATGTATGGAAGTTTAGAGACATATTCTGAGTTTAAAAATATATTTTTCTCCTACTTTGAATGTCGTTAAGTAAACACAAATGTCACATTTATGGAATGGAAACCTAAAAAAACTAAAATACCAACTAAATATTATAAATAATATAACAGTAATAGCGGTAACCCCATGTTATGTCATTGGTGTTATTGCTTCACAAAACACATTATTTTGAAAAAATGCAATGACTTTTGGAAGTACTTCCTGGTTCAAGAGGTCATTGGAGGAAGTGCGATCAACAGAGGCACATGGTGAGTCTGCTGTCTCTCTTCATTTGTTATAAATTTGATGATTTGTTTGATAATTTTATGCGAGGCTTTTAAGTATGTCATTGGTGTTAGTCATTTCATAGGAAGGGAAATGAGAAATTGATCATAGAAATTGATTAAATTAGATATTTGAATAATTTTAATATGATTGAAGACATGTGGTCTGAGGTACTGTGGCGTCCATTTTGTAAAAAACATTTTTTCTGCTAATTGTCATTGGTGTTACCGTCATTGGTGTTACTACTCCTCCTGGTAACACCAATGACAATCAGTAATACCAGTGACGTTTTTGTGTAAATGAGCTTTTATAAAAGCTTCAACAAAAGTTATTAAGGCAAAATAGCACATATTGTTTCATTTTCTTAACTTCCTATTGTTATTGTTATTGTTCCTTTTGTCAGGTATGGCGAAATTGAGTGCAGCTGAGAAGCAGAGGCTTTACAGACAGCTGTAGGGGGTTTCTCTTGCTCGTTCTGGTCTCCTACCAGGCTTCGTGCAATAATTACCCTTGAGTGGTTCGACCCACTCTTCCCTACGGTTCTAGACCTTGGACTTAGGTGCAGGGAACTGTAGTGCAGAGAAAACTCAATAGACCAGGTTGAATAACACGAAATGGAGGCTTTTATTTATAAAACAGTTTGCAGCATTGTAAGATACATGTCATAAGCACAGATTAAAATAACTACAATCATGTACATGTCTATAAACTTAACTCTATGGAAATGGGGAACACACAGCACATCATAAAAGGGGAAACACATTACGATTACCCTTACCCCCTCCCCTAGACCTAGACTAAGTTTCGACTTGAGGAACTCGGAATCATGCTCACCACTTTCAGATTCACAAAAGAGGGGGTTCACAGCCTTTTTGGCACAGCTTTCCGTCGTCACGTGGATTTGGAAACTTCTGGCGCAGCTTGTTTTTCTCTCTCAGGCGATGAGGCAGCGGACACAGCCTCGATGAGCGCTCGTCATGACTGAATCGGTTAAAAGTTGTTGAAGAACCGGATACACATGGGAAAGTCCATTACTGGAAAGCTGAGAATGGGATGTTGAGGCACGGGAGTGCTAGGCCCAGAGTGTCCTTTTATTTCTCTCTCCTGCCTGGCTCGTCGGCTTTTCCTGAGGGTGTCTTCTCCTTTGGCCTGGGTCGTCGATGATCTCCCGACAAAGGTACCCGGGCCACCCTCCTTCGTCTTCCCATCGTGGCCGAGCCTTGCCTGGCCGAACATGGACCACGCTGTCTTAACCGAAGAGTCCATCCCGAAACGTGAATCTGAAGCGAAGCGTAATCGTACTCGTAATCGTTGAAGAAATGAAAAACCAAAGTGAAGCTCCGAGTGTAGCGTCGCCAAGTGTAGCCCCGATGGACCTTTCAATCCATAGTTATACCCTTTTGGGACAGTCTTATCTCCCGCCAAATCATAGTCCTGTCTTTGTAATATTTTTGGCGGGCCGAAATCTCTGCAGGGGCGCTTTGTCTTGTAACGGGAGCCGCTGATAGCTTAACTGGCCTTCCTGGCCGATAATGTCTTTTACTTTGTCACCGTAACTCGGTTCGTATATTGATCAGTCTGGAGATTGCCTTTGATGGCTGTTCAACGGTTTTTCCTTTGTACAGTAAATGGGTTTAAGTGTTCATTCAATTGTCTGCCCATTTCTTGATGGGCCCCATCCTGTTACCTGAAACTGTCTTGTACTTAGAATCCAATTAATATGTATGCTCAGTTCCCTGAGTTTCGGTTTCCCAATATTGGCTTTCGCGGGCTTACTGATCTCAATCCACAAGCCTGTCTGGCTTGCAGTAACAGAAATCAAATGGTCCCAGAAACTGATCACGAGGTCCGGCGGCCATTTTGTATGCCCTTTTTATCAAAGGTTTTTCTGTACAAGCTTCTTTTGGTCAATAAAACTGTTTTATTAACCCTGTTTTGTGTGATTAAATTACTGAAAATTTCGAATCTTACAGTCCCCCCTGTGATACTGATAGCTTGCTTAAAGTATCAATAATCCTTGGTGAGCAAATTTTCCCTGATTCCTCACATCCAAACATTCCTGGTAATTAACTATCTATGACCCTCACGACACATGCAGTTCCCATTTCAGAAAAATTACCTTGTGTACAGTTGGACAATCATAGGCAGTATTATCTTATACCATGACACATTCATCTCTCAGATGTGAAGGGGCCACCTGCGTACACCTTTTATTAATCAAACAAAACAAAACTTCGCCAACGGCTATAACATTACAGCATTCACACACTTAAATCATGCAGTGGCTGAAATCCAAAAATGGAGGGCTGCTTTAACTTTTAATAATAGCCGCTTACACTGGGGTGTCCTCTTCCCCCACTCGTACATAGCGTTTTCTCCATTCTCCTGTGTTCTCGTGCCTCTGGAGGCGTTTGCCTCTCTTGCAATGCACGAACAATAAAAATATTACAATTAAAACCTGACACACTACTAGGATGTGGGATGCTATTCTAATCCAGGCCAGGATCTCTATATTGGTGAACAGGTCCCACCATGGTGGGGTGACTATGTCCAATATGTCTTTCCCTATCTCTAATGTCTTCTGCTCCAGTGTGTAGAAATGCTTCTGTGAAACTATAACGGCTTTTAAAATCCTGGTGAGGTGTTCGGGGAGAGGGGGAATGACATAACCAAAATGCGCGATGAATCGCTGCAAGTCCGTGAAATTCTCTTTTACAGTGAGGTGAACGGTGGAGGGTGCAGGAATGGGGGCAATCCGTTGTTGTGCCACTTGAACTTCAGCCCTGGGTTTAAAACAGAAACTGCTGTCACTGACCGGACACCACTCGTGCTGTCCGTGGCGGTAGTGAGGCGCTGCAGTGGTGACACAGTATGTCCCACCTCCGATATATGCCACCTGCGGGGGCACATGGTCCTTTGCCATTGCCTCCATGGTGCAATTTATCGGCTTCGCGCTAGCGGCTCTGAACCCGCACTGTGGTTTCAAAAAGGCGTTCAAGTGATGGGGACACAGGATGATGTCTGCTCCCCGGCTACGACACCCCGAGAGGTCGGTGCCTGTCATCGTACGCTCCCATCTGATGACATAAGGTGGGACCACTGCGTAACGAATGTGCGCACCCCCCTGAATGACTCCAATGTTCTCCACCCTGTATACCGGGGCGGGCTTTGCTGCGGGACCCAACACCGGCATGCTTACCACTATTCCCATGATAGTGTGGTTTGAGCGTCCGCAGTCCACTGGGACTGGGTATGCCTCTGCAGCTAGTCTGAGCTGGCACGGGCTTAATGCGTTCTCAAAAGTGTGGAGCGCTTGCAAGTGCTTGTTGCTGATCCAGGACGGGACCAAACCTTGTTTTAAATCCTCCAGATTACTGCAGCCCTCGCCCAGTAACCACGCCCCGTATAGCACACAGGCCTCGTTCTGCGCAGCCTGATCGGACGCATTCCGATCCTCCTTAATGAGCGCATTCACCATTCTAGCGTGTTTCTCCAGCTCAGCAATTATTTCTTTTAAGTGTAGTGTCATGGCTTGGTCCTCATGTAGCTCAGAACCCAGTACCTTATTCTCGCTTGTCAGTATGTTCCTTAACTGGGCCTTTGAACCATTGATCTGTGTCTGCAGCTCCACGTTGTCTAGAGCGTTGACAACAGACGTTCCAGTGTTAAAAGCAGTGAAGATGTCATTTACAGTGCCCCTTCTTTGCCTCCCTACCCGATCCAAAACTTCCTGTGGTGTGGTGTATAATTTGGCCTTGTCGATATCGGCAAAGTCAAACTCGTAAAATTGTCTGAACATTCGGGTTAACAGGACCTGGTACAATTGTTCCATTTCCCTGGGACACCACTCCGGCAATCGTACCTCAGTGAGGTTTAAAATCACTGAGGCCACCGCGTAGTGTACCTCTTGGTACAGCACCTGACCGGTGGGTACCAATACTAGACTGTTCCCGGGTCCCTTTGTGGTGGTGGGGCACCCTTCCTTCTGGGCTAGTGCTACCGGGATCGTGGGCAGGGGCTTGCGTGGGCGGGTGATGAGTTCAGAGGCGTTTACTGGAATCAGGGAGTATGGGGCTCCGCACGCCCGAGTGCTGACATCCCATCTCATCCCCTTTCCTTCATCCTGCCACTGCCTCTGGATAAAGATGGATACGCCCTTGGGGCAAAACGCGTTTCGAACCCCACGTACAGACATATATCCCTTCATCTGGTTCCCACCATTTGTCCCAACACACACGTAATTGTCCGTGAGTCCCCGTAATTGTCCGATGGGTATTGTTACCCAGTCGTTCCCACTCGACAGTAGAGTTCTTCATGTCCTTCCCCAGCTTTCGTAACCACCACCATCTACTTAACGGTACGTTCCCATTACACACCAAACAGATCCTCTTTCCTACGGTAACGCTGACTCTGGGTGCAAGGATCCTCACCCAAGGGCACATTAACGAAGTCTCTTGGTAGGCGAAACCGAAATTGCTGGAGTATTCCGTAGAATTCGTCCCCAGCCAACCTGGCCATCTCCCTTGGTGGAAGTAGGTGGCGGTCTCCTCAACCTCTCGCTTCCCCGTCCCATCCGTCGCGATGGGGGCTGTGTCCCCGGAACATCCGAACATGATGACGTCCTTGGTGCGGCCCCGGTAGGCCAGCCTGCACCCGATCGCCGCGAGCGCTACGAGAATCCTTTCCATCATATCTCTGGTTTCTGTAATCGATAAGATGATGTAGCCAGGCTCCCAATAGGTGCTGGCTTAATTAAACGGACGCTGGGGTCCCCTGACCCCGCTTCCAAACAACCACACATTCTGGGCAGACTCCGAAAACTACCTTTTAAACATTCCCATCATCTTAAACTTTACATACCTTAAACTATCATTACAATTACCTAACTTAACTTATCATTTACTAACACCTATGTACAGCGCCGCCCTCCTCCGGGCGGCCTACTTAATTCCTGTGAGGGTTGCAGCGTGCCGCTCCCTGTGGCGGGGCTGCACTGACCTTCGGCTTTGATCCCCCGCAGCCTGTCGCTGCTGAACGGGAATCGTGCCTTTCTCGGGCTGCTCTGTACCAAGGTTGGGGAAGATAGGGAGAATTTGGCCATTGCTTCCTGGGCTGGGGCGTTCGAGTCGACCTACGAGGGGATGCCTTGGGCGAGGCTCTCAGGGCTGATGGACCGGGGACCGGGACCTTCACCGTCACAGCCTGTGGTCCCACCACAGCTGCTGGCTCCGGCTCCCTTTCCTCAGGCTCCGCCCCCCCGGGGCTGGGATCTGTGGCGTCCGACTCCACCTCACCTGTCCCTACAGGTGATGAGTCTCCGCCCCCAATCCCTACCTCCCCTAAGCTTGAGTCGAGGGCGGGATCTTCGTCCTCTGACTCATCCTCCTCCGTGATCGGGTCAAGGGCGGGGTTGAGCTGTTTGGGCTCTTCCCCGTCTGAATCCCAAATCAGAGGGGAGACCTCCCACTCCAATGGGATGACTCCTCCCTTCACGCAGGCTACTGTTCCAGCCTGTGTGGTCTGTGACTCTGTCGCAGGCTGAGGATTTTTGTCCTCAGACCTGGCCACTGTTGTTGGCCCTTGTGCACCCGACTTAAACAGTTTGCACTGGTTAATGTGAAACCATTTAGTACGTCGGGGCACCTTCACTGCTTAAACCATGGGGCTGGCCTTGTCTACAATGCTGTAAGGCCCCATGTACAGTGGTTCAAAACTCCCCACCTGGGCATAGTTCCTAACCATGACCTGGTCTCCGACTTCCCACTCTTGTTGCTTACGAGGTTCCAGCAACAGTCGATTTCCCTGATGCTGTCTCCCCATGTTCCCAGCCGCCTGCCCATAAATCTGTTTCAGGCGCCCCAAAAGGGTTTGGACGAACTTGTCTCGCTTCACCTCTTGGAGCTGGCCCTCAGTGAGCACCGGGGCTAGTACATGGGTGGGTGTTTGCATGATCCTTCCAGTCATTAATTCGTGCGGGGAGTACCCCGTACTTTTGGACTGGTTGGCCCGGATCCCCATGAGGACTAAAGGCAGGACCTCCGCCCATTTCTGGGGCGAGCCCATTGTCTCTTTCCTCAGCTTTTCCTTGAGGGTCCGGTTCATGCGTTCAACAATCCCAGATGACTGGGGATTGTACGCTACATGCCACTTCCCTTCAATGCCCAAGAGCATGAGGGTGTTCTGCATCACTTGACCGGTGAACTGACTCCCTTGGTCAGACTCAACAAAACGGGGGAGCCCCCACCGTGAGAACACTTCCCGGATCATGATCTTGGCAGTACCCAGCACCGTAGCTGTTCTGCACGGGAAGGCTTCTACCCACTTGGTGAACACATCCACCAGGACAAGGCAGTACTTATAGCCTCCTTGGGCGGCAGGCAGGGGCCCTATGTAGTTGACCTGAATCGATTGCCATGGTCCCTCTACCCTCCTGATGTGCCCATGGGCACCTTCCTTTTCTGGGGGTCTGGGTTGTTTGCAGCGCACACAAGACAGCTTGCACAGAACTCGCGGACATCGTCTCGAAGTCCCGGCCACCATCCCGCCTGCTCTACCCGTTGCCAGGTAACCTCAGGCCCGGGGTGTCCTGCCCCTGGACCCTCATGGGCCAGTTGAAGGAATTCCCTCCGGTGCTGCTGCGGCACAACCCACTGTTCCTCTCGGAACAGCATGCCTTCCTTGACTGAGAGGGCTGCCGTACTGTACGGACCCTCTACCTGCTTGCCCTCAGCAATGGCTTTGAGGACCGTTTTTAGGGCGGGATCCAGGGTTTGGACGGTCTTTAGGTCTAGGGGCGTTGTCACCCCTGTGTTCCCTGGAGTTCCCTCCCTGGCTCGGATCGCTGCCACGGGTCCGGGTCCATAGGGGTCCCAGAAAATGCCGTTGCGGGCACCCTCCCTGGCTAGCGCATCCGCCTGCTGGTTGCCCTGACTGCGGGGTTCGGTGGTGGAATGAGCCTTCACCTTGTGGATGAACACCTCCCCTTCCTCCCCCACAGCGGCCAGGATCTTTTCCAGCAAGGGCTTAACTGTTAAAGGCCGTCCGTCCACGGAGGTATATCCGCGGCGGGACCAGATGGTGAGGTATTCCGTACACGAATTGCACGTGAACATGCTGTCCGAGCAAATCGTGTAGGGGGTTGGGAAGATCTCGGGGTGGGTAACCACGTACGCCATTGCGACAGTTCAGCTCATAGTGCTGGGGAGCTTAATTGCCAAGGCAATGTCTGCCGTAGGGTCATAAACTCCACACCCTGTGAGTCGTTCACCAGCAGATACCGTGCTGGAACCGTCTACATAGATCTCGCAGCCTGTGGGGTGTATCCCGGCCCGTAAACCTATGTTAACCTCCCATACCCCTTCGACAGAACACCGATGGGCTGTTCCGGGATATACCATGTTGGCTGCGAGCTTTGGCTCGCAGAGACCTTTAACCTTGAGATCTATCTAGGAAAGGAGGAGGGTCCAGCGGGCAATCCGAGCGCTGCTTACGGTCCCATCCTTAATCCTTCCATCCAGAAGCATCTTTGTGGGGGTGTGATGGGTGAGGAGAGTGATGGGAGAGGTTCCTGTGAAGATCACTGATCTGTTCACAGCCCAATGCGTGGCCAGGAGATGCCGTTCGCAATTGGAAAAACTCCTCTCCACATCCGTGAGTACCCTGGAGGAATAGACTACTGGTCTCAGCTTGCCGTGTCGCTCCTGGAGCAGCACGGCACTCAGGCTGTCTCCACTAGCGGCTACCTCCAGGAAAAACTCCTCACCCCCATCTATGGCCCCTAGGGCGGGTGCGGTCTGCAGATCCCTTTTCAATTTCTCGAATGCTGCCTGACACCCCTCATCCCAAGACCACTCGACTCCCTTGTGTAAGAGTCGGAGTAGCGGGGCTGCTGTGGCTGCATAGTCCTCGATGAAATCCCTGCAGTACCCGGTCAACCCCAAAAAGGACCTTACACCCGTTACTGTGTTAGGGATCGGTAGATCTTGCATCGATTCCCGTCTAGCCTTATCTATGGCTCTTTCTCCAGCGCGGATGGCCAGCCCCAGGAATTTCACCTCCTGCTGGCCGATTTGTGCTTTCTTTGGGTTTACTTTAAAACCCTTCCTTTCCAGCAGCTCCAATAATTCGGCTAATAGTGGGCCGTGCTCCTCCCTTGAGTCCGTGAACAGGAGTAAGTCATCCACATACTGCACTATCTGGTTGGGCTGGCTAAATTCTTTTAAACTTCCCGCCATGCATTGATGGAAAATGCTGGGGCTGTTGTGAAAACCCTGCGGCAAGCAGTTCCAAGTGTACTGTTGTCCTTTAAAGTAAAGGCAAACTTGTACTGATCCTCCCGCCGCAGCGGAATGGACCAGAAACCGTTCGAGATATCCAGCACCGTGAACGTGGTCGCGGATGCTGGAATACTCCCTATTAGGTCGGCAACTGCTGCTACCGTGGGCGTGCAGGCTGGGATATTACTGTTGAGGACTCTATAGTCCACCGTGGCCCTCCACGAATTGTCCGGCTTCTTTACCGGCCATATTGGGGAGTTCACGTGAGTGGCTATTGGTCTCAACATGCCCTGCTGCACCAAGGAAGATATTGCTGTCTCCATGTCGGGTTCTGCCTCCTTGGGGAAGTTATACTGTTTTTGGGGTCAGATCATGGGGTCCCCGTCTACGCTGACCTCAAACCCGGTGACTCTCCCACAGTCGTGCTTGTGGGTGGCAAACGCGGTCAGGATTTCCGACACACGCCTGCAAACCTGTTGGGACCTCCGCGACCAAAAGCTCGAGGTCGTAACCCCCTGACGGCTTCATGGTGCACAGGGTCCCCTTTTCTCCTTTTCCTGGGATTACAACTACCTTGCCCAACCCATTCTCGGCTCCCCAGAGACAGTGATTTCTAAGGTCCACGAGGATCCCATGTTCCACCAAGAAATCAGCCCCGAGGATGCCTTTCCCACCCCCCTCATTCCACTTCAACAGGATACACGTCCATGTGGTGTGGAGTGCTCCCAAATGAATGGAGAGCGGGATGGAGTTCGCGCCAGCCTGTCCTCTGCCTGTGAAACCCGCTACTGAGAATGGAGCCTGGGTAGATAGAGGTGAGGCAAAAGGCTTAGCTGTGTGGATCACGGTGCATGATGCTCCCGTACCCAACAGGTAACTACCCTTTTCCTTCTCCACCTCCATCTCCACAACGGGTCTTCTCCACGCGTCATAGCGGAGCTGACACAGGTAGACGGGCTGCGCGGGCTTCAGTCATTTGGGTGCTTCGGTTGGGGTTGGGGAAGCAACAGGGCTGTTGACGACTGGCTCTTTCCCCTGCGAGGTCATTAGAGACCGTATTGCCTCTAAAACCGACTCGATCGTATCGGGATGGATCGACACATTGGCTCCCCTCTCCCGGACGGGCGCTTGGGCTGGGGCTGGGGAAGTTTTTCCCTTTAAATCCTTCCAGCTCTGCTCCCACTGCTTTTGAACTCTCCCGGGTTTTGGGGCTCTCACTCTGCTCCCGCTGCTTTTGAACTCTCACGTGTTTTGGCGCTCTTGCTCTGCTCCCGCTGCTTTGGAACTCTCCCGGGTTTTGGTGCTGTCGAACTCACCTGGGTTTTGGCATTCTCAGTCTACTCCCACTGCTCCCGAACTCACCCGGGTTTTGTCGCTCTCACTCTGCTCCCACTGCTCCCGAACTCTCCTGGGTTTTGGTGCTCTCGCTCTGCTCCCACTGCTTTTGAACTCTCCCGGGTTTTGACGGTCTCGCTCTGCTCCCGCTGGTGTAGAACTCTCCTAGGTTTTGGCGCTCTCGCTATGCTCCCGCTGTTTTTGAACTCTCCCGGGTTTTGGCGCTCTCGCACTGCTCCCGCTGTTTTTGAACTCTCCCGGGTTTTGGCGCCCTCGGTCTGCTCCCGCTGATTTTGAAATCTCCCGGGTTTTGGAGCTCTCGCACTGCTCCCGCTGTTTTTGAACTCTCCCGGGTTTTGGCGCCCTCGGTCTGCTCCCGCTGCTTTGGAACACTCCCGGGTTTTGGAGCTCTCGCTCTGCTCCCGCTGCTTTGGAACACTCCCGGGTTTTGGAGCTCTCGCTCTGCTCCCGCTGTTTTTGAACTCTCTCGGGTTCTGGCGCTCTCACTCTGCTCCCGAAATCTCCTGGGTTTTGGTGCTCTCACTCTGATCCCACTGCTCCCGAAATCTCCCGGGTTTTGGCTCTCTCACTCTGCTCCCACTGCTTTTGAACTCTCCCGGGTTTTGGCTCTCTCGCTCTGCTCCCGCTGATACCGAACTCTCCCGGGTTTTGGCTCTCTCGCTCTGCTCCCGCTGATTTTGAGCTCTCCCGGGTTTTGGCACTCTCGCTCTGCTCCCGCTGATACCGAACTCTCCCGGGTTTTGGCTCTCTCGCTCTGCTCCCGCTGATTTTGAACTCTCCCGGGTTTTGGCACTCTCGCTCTGCTCCCGCTGATACCGAACTCTCCCAGGTTTTGGCGCTCCCACTCTGCTCTTGCTGCTTTTGAACTCTCCCATGTTTTGGCGCTCTCGCTCTGCTCCCGAGCTCCCCCATGTTTTGGCGCTCTCGCTCTACTCCCATTGATTTTGAACTCTCCCATATTTTGGTGCTCTTGCTCTGGTCCCTCTCGGCTCCCACTGATTTTGAACTCTCCCGGGTTTTGGCCCTCTCGCTCTGCTCCCGCTCGGCTGCCGCTGATTTTGAACTCTCCCAGGTTTTCGCGCTCTCGCTCTGCTCCCGCTGCTTTGGAACTCTCCCGCGTTTTGGCGCTCTAGCTCTGCTCCCGCTGCGTTTGAGCTGTCCCGGGTTTTGGCGCTCTCGCTGTGCTCCCGCTATTCCCGAAGTCTCCTGGGTTTTGGCGCTCTCGTTCTGCTCCCACTGCTCCCGAACTCTGCTGGGTTTTGGCGCTCTCACTCTGCTCCCACTGCATTTGAACTCTCCCGGGTTTTAGTGCTCTCGCTCTGCTCCCACTGCATTTGAACTCTCCCGGGTTTTAGTGCTCTCGCTCTGCTCCCACTGCATTTGAACTCTCCCGGGTTTTAGTGCTCTCGCTCTGCTCCCACTGCATTTGAACTCTCCCGGGTTTTAGTGCTCTCTCTCTGCTCCCACTGCATTTGAACTCTCCCGGGTTTTAGTGCTCTCGCTCTGCTCCCACTGCATTTGAACTCTCCCGGGTTTTAGTGCTCTCACTCTGCTCCCACTGCATTTGAACTCTCCCGGGTTTTAGTGCTCTCGCTCTGCTCCCACTGCATTTGAACTCTCCCGGGTTTTAGTGCTCTCGCTCTGCTCCCACTGCATTTGAACTCTCCCGGGTTTTAGTGCTCTCGCTCTGCTCCCACTGCTTTTGAACTCTCCCGGGTTTTAGTGCTCTCGCTCTGCTCCCGCTGCTCTCGAACTCACCTGGGTTTTGGCGCTCGCGCTCTGCTCCCGCTTTTTTTGAACTCTCCCGGGTGTTGTACTTCTCGCTCTGCTCCCGCTGCTTTGTAACCCTCCCGGGATTTGGCGCTCTGGCTCTGCTCCCACTGCTCCCGAACTCTACAGGGATTTGGTGCTCTCGCTCTGCTCCGGCTGTTTTTGAACTCTCCTCAGTTTTGGCGCTCCCGCTGTTTTTGAACTCTCCCGGGTTTTGGGGCTCTCACTCTGCTCCCGCTGCTTTTGAACTCTCACGTGTTTTGGCGCTCTCGCTCTGCTCCCGCTGCTTTGGAACTCTCCCGGGTTTTGGTGCTGTCGAACTCACCTGGGTTTTGGCATTCTCAGTCTACTCCCACTGCTCCCGAACTCACCCGGGTTTTGTCGCTCTCACTCTGCTCCCACTGCTCCCGAACTCTCCTGGGTTTTGGTGCTCTCGCTCTGCTCCCACTGCTTTTGAACTCTCCCGGGTTTTGACGGTCTCGCTCTGCTCCCGCTGGTGTAGAACTCTCCTAGGTTTTGGCGCTCTCGCTCTGCTCCCGCTGCTTTTGAACTCTCCTGGGTTTTGGCACTCTCGCTCAGCTCCCGCTGATTCTGATCTCTCCCGGGTTGTAGTGCTCTCGCTCTGCTCTTGCTGCTTTTGCACTCTCATGGGTTTTGGCGCTCGCGCTCTGCTCCCGCTTTTTTAGAACTCTCCCAGGTGTTGGACTTCTCGCTCTGCTCCCGCTGCTTTTGAACTCTCCCGGGTTATAGTGCTCTCGCTCTGCTCTTGCTGCTTTTGCCGTCTCCTGGGCTTTGGCGCTCTCGCTCTGCTCCCGCTGCTCCCGAACTCCCCTGGGTTTTGGCGCTCGCGCTCTGCTCCCGCTGCTTTGGAACACTCCCGGGTTTTGGCGCACTCGCGCTGCTCCCACTGCTCCCGAACTCTCCTGGGTTTTGGCGCTCTCGCTCTGCTCCCACTGCTTTTGAACTCTCCCGGGTTTTGGGGCTCTCACTCTGCTCCCGCTGCTTTTGAACTCTCACGTGTTTTGGCGCTCTCGCTCTGCTCCCGCTGCTTTGGAACTCTCCCGGGTTTTGGTGCTGTCGAACTCACCTGGGTTTTGGCATTCTCAGTCTACTCCCACTGCTCCCGAACTCACCCGGGTTTTGTCGCTCTCACTCTGCTCCCACTGCTCCCGAACTCTCCTGGGTTTTGGTGCTCTCGCTCTGCTCCCACTGCTTTTGAACTCTCCCGGGTTTTGACGGTCTCGCTCTGCTCCCGCTGGTGTAGAACTCTCCTAGGTTTTGGCGCTCTCGCTCTGCTCCCGCTGCTTTTGAACTCTCCTGGGTTTTGGCACTCTCGCTCAGCTCCCGCTGATTCTGATCTCTCCCGGGTTGTAGTGCTCTCGGTCTGCTCTTGCTGCTTTTGCACTCTCATGGGTTTTGGCGCTCGCGCTCTGCTCCCGCTTTTTTAGAACTCTCCCAGGTGTTGGACTTCTCGCTCTGCTCCCGCTGCTTTGTAACTGTCCCGGGTTTTGGTGCTCTCGTGCTGCTCCCGCTGTTTTTGAACTCTCCCGGGTTTTGGCGCCATCGGTCTGCTCCCGCTGCTTTGGAACACTCCCGGGTTTTGGAGCTCTCACTCTGCTCCCGCTGATTTTGAACTCTCCCGGGTATTGGAGCTCTCGCACTGCTCCCGCTGTTTTTGAACTCTCCCGGGTTTTGGCGCTCTCTCTCTGCTCCCGCTGTTTTTGAACTCTCCCGGGTTTTGGCGCTCTCGCACTGCTCCCGCTGTTTTTGAACTCTCCCGGGTTTTGGCGCCCTCGGTCTGCTCCCGCTGATTTTGAACTCTCCCGGGTTTTGGAGCTCTCGCACTGCTCCCGCTGTTTTTGAACTCTCCCGGGTTTTGGCGCCCTCGGTCTGCTCCCGCTGCTTTGGAACACTCCCGGGTTTTGGAGCTCTCGCTCTGCTCCCGCTGCTTTGGAACACTCCCGGGTTTTGGAGCTCTCGCTCTGCTCCCGCTGTTTTTGAACTCTCTCGGGTTCTGGCGCTCTCACTCTGCTCCCGCTGCTCCCGAAATCTCCTGGGTTTTGGTGCTCTCACTCTGATCCCACTGCTCCCGAAATCTCCCGGGTTTTGGCTCTCTCACTCTGCTCCCACTCCTTTTGAACTCTCCCGGGTTTTGGCTCTCTCGCTCTGCTCCCGCTGATACCGAACTCTCCCGGGTTTTGGCTCTCTCGCTCTGCTCCCGCTGATTTTGAGCTCTCCCGGGTTTTGGCACTCTCGCTCTGCTCCCGCTGATACCGAACTCTCCCGGGTTTTGGCTCTCTCGCTCTGCTCCCGCTGATTTTGAACTCTCCCGGGTTTTGGCACTCTCGCTCTGCTCCCGCTGATACCGAACTCTCCCAGGTTTTGGCGCTCCCACTCTGCTCTTGCTGCTTTTGAACTCTCCCATGTTTTGGCGCTCTCGCTCTGCTCCCGAGCTCCCCCATGTTTTGGCGCTCTCGCTCTACTCCCATTGATTTTGAACTCTCCCATATTTTGGTGCTCTTGCTCTGGTCCCTCTCGGCTCCCACTGATTTTGAACTCTCCCGGGTTTTGGCCCTCTCGCTCTGCTCCGGCTCGGCTGCCGCTGATTTTGAACTCTCCCAGGTTTTTGCGCTCTCGCTCTGCTCCCGCTGCTTTGGAACTCTCCCGCGTTTTGGCGCTCTAGCTCTGCTCCCGCTGCGTTTGAGCTGTCCCGGGTTTTGGCGCTCTCGCTGTGCTCCCGCTATTCCCGAATTCTCCTGGGTTTTGGCGCTCTCGTTCTGCTCCCACTGCTCCCGAACTCTGCTGGGTTTTGGCGCTCTCACTCTGCTCCCACTGCATTTGAACTCTCCCGGGTTTTAGTGCTCTCGCTCTGCTCCCACTGCATTTGAACTCTCCCGGGTTTTAGTGCTCTCGCTCTGCTCCCACTGCATTTGAACTCTCCCGGGTTTTAGTGCTCTCGCTCTGCTCCCACTGCATTTGAACTCTCCCGGGTTTTAGTGCTCTCTCTCTGCTCCCACTGCATTTGAACTCTCCCGGGTTTTAGTGCTCTCGCTCTGCTCCCACTGCATTTGAACTCTCCCGGGTTTTAGTGCTCTCACTCTGCTCCCACTGCATTTGAACTCTCCCGGGTTTTAGTGCTCTCGCTCTGCTCCCACTGCATTTGAACTCTCCCGGGTTTTAGTGCTCTCGCTCTGCTCCCACTGCATTTGAACTCTCCCGGGTTTTAGTGCTCTCGCTCTGCTCCCACTGCTTTTGAACTCTCCCGGGTTTTAGTGCTCTCGCTCTGCTCCCACTGCTTTTGAACTCTCCCGGGTTTTAGTGCTCTCGCTCTGCTCCTGCTGCTTTTGAACTCTCCTGGGTTTTGGCACTCTCGCTCAGCTCCCGCTGATTCTGATCTCTCCCGGGTTGTAGTGCTCTCGCTCTGCTCTTGCTGCTTTTGCACTCTCATGGGTTTTGGCGCTCGCGCTCTGCTCCCGCTTTTTTAGAACTCTCCCAGGTGTTGGACTTCTCGCTCTGCTCCCGCTGCTTTTGAACTCTCCCGGGTTATAGTGCTCTCGCTCTGCTCTTGCTGCTTTTGCCGTCTCCTGGGCTTTGGCGCTCTCGCTCTGCTCCCGCTGCTCCCGAACTCCCCTGGGTTTTGGCGCTCGCGCTCTGCTCCCGCTGCTTTGGAACACTCCCGGGTTTTGGCGCACTCGCGCTGCTCCCACTGCTCCCGAACTCTCCTGGGTTTTGGCGCTCTCGCTCTGCTCCCACTGCTTTTGAACTCTCCCGGGTTTTGGGGCTCTCACTCTGCTCCCGCTGCTTTTGAACTCTCACGTGTTTTGGCGCTCTCGCTCTGCTCCCGCTGCTTTGGAACTCTCCCGGGTTTTGGTGCTGTCGAACTCACCTGGGTTTTGGCATTCTCAGTCTACTCCCACTGCTCCCGAACTCACCCGGGTTTTGTCGCTCTCACTCTGCTCCCACTGCTCCCGAACTCTCCTGGGTTTTGGTGCTCTCGCTCTGCTCCCACTGCTTTTGAACTCTCCCGGGTTTTGACGGTCTCGCTCTGCTCCCGCTGATGTAGAACTCTCCTAGGTTTTGGCGCTCTCGCTCTGCTCCCGCTGCTTTTGAACTCTCCTGGGTTTTGGCACTCTCGCTCAGCTCCCGCTGATTCTGATCTCTCCCGGGTTGTAGTGCTCTCGCTCTGCTCTTGCTGCTTTTGCACTCTCATGGGTTTTGGCGCTCGCGCTCTGCTCCCGCTTTTTTAGAACTCTCCCAGGTGTTGGACTTCTCGCTCTGCTCCCGCTGCTTTGTAACTGTCCCGGGTTTTGGTGCTCTCGTGCTGCTCCCGCTGTTTTTGAACTCTCCCGGGTTTTGGCGCCATCGGTCTGCTCCCGCTGCTTTGGAACACTCCCGGGTTTTGGAGCTCTCACTCTGCTCCCGCTGATTTTGAACTCTCCCGGGTATTGGAGCTCTCGCACTGCTCCCGCTGTTTTTGAACTCTCCCGGGTTTTGGCGCTCTCTCTCTGCTCCCGCTGTTTTTGAACTCTCCCGGGTTTTGGCGCTCTCGCACTGCTCCCGCTGTTTTTGAACTCTCCCGGGTTTTGGCGCCCTCGGTCTGCTCCCGCTGATTTTGAACTCTCCCGGGTTTTGGAGCTCTCGCACTGCTCCCGCTGTTTTTGAACTCTCCCGGGTTTTGGCGCCCTCGGTCTGCTCCCGCTGCTTTGGAACACTCCCGGGTTTTGGAGCTCTCGCTCTGCTCCCGCTGCTTTGGAACACTCCCGGGTTTTGGAGCTCTCGCTCTGCTCCCGCTGTTTTTGAACTCTCTCGGGTTCTGGTGCTCTCACTCTGCTCCCGCTGCTCCCGAAATCTCCTGGGTTTTGGTGCTCTCACTCTGATCCCACTGCTCCCGAAATCTCCCGGGTTTTGGCTCTCTCACTCTGCTCCCACTCCTTTTGAACTCTCCCGGGTTTTGGCTCTCTCGCTCTGCTCCCGCTGATACCGAACTCTCCCGGGTTTTGGCTCTCTCGCTCTGCTCCCGCTGATTTTGAGCTCTCCCGGGTTTTGGCACTCTCGCTCTGCTCCCGCTGATACCGAACTCTCCCGGGTTTGGCTCTCTCGCTCTGCTCCCGCTGATTTTGAACTCTCCCGGGTTTTGGCACTCTCGCTCTGCTCCCGCTGATACCGAACTCTCCCAGGTTTTGGCGCTCCCACTCTGCTCTTGCTGCTTTTGAACTCTCCCATGTTTTGGCGCTCTCGCTCTGCTCCCGAGCTCCCCCATGTTTTGGCGCTCTCGCTCTACTCCCATTGATTTTGAACTCTCCCATATTTTGGTGCTCTTGCTCTGGTCCCTCTCGGCTCCCACTGATTTTGAACTCTCCCGGGTTTTGGCCCTCTCGCTCTGCTCCGGCTCGGCTGCCGCTGATTTTGAACTCTCCCAGGTTTTTGCGCTCTCGCTCTGCTCCCGCTGCTTTGGAACTCTCCCGCGTTTTGGCGCTCTAGCTCTGGTCCCGCTGCGTTTGAGCTGTCCCGGGTTTTGGCGCTCTCGCTGTGCTCCCGCTATTCCCGAATTCTCCTGGGTTTTGGCGCTCTCGTTCTGCTCCCACTGCTCCCGAACTCTGCTGGGTTTTGGCGCTCTCACTCTGCTCCCACTGCATTTGAACTCTCCCGGGTTTTAGTGCTCTCGCTCTGCTCCCACTGCATTTGAACTCTCCCGGGTTTTAGTGCTCTCGCTCTGCTCCCACTGCATTTGAACTCTCCCGGGTTTTAGTGCTCTCGCTCTGCTCCCACTGCATTTGAACTCTCCCGGGTTTTAGTGCTCTCTCTCTGCTCCCACTGCATTTGAACTCTCCCGGGTTTTAGTGCTCTCGCTCTGCTCCCACTGCATTTGAACTCTCCCGGGTTTTAGTGCTCTCACTCTGCTCCCACTGCATTTGAACTCTCCCGGGTTTTAGTGCTCTCGCTCTGCTCCCACTGCATTTGAACTCTCCCGGGTTTTAGTGCTCTCGCTCTGCTCCCACTGCATTTGAACTCTCCCGGGTTTTAGTGCTCTCGCTCTGCTCCCACTGCTTTTGAACTCTCCCGGGTTTTAGTGCTCTCGCTCTGCTCCCACTGCTTTTGAACTCTCCCGGGTTTTAGTGCTCTCGCTCTGCTCCCGCTGCTCTCGAACTCACCTGGGTTTTGGCGCTCGCGCTCTGCTCCCGCTTTTTTTGAACTCTCCCGGGTGTTGTACTTCTCGCTCTGCTCCCGCTGCTTTGTAACCCTCCCGGGATTTGGCGCTCTGGCTCTGCTCCCACTGCTCCCGAACTCTACAGGGATTTGGTGCTCTCGCTCTGCTCCGGCTGTTTTTGAACTCTCCTCAGTTTTGGCGCTCTCGCACTGCTCCCGCTGTTTTTGAACTCTCTCGGGTTTTGGCGCTCTCGCTCTGCTCCGGCTGACTTTGAACTCTCCCGAGTTTTGGCGCTCTCGTGCTGCTCCTGCTGTTTTTGAACTCTCTCGGGTTTTGGCGCTCTCGCTCTGCTCCCGCTGCTTTTGAGCTCTCCCGGGTTTTGATGCTCTCGCTCTGCTCCCACTGCTTTTGAATTCTCCCGGGTTTTGGCGCTCTCGCTCAGCTCCCGCTGCTTTTGAACTCTCCCGGGTTTAAGCGCTCTCGCTCTGCTCCCGCTCTGCTCCTGCTGCTTTTGAACTCTCCCGTGTTTTAACGCTCTCCCTCAGCTCCCGCTGCTTTTGATCTCTCCCAGATTTTGGCGCTCTCACTGTGCTCCCACTACTCCCGCTGCTTCCAAACTCTCCCGGGATTTGGCGCTGTCGCGCTGCTCCCGCTGATACTGAACTCTCCCTGGTTTTGGCGCTCTTGCTCTGCTCCTGCTGCTTTGGAACTCTCCCGCGTTTTGGCGCTCTAGTTCTGCTCCCGCTGCGTTTGAGCTGTCCTGGGTTTTGGCGCTCTCGCTGTGCTCCCGCTACTCCCAAAGTGTCCTGGGTTTTGGCGCTCTCACTCTGCTCCCACTGCTCCCGAACTCTCCTGGGTTTTAGCGCTCTAGCTCTGCTCCCGCTGCTTTTGCACTCTCATGGGTTTTGGCGCTCTCGCTCTGCTCCCGCTGCTCCCGAACTCTCCTGGGTTTTGGCGCTCTCGCTCTGCTCCCACTGCTTTTGAACTCACCTGGGTTTTGGCACTCTCGCTCTGCTCCCGCTGCTTTTGAATTCTCCCGGGTTTAAGCGCTCTCGCTCTGCTCCCGCGCTGCTCCCGCTGCTTTTGAATTCTCCCGGGTTTAAGCGCTCTCGCTCTGCTCTCGCGCTGCTCCTGCTGCTTTTGTACTCTCCCGGGTTTTAACGCTCTCCCTCAGCTCCCGCTGCTTTTGATCTCTCCCAGATTTTGGCGCTCTCGATGTGCTCCCGCTGCTTCTAAACTCTCCCTGGATTTGGCGCTGTCGCGCTGCTCCCGCTGATACTGAACTCTCCCTGGTTTTGGCGCTCTTGCTCTGCTCCTGCTGCTTTGGAACTCTCCTGGGTTTTGGCGCTCTCACTCTGCTCCCACTGCTCCCGAACTCTCCTGGGTTTTAGCGCTCTAGCTCTGCTCCCGCTACTTTTGAACTCTCCCGGGTTGTAGTGCTCTCGCTCTGCTTTGCTGCTTTTGCACTCTCATGGGTTTTGGCGCTCTCGCTCTGCTCCCGCTGCTCCCGAACTCACCTGGGTTTTGGCGCTCGCGCTCTGCTCCCGCTGCTTTGTAACTCTCCCGGGTTTTGGCACTCTCGCTCTGCTCCTGCTGTTTATGTACGCTCCTGAGTTTTGGTGCTCTCGCGCTGCTCCCGCTGTTTTTGAACTCTCCCGGGTTCTGGCGCTCTCGGTCTGCTCCCGCTGTTTTGGAACACTCCCGGGTTTTGGCGCTCTCGCTCTGCTCCCGCTGATTTTGAACTCTCCCGGGTTTTGGTGCTCTCGCTCTGCTCCCGCTGATTTTGAACTCGCCCGGGTTTTGGTGCTCTCGCTCTGCTCCCGCTGATTTTGAACTCGCCCGGGTTTTGGTGCTCTCGAACACACCTGGGTTTTGGCATTCTCAGTCTGCTCCCACTGCTCCCGAACTCACCCGGGTTTTGTTGCTCTCACCCTGCTCCCACTGCTCCCGAACTCTCCTGGGTTTTGTTGCTCTCACCCTGCTCCCACTGCTCCCGAACTCACCCGGGTTTTGTTGCTCTCACCCTGCTCCCACTGCTCCCGAACTCACCCGGGTTTTGTTGCTCTCACCCTGCTCCCACTGCTCCCGAACTCACCCGGGTTTTGTTGCTCTCACCCTGCTCCCACTGCTCCCGAACTCACCCGGGTTTTGTTGCTCTCACCCTGCTCCCACTGCTCCCGAACTCACCCGGGTTTTGTTGCTCTCACCCTGCTCCCACTGCTCCCGAACTCTCCTGGGTTTTGTAGCTCTCGCTCTGCTCCCGCTGATTTTGAACTCTCCCGGGTTTTGCCACTCTCGCTCTGCTCCCGCTGCTCTTGAACTCTCCCGGGTTTTAGTGCTCTCGCTCTGCTCCCGCTGCTCTCGAACTCACCTGGGTTTTGGCGCTCGCGCTCTGCTCCCGCTTTTTTTGAACTCTCCCGGGTGTTGTACTTCTCGCTCTGCTCCCGCTGCTTTGTAACCCTCCCGGGATTTGGCGCTCTGGCTCTGCTCCCACTGCTCCCGAACTCTACAGGGATTTGGCTCTCTCGCTCTGCTCCCGCTGATACCGAACTCTCCCGGGTTTTGGCTCTCTCGCTCTGCTCCCGCTGATTTTGAGCTCTCCCGGGTTTTGGCACTCTCGCTCTGCTCCCGCTGATACCGAACTCTCCCGGGTTTTGGCTCTCTCGCTCTGCTCCCGCTGATTTTGAACTCTCCCGGGTTTTGGCACTCTCGCTCTGCTCCCGCTGATACCGAACTCTCCCAGGTTTTGGCGCTCCCACTCTGCTCTTGCTGCTTTTGAACTCTCCCATGTTTTGGCGCTCTCGCTCTGCTCCCGAGCTCCCCCATGTTTTGGCGCTCTCGCTCTACTCCCATTGATTTTGAACTCTCCCATATTTTGGTGCTCTTGCTCTGGTCCCTCTCGGCTCCCACTGATTTTGAACTCTCCCGGGTTTTGGCCCTCTCGCTCTGCTCCGGCTCGGCTGCCGCTGATTTTGAACTCTCCCAGGTTTTTGCGCTCTCGCTCTGCTCCCGCTGCTTTGGAACTCTCCCGCGTTTTGGCGCTCTAGCTCTGGTCCCGCTGCGTTTGAGCTGTCCCGGGTTTTGGCGCTCTCGCTGTGCTCCCGCTATTCCCGAATTCTCCTGGGTTTTGGCGCTCTCGTTCTGCTCCCACTGCTCCCGAACTCTGCTGGGTTTTGGCGCTCTCACTCTGCTCCCACTGCATTTGAACTCTCCCGGGTTTTAGTGCTCTCGCTCTGCTCCCACTGCATTTGAACTCTCCCGGGTTTTAGTGCTCTCGCTCTGCTCCCACTGCATTTGAACTCTCCCGGGTTTTAGTGCTCTCGCTCTGCTCCCACTGCATTTGAACTCTCCCGGGTTTTAGTGCTCTCTCTCTGCTCCCACTGCATTTGAACTCTCCCGGGTTTTAGTGCTCTCGCTCTGCTCCCACTGCATTTGAACTCTCCCGGGTTTTAGTGCTCTCACTCTGCTCCCACTGCATTTGAACTCTCCCGGGTTTTAGTGCTCTCGCTCTGCTCCCACTGCATTTGAACTCTCCCGGGTTTTAGTGCTCTCGCTCTGCTCCCACTGCATTTGAACTCTCCCGGGTTTTAGTGCTCTCGCTCTGCTCCCACTGCTTTTGAACTCTCCCGGGTTTTAGTGCTCTCGCTCTGCTCCCACTGCTTTTGAACTCTCCCGGGTTTTAGTGCTCTCGCTCTGCTCCCGCTGCTCTCGAACTCACCTGGGTTTTGGCGCTCGCGCTCTGCTCCCGCTTTTTTTGAACTCTCCCGGGTGTTGTACTTCTCGCTCTGCTCCCGCTGCTTTGTAACCCTCCCGGGATTTGGCGCTCTGGCTCTGCTCCCACTGCTCCCGAACTCTACAGGGATTTGGTGCTCTCGCTCTGCTCCGGCTGTTTTTGAACTCTCCTCAGTTTTGGCGCTCTCGCACTGCTCCCGCTGTTTTTGAACTCTCTCGGGTTTTGGCGCTCTCGCTCTGCTCCGGCTGACTTTGAACTCTCCCGAGTTTTGGCGCTCTCGTGCTGCTCCTGCTGTTTTTGAACTCTCTCGGGTTTTGGCGCTCTCGCTCTGCTCCCGCTGCTTTTGAGCTCTCCCGGGTTTTGATGCTCTCGCTCTGCTCCCACTGCTTTTGAATTCTCCCGGGTTTTGGCGCTCTCGCTCAGCTCCCGCTGCTTTTGAACTCTCCCGGGTTTAAGCGCTCTCGCTCTGCTCCCGCTCTGCTCCTGCTGCTTTTGAACTCTCCCGTGTTTTAACGCTCTCCCTCAGCTCCCGCTGCTTTTGATCTCTCCCAGATTTTGGCGCTCTCACTGTGCTCCCACTACTCCCGCTGCTTCCAAACTCTCCCGGGATTTGGCGCTGTCGCGCTGCTCCCGCTGATACTGAACTCTCCCTGGTTTTGGCGCTCTTGCTCTGCTCCTGCTGCTTTGGAACTCTCCCGCGTTTTGGCGCTCTAGTTCTGCTCCCGCTGCGTTTGAGCTGTCCTGGGTTTTGGCGCTCTCGCTGTGCTCCCGCTACTCCCAAAGTGTCCTGGGTTTTGGCGCTCTCACTCTGCTCCCACTGCTCCCGAACTCTCCTGGGTTTTAGCGCTCTAGCTCTGCTCCCGCTGCTTTTGCACTCTCATGGGTTTTGGCGCTCTCGCTCTGCTCCCGCTGCTCCCGAACTCTCCTGGGTTTTGGCGCTCTCGCTCTGCTCCCACTGCTTTTGAACTCACCTGGGTTTTGGCACTCTCGCTCTGCTCCCGCTGCTTTTGAATTCTCCCGGGTTTAAGCGCTCTCGCTCTGCTCCCGCGCTGCTCCCGCTGCTTTTGAATTCTCCCGGGTTTAAGCGCTCTCGCTCTGCTCTCGCGCTGCTCCTGCTGCTTTTGTACTCTCCCGGGTTTTAACGCTCTCCCTCAGCTCCCGCTGCTTTTGATCTCTCCCAGATTTTGGCGCTCTCGATGTGCTCCCGCTGCTCCTAAACTCTCCCTGGATTTGGCGCTGTCGCGCTGCTCCCGCTGATACTGAACTCTCCCTGGTTTTGGCGCTCTTGCTCTGCTCCTGCTGCTTTGGAACTCTCCTGGGTTTTGGCGCTCTCACTCTGCTCCCACTGCTCCCGAACTCTCCTGGGTTTTAGCGCTCTAGCTCTGCTCCCGCTACTTTTGAACTCTCCCGGGTTGTAGTGCTCTCGCTCTGCTTTGCTGCTTTTGCACTCTCATGGGTTTTGGCGCTCTCGCTCTGCTCCCGCTGCTCCCGAACTCACCTGGGTTTTGGCGCTCGCGCTCTGCTCCCGCTGCTTTGTAACTCTCCCGGGTTTTGGCACTCTCGCTCTGCTCCTGCTGTTTATGTACGCTCCTGAGTTTTGGTGCTCTCGCGCTGCTCCCGCTGTTTTTGAACTCTCCCGGGTTCTGGCGCTCTCGGTCTGCTCCCGCTGTTTTGGAACACTCCCGGGTTTTGGCGCTCTCGTTCTGCTCCCGCTGATTTTGAACTCTCCCGGGTTTTGGTGCTCTCGCTCTGCTCCCGCTGATTTTGAACTCGCCCGGGTTTTGGTGCTCTCGCTCTGCTCCCGCTGATTTTGAACTCGCCCGGGTTTTGGTGCTCTCGAACACACCTGGGTTTTGGCATTCTCAGTCTGCTCCCACTGCTCCCGAACTCACCCGGGTTTTGTTGCTCTCACCCTGCTCCCACTGCTCCCGAACTCTCCTGGGTTTTGTTGCTCTCACCCTGCTCCCACTGCTCCCGAACTCACCCGGGTTTTGTTGCTCTCACCCTGCTCCCACTGCTCCCGAACTCTCCTGGGTTTTAGCGCTCTCGCCCTGCTCCCAGTGCTTTTGTACCTCCCGGGTTTTGGAGCTCTCGCTCTGCTCCCGAACTCTCCCGGGTTTTAGCGCTCTCGCCCTGCTCCCGGTGCTTTTGTACTCTCCCAGGTTTTGGCGCTCTCACTCTGCTCCCGCTGCTACCTAACTCTCCCGGGATTTATGCTCTTGCTCTGATCCCACTGCTTTTGAACTCTCACGGGTTTTGGAGCTCTCGCTCTGCTCCCGAACTCTCCTGGGTTTTGGAGCTCTCGCTCTGCTCCCGAACTCTCCCGGGTTTTGGCGCTCTCGCTCTGATCCCACTGCTTTTGAACTCTCCCAGGTTTTGGCTCTCTCACTCTGCTCCCGCTGCTACCTAACTCTCCCGGGATTTATGCTCTTGCTCTGCTACCGCTGATTTTGAACTCTCCTGGGTTTTGGCGCTCTCTCTCTGTTCCCGCTGCTTTTGAAGTCTCCTGGATTTTGGTGCTCTCACTCTGCTCCCACTGATTTCGAACTCTCCTGGGTTTTGGCGCTCTCGCTCTGCTCCCGCTGCTTTTGAACTCTCCCGGGTTTTAGTGCTCTCGCTCTGCTCCCACTGCATTTGAACTCTCCCGGGTTTTAGTGCTCTCACTCTGCTCCCACTGCATTTGAACTCTCCCGGGTTTTAGTGCTCTCGCTCTGCTCCCACTGCATTTGAACTCTCCCGGGTTTTAGTGCTCTCGCTCTGCTCCCACTGCATTTGAACTCTCCCGGGTTTTAGTGCTCTCGCTCTGCTCCCACTGCTTTTGAACTCTCCCGGGTTTTAGTGCTCTCGCTCTGCTCCCACTGCTTTTGAACTCTCCCGGGTTTTAGTGCTCTCGCTCTGCTCCCGCTGCTCTCGAACTCACCTGGGTTTTGGCGCTCGCGCTCTGCTCCCGCTTTTTTTGAACTCTCCCGGGTGTTGTACTTCTCGCTCTGCTCCCGCTGCTTTGTAACCCTCCCGGGATTTGGCGCTCTGGCTCTGCTCCCACTGCTCCCGAACTCTACAGGGATTTGGTGCTCTCGCTCTGCTCCGGCTGTTTTTGAACTCTCCTCAGTTTTGGCGCTCTCGCACTGCTCCCGCTGTTTTTGAACTCTCTCGGGTTTTGGCGCTCTCGCTCTGCTCCGGCTGTTTTTGAACTCTCCTCAGTTTTGGCGCTCTCGCACTGCTCCCGCTGTTTTTGAACTCTCTCGGGTTTTGGCGCTCTCGCTCTGCTCCGGCTGACTTTGAACTCTCCCGAGTTTTGGCGCTCTCGTGCTGCTCCTGCTGTTTTTGAACTCTCTCGGGTTTTGGCGCTCTCGCTCTGCTCCCGCTGCTTTTGAGCTCTCCCGGGTTTTGATGCTCTCGCTCTGCTCCCACTGCTTTTGAATTCTCCCGGGTTTTGGCGCTCTCGCTCAGCTCCCGCTGCTTTTGAACTCTCCCGGGTTTAAGCGCTCTCGCTCTGCTCCCGCTCTGCTTCTGCTGCTTTTGAACTCTCCCGTGTTTTAACGCTCTCCCTCAGCTCCCGCTGCTTTTGATCTCTCCCAGATTTTGGCGCTCTCACTGTGCTCCCACTACTCCCGCTGCTTCCAAACTCTCCCGGGATTTGGCGCTGTCGCGCTGCTCCCGCTGATACTGAACTCTCCCTGGTTTTGGCGCTCTTGCTCTGCTCCTGCTGCTTTGGAACTCTCCCGCGTTTTGGCGCTCTAGTTCTTCTCCCGCTGCGTTTGAGCTGTCCTGGGTTTTGGCGCTCTCGCTGTGCTCCCGCTACTCCCAAAGTGTCCTGGGTTTTGGCGCTCTCACTCTGCTCCCACTGCTCCCGAACTCTCCTGGGTTTTAGCGCTCTAGCTCTGCTCCCGCTGCTTTTGCACTCTCATGGGTTTTGGCGCTCTCGCTCTGCTCCCGCTGCTCCCGAACTCTCCTGGGTTTTGGCGCTCTCCCTCAGCTCCCGCTGCTTTTGATCTCTCCCAGATTTTGGCGCTCTCGCTGTGCTCCCGCTGCTCCTAAACTCTCCCTGGATTTGGCGCTGTCGCGCTGCTCCCGCTGATACTGAACTCTCCCTGGTTTTGGCGCTCTTGCTCTGCTCCTGCTGCTTTGGAACTCTCCTGGGTTTTGGCGCTCTCACTCTGCTCCCACTGCTCCCGAACTCTCCTGGGTTTTAGCGCTCTAGCTCTGCTCCCGCTACTTTTGAACTCTCCCGGGTTGTAGTGCTCTCGCTCTGCTTTGCTGCTTTTGCACTCTCATGGGTTTTGGCGCTCTCGCTCTGCTCCCGCTGCTCCCGAACTCACCTGGGTTTTGGCGCTCGCGCTCTGCTCCCGCTGCTTTGTAACTCTCCCGGGTTTTGGCACTCTCGCTCTGCTCCTGCTGTTTATGTACGCTCCTGAGTTTTGGTGCTCTCGCGCTGCTCCCGCTGTTTTTGAACTCTCCCGGGTTCTGGCGCTCTCGGTCTGCTCCCGCTGTTTTGGAACACTCCCGGGTTTTGGCGCTCTCGCTCTGCTCCCGCTGATTTTGAACTCTCCCGGGTTTTGGTGCTCTCGCTCTGCTCCCGCTGATTTTGAACTCGCCCGGGTTTTGGTGCTCTCGCTCTGCTCCCGCTGATTTTGAACTCGCCCGGGTTTTGGTGCTCTCGAACACACCTGGGTTTTGGCATTCTCAGTCTGCTCCCACTGCTCCCGAACTCACCCGGGTTTTGTTGCTCTCACCCTGCTCCCACTGCTCCCGAACTCTCCTGGGTTTTGTTGCTCTCACCCTGCTCCCACTGCTCCCGAACTCACCCGGGTTTTGTTGCTCTCACCCTGCTCCCACTGCTCCCGAACTCACCCGGGTTTTGTTGCTCTCACCCTGCTCCCACTGCTCCCGAACTCACCCGGGTTTTGTTGCTCTCACTCTGCTCCCACTGCTCCCGAACTCACCCGGGTTTTGTTCCTCTCACCCTGCTCCCACTGCTCCCGAACTCACCCGGGTTTTGTTGCTCTCACCCTGCTCCCACTGCTCCCGAACTCTCCTGGGTTTTGTAGCTCTCGCTCTGCTCCCGCTGATTTTGAACTCTCCCGGGTTTTGCCACTCTCGCTCTGCTCCCGCTGCTTTTGAACTCTCCCGGGTTTTAGTGCTCTCGCTCTGCTCCCGCTGCTTTTGAACTCTCCCGGGTTTTAGTGCTCTCGCTCTGCTCCCGCTGCTCTCGAACTCACCTGGGTTTTGGCGCTCGCGCTCTGCTCCCGCTTTTTTTGAACTCTCCCGGGTGTTGTACTTCTCGCTCTGCTCCCGCTGCTTTGTAACCCTCCCGGGATTTGGCGCTCTGGCTCTGCTCCCACTGCTCCCGAACTCTACAGGGATTTGGTGCTCTCGCTCTGCTCCGGCTGTTTTTGAACTCTCCTCAGTTTTGGCGCTCTCGCACTGCTCCCGCTGTTTTTGAACTCTCTCGGGTTTTGGCGCTCTCGCTCTGCTCCGGCTGTTTTTGAACTCTCCTCAGTTTTGGCGCTCTCGCACTGCTCCCGCTGTTTTTGAACTCTCTCGGGTTTTGGCGCTCTCGCTCTGCTCCGGCTGACTTTGAACTCTCCCGAGTTTTGGCGCTCTCGTGCTGCTCCTGCTGTTTTTGAACTCTCTCGGGTTTTGGCGCTCTCGCTCTGCTCCCGCTGCTTTTGAGCTCTCCCGGGTTTTGATGCTCTCGCTCTGCTCCCACTGCTTTTGAATTCTCCCGGGTTTTGGCGCTCTCGCTCAGCTCCCGCTGCTTTTGAACTCTCCCGGGTTTAAGCGCTCTCGCTCTGCTCCCGCTCTGCTCCTGCTGCTTTTGAACTCTCCCGTGTTTTAACGCTCTCCCTCAGCTCCCGCTGCTTTTGATCTCTCCCAGATTTTGGCGCTCTCACTGTGCTCCCACTACTCCCGCTGCTTCCAAACTCTCCCGGGATTTGGCGCTGTCGCGCTGCTCCCGCTGATACTGAACTCTCCCTGGTTTTGGCGCTCTTGCTCTGCTCCTGCTGCTTTGGAACTCTCCCGCGTTTTGGCGCTCTAGTTCTTCTCCCGCTGCGTTTGAGCTGTCCTGGGTTTTGGCGCTCTCGCTGTGCTCCCGCTACTCCCAAAGTGTCCTGGGTTTTGGCGCTCTCACTCTGCTCCCACTGCTCCCGAACTCTCCTGGGTTTTAGCGCTCTAGCTCTGCTCCCGCTGCTTTTGCACTCTCATGGGTTTTGGCGCTCTCGCTCTGCTCCCGCTGCTCCCGAACTCTCCTGGGTTTTGGCGCTCTCCCTCAGCTCCCGCTGCTTTTGATCTCTCCCAGATTTTGGCGCTCTCGCTGTGCTCCCGCTGCTCCTAAACTCTCCCTGGATTTGGCGCTGTCGCGCTGCTCCCGCTGATACTGAACTCTCCCTGGTTTTGGCGCTCTTGCTCTGCTCCTGCTGCTTTGGAACTCTCCTGGGTTTTGGCGCTCTCACTCTGCTCCCACTGCTCCCGAACTCTCCTGGGTTTTAGCGCTCTAGCTCTGCTCCCGCTACTTTTGAACTCTCCCGGGTTGTAGTGCTCTCGCTCTGCTTTGCTGCTTTTGCACTCTCATGGGTTTTGGCGCTCTCGCTCTGCTCCCGCTGCTCCCGAACTCACCTGGGTTTTGGCGCTCGCGCTCTGCTCCCGCTGCTTTGTAACTCTCCCGGGTTTTGGCACTCTCGCTCTGCTCCTGCTGTTTATGTACGCTCCTGAGTTTTGGTGCTCTCGCGCTGCTCCCGCTGTTTTTGAACTCTCCCGGGTTCTGGCGCTCTCGGTCTGCTCCCGCTGTTTTGGAACACTCCCGGGTTTTGGCGCTCTCGCTCTGCTCCCGCTGATTTTGAACTCTCCCGGGTTTTGGTGCTCTCGCTCTGCTCCCGCTGATTTTGAACTCGCCCGGGTTTTGGTGCTCTCGCTCTGCTCCCGCTGATTTTGAACTCGCCCGGGTTTTGGTGCTCTCGAACACACCTGGGTTTTGGCATTCTCAGTCTGCTCCCACTGCTCCCGAACTCACCCGGGTTTTGTTGCTCTCACCCTGCTCCCACTGCTCCCGAACTCTCCTGGGTTTTGTTGCTCTCACCCTGCTCCCACTGCTCCCGAACTCACCCGGGTTTTGTTGCTCTCACCCTGCTCCCACTGCTCCCGAACTCACCCGGGTTTTGTTGCTCTCACCCTGCTCCCACTGCTCCCGAACTCACCCGGGTTTTGTTGCTCTCACCCTGCTCCCACTGCTCCCGAACTCACCCGGGTTTTGTTGCTCTCACCCTGCTCCCACTGCTCCCGAACTCACCCGGGTTTTGTTGCTCTCACCCTGCTCCCACTGCTCCCGAACTCTCCTGGGTTTTGTAGCTCTCGCTCTGCTCCCGCTGATTTTGAACTCTCCCGGGTTTTGCCACTCTCGCTCTGCTCCCGCTGCTTTTGAACTCTCCCGGGTTTTAGCGCTCTTGCTTTGCTGCCGCTGCTTTTGAACTCTCCCGGGTTTTGTCGCTCTCGCTCTGCTCCCGTTGCTTTTGAACTCTCCCGGGTTTTGGCTCTCTCACTCTGCTCCCGCTGCTACCTAACGCTCCCGGGATTTATGCTCTTGCTCTGCTCCCACTGATTTTGAACTCTCCCGGGTTTTGGCGCTCTCGCTCTGCTCCCACTGCTTTTGAACTCTCCCGGGTTTAAGCGCTCTCGTCTGCTCCCACTGCTTTTGAAATCTCCCGGGTTTTGGCGCTCCCGCGCTGCTCCCACTGCTTTTGAACTCTCCCGGGTTTAAGCGCTCTCTCTCTGTTCCCGCTGCTTTTGAAGTCTCCTGGATTTTGGTGCTCTCACTCTGCTCCCACTGATTTCGAACTCTCCTGGGTTTTGGCGCTCTCGCTCTGCTCCCGCTGCTTTTGAACCTTCTCGGGTTTTGGCGCTCTCACTCTGCTCCCGAACTCTCCTGGGTTTTGGTGCTCTCGCTCTGCTCCCACTGCTTTTGAACTCTCCCGGGTTACAGTGCTCTCGCTCCACTCCCACTGCTTTTGAACTCTCCTGGGTTTTGGCGCTCTCGCTCCACTCCCGCTGCTTTTGAACTCTCCCTGGTTTTGGCGCTCTCGCTCTGCTCCCGCTGCTCCCGAACTCTCCTGTGTTTTGGCACTCTCGCACTGCTCCCGCTGTTTTTGAACTCTCCCGGGTTTTGGTGCTCTCGCTCTGCTCCCACTGCATTTGAACTCACCTGGGTTTTGGCGCTTTTGTTCTGTTCCCGCTGCTCCCGAACTCTCCCGGGTTTTGGCGCTCTCGCTCTGATCCCACTGCTTTTGAACTCTCCCGGGTTTTGGAGCTCTTGCTCTGCTCCCAAACTCTCCCGGGTTTTAGTGCTCTCTCCATGCTCCCAGTGCTTTTGTACTCTCCCGGGTTTTGGCGCTCTCACTCTGCTCACGCTGTTTTTGAACTCTCCCGGGTTTTGGCGTTCTCGCTCTGCTCCCGAACTCTACCGGACTTTGGCACTCTCGCTCTGCTCCCACTGCTTTTGAACTCTCCTGGGTTTTGGTGCTCTCGCTCTGCTCCCGAACTCTCTTGGGTTTTGGCACTCTCACTCTGCTCCTGGACTCTCCTGTGATTTGGCACACTCGCTCTGCTCCTCCTGCTTTGGAACACTCCTAGGATTTGGTGCTCTCGCTCTGCTCCCAAACTCACCTGGGTTTTGGCATTCGCACTTTGCTCCTGCTGCTCCCGGACTCTCCCGGGATTTGACGCTCTCACTCTGCTCCCACTGCTCCCGCACTCTCCTGGGTTTTGGCGCTCTCGCTCTGCTCCCTCTGCTTTTGAACGCTCCCGGGTTTTGGTGCTCTCGCTCTGCTCCCGTTGCTTTTGAACGCTCCCGGGTTTTGGCGCTCTCACTCTGCACCCCCTTCACCCAAACTCTTCTGGGTTTTGGCTCTTTCGGTCTGCTCCCACTGCTTTTGAACTCTCCCAGGTTTTGGCTCTCTCACTCTGTTCCCAGTGCTTTTGTACTCTCCCGGGTTTTGGCTCTCTCGCTCTGCTCCCACTGCTTTTGAACTCTCCTGGGTTTTGGTGCTCTCGCTCTGCTCCCGAACTCTCCTGGGTTTTGGCGCTCTCACTCTGCGCCCACTGCTCCTGGACTCTCCTGTGATTTGGCACACTCGCTCTGCTCCTGCTGCTTTGGAACACTCCTAGGATTTGGTGCTCTCGCTCTGCTCCCGCTGCTCCCAAACTCACCTGGGTTTTGGCATTCGCACTTTGCTCCTGTTGCTCCCGGACTCTCCCGGGATTTGACGCTCTCACTCTCCTCCCACTGCTCCCACACTCTCCTGGGTTTTGGCGCTCTCGCTCTGTTCCCACTGCTTTTGAACTCTCCTGGGTTTTGGTGCTCTCGCTCTGCTCCCGAACTCTCCTGGGTTTTGGCGCTCTCACTCTGCTCCCACTGCTCCCAAACTCACCTGGGTCTTGGCATTCGCACTCTGCTCCCACTGCTTTTCAACTCTCCCGGGTTTTGGCGCTCTCACTCTGCACCCCCTTCACCCGAACTCTCCTGGGTTTTGGCGCTTTCGGTCTGCTCCCACTGCTTTTGAACTCTCCCGGGTTTTGGCTCTCTCACTCTGTTCCCGCTGCATTTGAACTCACCTGGGTTTTGGCGCTTTTGTTCTGCTCCCGCTGCTCCCGAACTCTCCCGGGTTTTGGCGCTCTCGCTCTGCTCCCGCTGCTTTTGAACTCACCTGGGTTTTGGCGCTTTTGTTCTGCTCCCACTGCTCCCGAACTCTCCTGGGTTTTGGTGCTCTCACTCTGATCCCACTGCTTTTGAACTCTCCCGGGTTTTGGAGCTCTCGCTCTGCTCCCGAACTCTCCCGGGTTTTAGCGCTCCCTCCCTGCTCCCAGTGCTTTTGTACTCTCCTGGGTTTTGGCGCTCTCGCTCTGCTCCCGCTGTTTTTGAACTCTCCCGGGTTTTGGTGCTCTCGCTCTGCTCCCGCTGCTCCCGAACTCTCCTGGGTTTTAGCGCTCTCGCCCTGCTCCCGGTGCTTTTGTACTCTCCCAGGTTTTGGCGCTCTCGCTCTGATCCCACTGCTTTTGAACTCTCACGGGTTTTGGAGCTCTCGCTCTGCTCCCGAACTCTCCTGGGTTTTGGAGCTCTCGCTCTGCTCCCGAACTCTCCCGGGTTTTGGCGCTCTCGCTCTGATCCCACTGCTTTTGAACTCTCCCAGGTTTTGGCTCTCTCACTCTGCTCCCGCTGCTACCTAACTCTCCCGGGATTTATGCTCTTGCTCTGCTACCGCTGATTTTGAACTCTCCTGGGTTTTGGCGCTCTCTCTCTGTTCCCGCTGCTTTTGAAGTCTCCTGGATTTTGGTGCTCTCACTCTGCTCCCACTGATTTCGAACTCTCCTGGGTTTTGGCGCTCTCGCTCTGCTCCCGCTGCTTTTGAACCTTCTCGGGTTTTGGCGCTCTCACTCTGCTCCCGAACTCTCCTGGGTTTTGGTGCTCTCGCTCTGCTCCCACTGCTTTTGAACTCTCCCGGGTTACAGTGCTCTCGCTCCACTCCCACTGCTTTTGAACTCTCCTGGGTTTTGGCGCTCTCGCTCCACTCCCGCTGCTTTTGAACTCTCCCTGGTTTTGGCGCTCTCGCTCTGCTCCCGCTGCTCCCGAACTCTCCTGGGTTTTGGCACTCTCGCACTGCTCCCGCTGTTTTTGAACTCTCCCGGGTTTTGGTGCTCTCGCTCTGCTCCCACTGCATTTGAACTCACCTGGGTTTTGGCGCTTTTGTTCTGTTCCCGCTGCTCCCGAACTCTCCCGGGTTTTGGCGCTCTCGCTCTGATCCCACTGCTTTTGAACTCTCCCGGGTTTTGGAGCTCTTGCTCTGCTCCCAAACTCTCCCGGGTTTTAGTGCTCTCTCCATGCTCCCAGTGCTTTTGTACTCTCCCGGGTTTTGGCGCTCTCACTCTGCTCACGCTGTTTTTGAACTCTCCCGGGTTTTGGCGTTCTCGCTCTGCTCCCGAACTCTACCGGACTTTGGCACTCTCGCTCTGCTCCCACTGCTTTTGAACTCTCCTGGGTTTTGGTGCTCTCGCTCTGCTCCCGAACTCTCCTGGGTTTTGGCACTCTCACTCTGCTCCTGGACTCTCCTGTGATTTGGCACACTCGCTCTGCTCCTCCTGCTTTGGAACACTCCTAGGATTTGGTGCTCTCGCTCTGCTCCCAAACTCACCTGGGTTTTGGCATTCGCACTTTGCTCCTGCTGCTCCCGGACTCTCCCGGGATTTGACGCTCTCACTCTGCTCCCACTGCTCCCGCACTCTCCTGGGTTTTGGCGCTCTCGCTCTGCTCCCTCTGCTTTTGAACGCTCCCGGGTTTTGGTGCTCTCGCTCTGCTCCCGTTGCTTTTGAACGCTCCCGGGTTTTGGCGCTCTCACTCTGCACCCCCTTCACCCAAACTCTTCTGGGTTTTGGCTCTTTCGGTCTGCTCCCACTGCTTTTGAACTCTCCCAGGTTTTGGCTCTCTCACTCTGTTCCCAGTGCTTTTGTACTCTCCCGGGTTTTGGCTCTCTCGCTCTGCTCCCACTGCTTTTGAACTCTCCTGGGTTTTGGTGCTCTCGCTCTGCTCCCGAACTCTCCTGGGTTTTGGCGCTCTCACTCTGCGCCCACTGCTCCTGGACTCTCCTGTGATTTGGCACACTCGCTCTGCTCCTGCTGCTTTGGAACACTCCTAGGATTTGGTGCTCTCGCTCTGCTCCCGCTGCTCCCAAACTCACCTGGGTTTTGGCATTCGCACTTTGCTCCTGTTGCTCCCGGACTCTCCCGGGATTTGACGCTCTCACTCTCCTCCCACTGCTCCCACACTCTCCTGGGTTTTGGCGCTCTCGCTCTGTTCCCACTGCTTTTGAACTCTCCTGGGTTTTGGTGCTCTCGCTCTGCTCCCGAACTCTCCTGGGTTTTGGCGCTCTCACTCTGCTCCCACTGCTCCCAAACTCACCTGGGTCTTGGCATTCGCACTCTGCTCCCACTGCTTTTCAACTCTCCCGGGTTTTGGCGCTCTCACTCTGCACCCCCTTCACCCGAACTCTCCTGGGTTTTGGCGCTTTCGGTCTGCTCCCACTGCTTTTGAACTCTCCCGGGTTTTGGCTCTCTCACTCTGTTCCCGCTGCATTTGAACTCACCTGGGTTTTGGCGCTTTTGTTCTGCTCCCGCTGCTCCCGAACTCTCCCGGGTTTTGGCGCTCTCGCTCTGCTCCCGCTGCTTTTGAACTCACCTGGGTTTTGGCGCTTTTGTTCTGCTCCCACTGCTCCCGAACTCTCCTGGGTTTTGGTGCTCTCACTCTGATCCCACTGCTTTTGAACTCTCCCGGGTTTTGGAGCTCTCGCTCTGCTCCCGAACTCTCCCGGGTTTTAGCGCTCCCTCCCTGCTCCCAGTGCTTTTGTACTCTCCTGGGTTTTGGCGCTCTCGCTCTGCTCCCGCTGTTTTTGAACTCTCCTGGGTTTTGGCGCTCTCGCTCTGCTCCCGCTGTTTTTGAACTCTCCCGGGTTTTGGCGTTCTCGCTCTGCTCCCGCTGCTCCTGAACTCTACCGGATTTTGGCACACTCGCTCTGCTCCTGCTGCTTTGGAACACTCCTAGGATTTGGTGCTCTCGCTCTGCTCCCGCTGCTCCCAAACTCACCTGGGTTTTGGCATTCGCACTTTGCTCCTGCTGCTCCTGGACTCTCCCGGGATTTGACGCTCTCACTCTGCTCCCACTGCTCCCGCACTCTCCCGGGTTTTGGTGCTCTCGCTCTGCTCCCGCTGCTTTTGAACGCTCCCGGGTTTTGGTGCTCTCGCTCTGCTCCCGCTGCTTTGGATCTCTCCCGTGTTTTGGCGCTCTCGCTCTGTTCCCGCTGCTTTGGCTCTCTCCCGTGTTTTGGCGCTCTCGCTCTGCTCCCGAGCTCCCCCATGTTTTGGCGCTCTCGCTCTGTTCCCGCTGCTTTGGATCTCTCCCGTGTTTTGGCGCTCTCACTCTGCTCCCGAGCTCCCCCATGTTTTGGCGCTCTCGCTCTGTTCCCGCTGCTTTGGATCTCTCCCGTGTTTTGGCGCTCTCACTCTGCTCCCGAGCTCCCCCATGTTTTGACGCTCTCGCTCTGTTCCCGCTGCTTTGGATCTCTCCCGTGTTTTGGCGCTCTCACTCTGCTCCCACTGATTTTGTACTCTCCTGGGTTTTGCCACTCGCGCTCTGCTCCCGCTGTTTTTGAACACTCCCGGGTTTTGGCGCTCCCGCTCTGCTCCCACTGCTTTTGAACTCTCCCGCATTTTGGCGCTCTCGCTCTGCTCCCACAGCGTTTGACCTGTCCCGGGTTCTGGCGTTCTTGCTCTGCTCCCGCTGATTTTGAACTCTCCCGGTATTTGGCGCTCGCACTCTGCTCCCACTGCTTTTCAACTCTCCCGGGTTTTGGCGCTTTCACTCTGCACCCCCTTCACCCGAACTCTCCTGGGTTTTGGCGCTTTCGGTCTGCTCCCACTGCTTTTGAACTCTCCCGGGTTTTGGCTCTCTCACTCTGTTCCCGCTGCATTTGAACTCACCTGGATTTTGGCGCTTTTGTTCTACTCCCGCTGCTCTCGAACTCTCCCGGGTTTTGGCGCTCTCGCTCTGCTCCCGCTGCTTTTGAACTCCTGGGTTTTGGCGCTCACGCTCTGCTCCCGCTACTTTTGAACTCTCCTGGATTTTGGCGCTCTCGCTCTGCTCCCGCTGCTTTTGAACTCTCCGGGGTTTTGGCGCTCTTGCTCTGCTCCCGCTGCTTTGGAACTCTCCCGCGTTTTGGCGCTCTCGCTCTGCTCCCGCAGCTTTGGAATTCTCCCGGGTTTTGGCGCTCTTGCTGTGGTCCCGCTGCTCCTGAACTCATTTCAGTTTTGGCATTCTCACTCTGCTCCCGCTGCTCCCGAACTTTCCTGGGTTTTGGTGCTCTCAGTCTGCTCCCAATGCTCCCGAACTCTCCTGGCTCATCCTTCACTCAGTGGCTCACCTTTGCAGCAAGCAAAATACTTTAAATGAACTTAATGATCACATTGTGGCGGATCGCCACCTAAACGGGCGCAATCCACTTTTCCGTCAGTGGACAATAAATCGGGCACCTTGCCTTTAAGAAGCATGCTGCCTTTAAGGCATGACAAAGGAGCGGGCGTCGCCCTCAAGAGAATGTAATAAAAGCCATGTGTTCCTCAGATCGGTTCGGCCTCCGTGAAACTGCTGGAGTTTTGGGAAAACCAGCCCGAAGCCTGGTTCCTCCAAGCTGAGTCCCGATTCCGGCTGCGACACATCACCACAGATGGGACGAAGTATGACTACCTCGTCGCATCACTCGGTAGCTCCACAGTCACGAAGGTCTGGATAGCGCTGCAGAACTCACCAGAGGAGGGCAAGTATGCACATCTTAAGGCCGCGCTCCTTAAAATATTTACGACCTCGACATACCAGCGAAACTGCCGCCTCCTCGACCTTCCAGGCCTCGGTGACGCCTCACCGTCAGACCTCCTCTCCCACATGCTCTCACTCACCGATGAGAGCCCACCCGGGTCCCTCTTCCGCACGCTGTTCATCCGCCAGCTACCTCCCAGCATCCGCCCAGCGATCGTGGCGTCCGGCCTCACGACCTAGAAGCCCTGGCCGACGAGGCCGACAAGCTGCTGTCCGCTCACTCCAGCCGCGACGTCGCTCCGGACCTGGCAGCCACAGCCTGGGCGCGCCCCTCACCGGCCACCACGCTGCCACAAGGCCCAGCCACGGGGCCCACGGGGCCTTCGCGCCCCACAAACCCGGGCTACTGTTACTACCACGCACGGTTCGGCGCCAGGGCACAATGGTGCACACCTCCCTGCTCCTTCAAGTCCGCCCCCGTACCAGCCCCTGCGATGGCCATGGGCCACACGGGCTCCCTGCTGTACATCACGGATGACAAAACCGGCCGCCGGTTCCTGTGCGACACTGGAGCTCAGCACAGCATCATCCCGGCCTCCGCCCTCGACATCCAAAAGGGCGAACGAGGACAGGCTCTGGCTGCCGCTAACGGCTCGGCCATCCGGACGTACGGCACCCGCACAGTCACCCTCGACCTCGCTGGTCGCCGCTACCGATGGGAGTTCATCACTGCCAAGGTACTCTCCCCTCTCATCGGCGCAGACTTCCTGTGCACCCACGGCCTACTGGTAGACATCCCTCGACACCGCCTCGTGGACATGAACACCATGTCCCCCATCCTGGGCACCATGGCCCCTCGTCAACCCACCGACATGGCGTCACAGTGCCACGCCCGGGCCACGGATGACTACTCGGCACTCCTGGCTGAATTCCCGGCCCTCACCAACCCGACCTTCTCCGCAGAGGTCGCCAAACACGGGGTGGAACACTTCATCCCCACCACAGGCCCCCCAGTGTAAGCCCACGCCCGCAGGCTGGACCCGGCCAAACTGGAGATCGCGCGGACCGAGTTTGCCACTATGGAACAGCTCGGCATCATCCGCCGCTCCAACAGTCCCTAGGCCTCCCCACTCCACATCGCCCCCAAACCAAGCGGGGGTTGGCGCCCCTGCGGGGATTACCGCCGCCTCAACGATGCCACCACCCCTGATCGGTACCCCGTGCCGCACATTCAGGACTTCTCGGCTAGACTGGCCGGCTGCTCAGTCTTTTCCAAAGTCGACCTGGTGCGCGGCTACCACCAAGTCCCCGTCCACCCCGCGGACGTCCCCAAGACGACCATAATCACCCCCTTCGGGCTTTTCGAGTTCCTGCGGATGCCCTTCGGCCTCAAAAATGCGGCCCAGGCATTCCAACGGCTCATGGACTCGGTCCTTTGGGACCTGAAGTTCCTGTTCGTCTACCTGGACGACATCCTGGTAGCCAGTTCCTCCAAGCAGGAACACCTCGAACACCTTCGCATCCTGTTCGGGCGCCTCAGCGACCACGGGCTCATCCTCAGCCCAGCCAAGTGCCAGTTTGGCCGGGACAAGATCGACTTCCTCGGCCACCACATCACCCCTGCTGGGGCCATTCCCCTGCCCACCAAGGTGCAGGCCGTCCAGCAATTTCCCCGCCCCACCACCATCAAAGGACTCCAGGAGTTCCTCGGGATGGTGAATTTCTACAACCGCTTCATCCCCAAAGCGGCGTCCCTCATGAGGCCCCTGTATGAAGCCCTCCGGGGCAGGAACGGCAAGATGGCGGTCGAATGGACGGCAGACGTATCAGCCGCCTTCAACTCCACCAAGACCGCGCTCACCGACGCCACCCTGCTCACGCACCCACGGCCCAATGCCAGAGTAGCGCTCACCACGGACGCCTCCGACCACGTGGTCGGCGCCGTGTACGAGCAGTGGGTCGACGGCGCCTGGCAACCACTTGCCTTCTTCAGCCACCAACTACGCCCCCCGGAGCTCAAGTACAGCACCTTCGACCGCGAGCTCCTCGCGCTGTACCTGGCGGTCCGCCATTTTCGGTTTTTGCTGGAGGGCCACCCCTTCACTGCGTTTGTCGACCACAAACCCCTGACATTCGCAATGGCAAAGACAACCAACCCCGGTCCACCAGGCAGCAGCGCCAGCTCGCGGCAGTGTCCGAGTTCACCACGGACATCCAACACGTCTCCGGCCGAGACAACGTGGTAGCCGACTGCCTCTCCCGCCCCGCCATCCACGCCGCACACCTGGCAGTCGACTACACTCAACTCGCAGCAGACCAGCTCATGGACCCTGATCTGCTCTCCGCACCTACCAACCTACCAGGGCTACGCCTGGCCGACGTCGCCTGCGGCCCGACCGCAGTCACGGTCAAGTGCGACATATCCCTATCTCAGCCTCGGCCCGTTGTCCCAGCGTCCTGGTGCCGCCGGGTATTCGAGATTCTCCACAACCTCTCCCACCCCGGCGCCCGCGCATCCATCAAATTGGTAGCCAACCGCTTTATCTGGCGCGGCCTTCGCAAGGATGTCCGTACTTGGGCCAACTCCTGCCTAGCCTGCCAACGGGCCAAGGTGCAGCAACACATGAAAGCACCCCTCGAGGAGTTCACCGTCCCTTCACGTAGATTCAACCACATCCACGTGGACATCGTCGGGCCCCTGCCACCGTCGCAAGGCCACACGCACTTGCTGACGATCGTCGACCACACCACGCGCTGGCCCGAGGCAATTCCACTGACCTCTACCACCACCGCCGACATTGCCAGAGCCTTCGTCAGCACCTGGGTCGCACGGTTCGGCGTCCCCTCCGACATGACGTCGGACAGAGGTCCGCAATCTACCTCTGAACTCTGGACCGCCATCGCACGCAATCTCGGGGTGACCATTCACCGCACCACAGCGTACCACCCCCAAGCCAACGGACTGTGTGAGCGGTTCCACAGATCCTTGAAGGCATCTCTTCGAGCCAGCCTCCAGGACGGCACCTGGACCGACCGACTCCCGTGGGTCCTCCTCGGCCTGCGCTCCGCGGTTAAAGAAGACCTCCACGCATCGGCAGCAGAGCTCGTGTACGGCCAGCTGCTGCACGTACCCGGCGAGTTCCTGCCCACCGCCACGACACCCTGGTCAGCCGACCAGCAACGCCACGACTTCGCCTCACCGGCGCTACAGTTCACCCCGGTGCCCATTGCCCGGCACGGCGAATCCACCTCACACGTCCTGCTAAGCCTGCACCAGGCACGGTTCGTTTTTGTCCGGCACGATGCCCACCGTGGACCCCTTCAACCCCCGTACGACGGGCCCTACAAAGTGCTACAGGCTGGGGACAAATTTTTCGACCTACAAGTGGGCGACAGGACTGAAAAAGTGTCGGTTGACCGACTCAAGCCAGCACACTCGGAGCCCAGTGAGCAGGTCCCAGTAGCTCGTCCACCGCCACGCGGCCGACCTGCCCTCAAGCCAGTACACCCAGCTGCTCCAAGCCCGGCCATTCCACGTCCACCGGCGTCCTACAAGAGCCGCTCCGGCCGGCCCATCAGACCACCGCACCATCTCGTCCACACCTCCTAAGCGGATTCTGGGGGGAGCTGTGTGGCGGATCGCCACCTAAACGGGCGCAATCCACTTTTCCGTCCGTGGACAATAAATCGGGCACCTTGCTTTTAAGAAGCATGCTGCCTTTAAGGCATGACAAAGGAGCAGGCGTTGCCCTCAGTGTGTACTCAAAAGCGCGGGTGTCGCCCTCATTCTGTTTTCGGGTTTAGCAGAGAGAGGAGCTGAGGCAGCCATCTCTCAAGAGAATGTAATAAAAGCCATGTGTTCCTCAGATCGGTTCGGCCTCCATTCGTGTTCCGCGGCAGCCTCAGCAACATGTAATATATATTTTTGATAAATATACACTGTTCTTTTAATAATAAAACATATTTGAGTCATGTAATGAGCAATGCTTGTTTTTTATAATTTATAGAAAATACCAAGTGCAAGCAATTTGCTTGTCACTCAGATCATGTATGGAAGTTTAGAGACATATTCTGAGTTTAAAAATATATTTTTCTCCTACTTTGAATGTCGTTAAGTAAACACAAATGTCACATTTATGGAATGGAAACCTAAAAAAACTAAAATACCAACTAAATATTATAAATAATATAACAGTAATAGCGGTAACCCCATGTTATGTCATTGGTGTTATTGCTTCACAAAACACATTATTTTGAAAAAATGCAATGACTTTTGGAAGTACTTCCTGGTTCAAGAGGTCATTGGAGGAAGTGCGATCAACAGAGGCACATGGTGAGTCTGCTGTCTCTCTTCATTTGTTATAAATTTGATGATTTGTTTGATAATTTTATGCGAGGCTTTTAAGTATGTCATTGGTGTTAGTCATTTCATAGGAAGGGAAATGAGAAATTGATCATAGAAATTGATTAAATTAGATATTTGAATAATTTTAATATGATTGAAGACATGTGGTCTGAGGTACTGTGGCGTCCATTTTGTAAAAAACATTTTTTCTGCTAATTGTCATTGGTGTTACCGTCATTGGTGTTACTACTCCTCCTGGTAACACCAATGACAATCAGTAATACCAGTGACGTTTTTGTGTAAATGAGCTTTTATAAAAGCTTCAACAAAAGTTATTAAGGCAAAATAGCACATATTGTTTCATTTTCTTAACTTCCTATTGTTATTGTTATTGTTCCTTTTGTCAGGTATGGCGAAATTGAGTGCAGCTGAGAAGCAGAGGCTTTACAGACAGCTGTAGGGGGTTTCTCTTGCTCGTTCTGGTCTCCTACCAGGCTTCGTGCAATAATTACCCTTGAGTGGTTCGACCCACTCTTCCCTACGGTTCTAGACCTTGGACTTAGGTGCAGGGAACTGTAGTGCAGAGAAAACTCAATAGACCAGGTTGAATAACACGAAATGGAGGCTTTTATTTATAAAACAGTTTGCAGCATTGTAAGATACATGTCATAAGCACAGATTAAAATAACTACAATCATGTACATGTCTATAAACTTAACTCTATGGAAATGGGGAACACACAGCACATCATAAAAGGGGAAACACATTACGATTACCCTTACCCCCTCCCCTAGACCTAGACTAAGTTTCGACTTGAGGAACTCGGAATCATGCTCACCACTTTCAGATTCACAAAAGAGGGGGTTCACAGCCTTTTTGGCACAGCTTTCCGTCGTCACGTGGATTTGGAAACTTCTGGCGCAGCTTGTTTTTCTCTCTCAGGCGATGAGGCAGCGGACACAGCCTCGATGAGCGCTTGTCATGACTGAATCGGTTAAAAGTTGTTGAAGAACCGGATACACATGGGAAAGTCCATTACTGGAAAGCTGAGAATGGGATGTTGAGGCACGGGAGTGCTAGGCCCAGAGTGTCCTTTTATTTCTCTCTCCTGCCTGGCTCGTCGGCTTTTCCTGAGGGTGTCTTCTCCTTTGGCCTGGGTCGTCGATGATCTCCCGACAAAGGTACCCGGGCCACCCTCCTTCGTCTTCCCATCGTGGCCGAGCCTTGCCTGGCCGAACACGGACCACGCTGTCTTAACCGAAGAGTCCATCCCGAAACGTGAATCTGAAGCGAAGCGTAATCGTACTCGTAATCGTTGAAGAAATGAAAAACCAAAGTGAAGCTCCGAGTGTAGCGTCGCCAAGTGTAGCCCCGATGGACCTTTCAATCCATAGTTATACCCTTTTGGGACAGTCTTATCTCCCGCCAAATCATAGTCCTGTCTTTGTAATATTTTTGGCGGGCCGAAATCTCTGCAGGGGCGCTTTGTCTTGTAACGGGAGCCGCTGATAGCTTAACTGGCCTTCCTGGCCGATAATGTCTTTTACTTTGTCACCGTAACTCGGTTCGTATATTGATCAGTCTGGAGATTGCCTTTGATGGCTGTTCAACGGTTTTTCCTTTGTACAGTAAATGGGTTTAAGTGTTCATTCAATTGTCTGCCCATTTCTTGATGGGCCCCATCCTGTTACCTGAAACTGTCTTGTACTTAGAATCCAATTAATATGTATGCTCAGTTCCCTGAGTTTCGGTTTCCCAATATTGGCTTTCGCGGGCTTACTGATCTCAATCCACAAGCCTGTCTGGCTTGCAGTAACAGAAATCAAATGGTCCCAGAAACTGATCACGAGGTCCGGCGGCCATTTTGTATGCCCTTTTTATCAAAGGTTTTTCTGTACAAGCTTCTTTTGGTCAATAAAACTGTTTTATTAACCCTGTTTTGTGTGATTAAATTACTGAAAATTTCGAATCTTACAGTCCCCCCTGTGATACTGATAGCTTGCTTAAAGTATCAATAATCCTTGGTGAGCAAATTTTCCCTGATTCCTCACATCCAAACATTCCTGGTAATTAACTATCTATGACCCTCACGACACATGCAGTTCCCATTTCAGAAAAATTACCTTGTGTACAGTTGGACAATCATAGGCAGTATTATCTTATACCATGACACATTCATCTCTCAGATGTGAAGGGGCCACCTGCGTACACCTTTTATTAATCAAACAAAACAAAACTTCGCCAACGGCTATAACATTACAGCATTCACACACTTAAATCATGCAGTGGCTGAAATCCAAAAATGGAGGGCTGCTTTAACTTTTAATAATAGCCGCTTACACTGGGGTGTCCTCTTCCCCCACTCGTACATAGCGTTTTCTCCATTCTCCTGTGTTCTCGTGCCTCTGGAGGCGTTTGCCTCTCTTGCAATGCACGAACAATAAAAATATTACAATTAAAACCTGACACACTACTAGGATGTGGGATGCTATTCTAATCCAGGCCAGGATCTCTATATTGGTGAACAGGTCCCACCATGGTGGGGTGACTATGTCCAATATGTCTTTCCCTATCTCTAATGTCTTCTGCTCCAGTGTGTAGAAATGCTTCTGTGAAACTATAACGGCTTTTAAAATCCTGGTGAGGTGTTCGGGGAGAGGGGGAATGACATAACCAAAATGCGCGATGAATCGCTGCAAGTCCGTGAAATTCTCTTTTACAGTGAGGTGAACGGTGGAGGGTGCAGGAATGGGGGCAATCCGTTGTTGTGCCACTTGAACTTCAGCCCTGGGTTTAAAACAGAAACTGCTGTCACTGACCGGACACCACTCGTGCTGTCCGTGGCGGTAGTGAGGCGCTGCAGTGGTGACACAGTATGTCCCACCTCCGATATATGCCACCTGCGGGGGCACATGGTCCTTTGCCATTGCCTCCATGGTGCAATTTATCGGCTTCGCGCTAGCGGCTCTGAACCCGCACTGTGGTTTCAAAAAGGCGTTCAAGTGATGGGGACACAGGATGATGTCTGCTCCCCGGCTACGACACCCCGAGAGGTCGGTGCCTGTCATCGTACGCTCCCATCTGATGACATAAGGTGGGACCACTGCGTAACGAATGTGCGCACCCCCCTGAATGACTCCAATGTTCTCCACCCTGTATACCGGGGCGGGCTTTGCTGCGGGACCCAACACCGGCATGCTTACCACTATTCCCATGATAGTGTGGTTTGAGCGTCCGCAGTCCACTGGGACTGGGTATGCCTCTGCAGCTAGTCTGAGCTGGCACGGGCTTAATGCGTTCTCAAAAGTGTGGAGCGCTTGCAAGTGCTTGTTGCTGATCCAGGACGGGACCAAACCTTGTTTTAAATCCTCCAGATTACTGCAGCCCTCGCCCAGTAACCACGCCCCGTATAGCACACAGGCCTCGTTCTGCGCAGCCTGATCGGACGCATTCCGATCCTCCTTAATGAGCGCATTCACCGTTCTAGCGTGTTTCTCCAGCTCAGCAATTATTTCTTTTAAGTGTAGTGTCATGGCTTGGTCCTCATGTAGCTCAGAACCCAGTACCTTATTCTCGCTTGTCAGTATGTTCCTTAACTGGGCCTTTGAACCATTGATCTGTGTCTGCAGCTCCACGTTGTCTAGAGCGTTGACAACAGACGTTCCAGTGTTAAAAGCAGTGAAGATGTCATTTACAGTGCCCCTTCTTTGCCTCCCTACCCGATCCAAAACTTCCTGTGGTGTGGTGTATAATTTGGCCTTGTCGATATCGGCAAAGTCAAACTCGTAAAATTGTCTGAACATTCGGGTTAACAGGACCTGGTACAATTGTTCCATTTCCCTGGGACACCACTCCGGCAATCGTACCTCAGTGAGGTTTAAAATCACTGAGGCCACCGCGTAGTGTACCTCTTGGTACAGCACCTGACCGGTGGGTACCAATACTAGACTGTTCCCGGGTCCCTTTGTGGTGGTGGGGCACCCTTCCTTCTGGGCTAGTGCTACCGGGATCGTGGGCAGGGGCTTGCGTGGGCGGGTGATGAGTTCAGAGGCGTTTACTGGAATCAGGGAGTATGGGGCTCCGCACGCCCGAGTGCTGACATCCCATCTCATCCCCTTTCCTTCATCCTGCCACTGCCTCTGGATAAAGATGGATACGCCCTTGGGGCAAAACGCGTTTCGAACCCCACGTACAGACATATATCCCTTCATCTGGTTCCCACCATTTGTCCCAACACACACGTAATTGTCCGTGAGTCCCCGTAATTGTCCGATGGGTATTGTTACCCAGTCGTTCCCACTCGACAGTAGAGTTCTTCATGTCCTTCCCCAGCTTTCGTAACCACCACCATCTACTTAACGGTACGTTCCCATTACACACCAAACAGATCCTCTTTCCTACGGTAACGCTGACTCTGGGTGCAAGGATCCTCACCCAAGGGCACATTAACGAAGTCTCTTGGTAGGCGAAACCGAAATTGCTGGAGTATTCCGTAGAATTCGTCCCCAGCCAACCTGGCCATCTCCCTTGGTGGAAGTAGGTGGCGGTCTCCTCAACCTCTCGCTTCCCCGTCCCATCCGTCGCGATGGGGGCTGTGTCCCCGGAACATCCGAACATGATGACGTCCTTGGTGCGGCCCCGGTAGGCCAGCCTGCACCCGATAGCCGCGAGCGCTACGAGAATCCTTTCCATCATATCTCTGGTTTCTGTAATCGATAAGATGATGTAGCCAGGCTCCCAATAGGTGCTGGCTTAATTAAACGGACGCTGGGGTCCCCTGACCCCGCTTCCAAACAACCACACATTCTGGGCAGACTCCGAAAACTACCTTTTAAACATTCCCATCATCTTAAACTTTACATACCTTAAACTATCATTACAATTACCTAACTTAACTTATCATTTACTAACACCTATGTACAGCGCCGCCCTCCTCCGGGCGGCCTACTTAATTCCTGTGAGGGTTGCAGCGTGCCGCTCCCTGTGGCGGGGCTGCACTGACCTTCGGCTTTGATCCCCCGCAGCCTGTCGCTGCTGAACGGGAATCGTGCCTTTCTCGGGCTGCTCTGTACCAAGGTTGGGGAAGATAGGGAGAATTTGGCCATTGCTTCCTGGGCTGGGGCGTTCGAGTCGACCTACGAGGGGATGCCTTGGGCGAGGCTCTCAGGGCTGATGGACCGGGGACCGGGACCTTCACCGTCACAGCCTGTGGTCCCACCACAGCTGCTGGCTCCGGCTCCCTTTCCTCAGGCTCCGCCCCCCCGGGGCTGGGATCTGTGGCGTCCGACTCCACCTCACCTGTCCCTACAGGTGATGAGTCTCCGCCCCCAATCCCTACCTCCCCTAAGCTTGAGTCGAGGGCGGGATCTTCGTCCTCTGACTCATCCTCCTCCGTGATCGGGTCAAGGGCGGGGTTGAGCTGTTTGGGCTCTTCCCCGTCCGAATCCCAAATCAGAGGGGAGACCTCCCACTCCAATGGGATGACTCCTCCCTTCACGCAGGCTACTGTTCCAGCCTGTGTGGTCTGTGACTCTGTCGCAGGCTGAGGATTTTTGTCCTCAGACCTGGCCACTGTTGTTGGCCCTTGTGCACCCGACTTAAACAGTTTGCACTGGTTAATGTGAAACCATTTAGTACGTCGGGGCACCTTCACTGCTTAAACCATGGGGCTGGCCTTGTCTACAATGCTGTAAGGCCCCATGTACAGTGGTTCAAAACTCCCCACCTGGGCATAGTTCCTAACCATGACCTGGTCTCCGACTTCCCACTCTTGTTGCTTACGAGGTTCCAGCAACAGTCGATTTCCCTGATGCTGTCTCCCCATGTTCCCAGCCGCCTGCCCATAAATCTGTTTCAGGCGCCCCAAAAGGGTTTGGACGAACTTGTCTCGCTTCACCTCTTGGAGCTGGCCCTCAGTGAGCACCGGGGCTAGTACATGGGTGGGTGTTTGCATGATCCTTCCAGTCATTAATTCGTGCGGGGAGTACCCCGTACTTTTGGACTGGTTGGCCCGGATCCCCATGAGGACTAAAGGCAGGACCTCCGCCCATTTCTGGGGCGAGCCCATTGTCTCTTTCCTCAGCTTTTCCTTGAGGGTCCGGTTCATGCGTTCAACAATCCCAGATGACTGGGGATTGTACGCTACATGCCACTTCCCTTCAATGCCCAAGAGCATGAGGGTGTTCTGCATCACTTGACCGGTGAACTGACTCCCTTGGTCGGACTCAACAAAACGGGGGAGCCCCCACCGTGAGAACACTTCCCGGATCATGATCTTGGCAGTACCCAGCACCGTAGCTGTTCTGCACGGGAAGGCTTCTACCCACTTGGTGAACACATCCACCAGGACAAGGCAGTACTTATAGCCTCCTTGGGCGGCAGGCAGGGGCCCTATGTAGTTGACCTGAATCGATTGCCATGGTCCCTCTACCCTCCTGATGTGCCCATGGGCACCTTCCTTTTCTGGGGGTCTGGGTTGTTTGCAGCGCACACAAGACAGCTTGCACAGAACTCGCGGACATCGTCTCGAAGTCCCGGCCACCATCCCGCCTGCTCTACCCGTTGCCAGGTAACCTCAGGCCCGGGGTGTCCTGCCCCTGGACCCTCATGGGCCAGTTGAAGGAATTCCCTCCGGTGCTGCTGCGGCACAACCCACTGTTCCTCTCGGAACAGCATGCCTTCCTTGACTGAGAGGGCTGCCGTACTGTACGGACCCTCTACCTGCTTGCCCTCAGCAATGGCTTTGAGGACCGTTTTTAGGGCGGGATCCAGGGTTTGGACGGTCTTTAGGTCTAGGGGCGTTGTCACCCCTGTGTTCCCTGGAGTTCCCTCCCTGGCTCGGATCGCTGCCACGGGTCCGGGTCCATAGGGGTCCCAGAAAATGCCGTTGCGGGCACCCTCCCTGGCTAGCGCATCCGCCTGCTGGTTGCCCTGACTGCGGGGTTCGGTGGTGGAATGAGCCTTCACCTTGTGGATGAACACCTCCCCTTCCTCCCCCACAGCGGCCAGGATCTTTTCCAGCAAGGGCTTAACTGTTAAAGGCCGTCCGTCCACGGAGGTATATCCGCGGCGGGACCAGATGGTGAGGTATTCCGTACACGAATTGCACGTGAACATGCTGTCCGAGCAAATCGTGTAGGGGGTTGGGAAGATCTCGGGGTGGGTAACCACGTACGCCATTGCGACAGTTCAGCTCATAGTGCTGGGGAGCTTAATTGCCAAGGCAATGTCTGCCGTAGGGTCATAAACTCCACACCCTGTGAGTCGTTCACCAGCAGATACCGTGCTGGAACCGTCTACATAGATCTCGCAGCCTGTGGGGTGTATCCCGGCCCGTAAACCTATGTTAACCTCCCATACCCCTTCGACAGAACACCGATGGGCTGTTCCGGGATATACCATGTTGGCTGCGAGCTTTGGCTCGCAGAGACCTTTAACCTTGAGATCTATCTAGGAAAGGAGGAGGGTCCAGCGGGCAATCCGAGCGCTGCTTACGGTCCCATCCTTAATCCTTCCATCCAGAAGCATCTTTGTGGGGGTGTGATGGGTGAGGAGAGTGATGGGAGAGGTTCCTGTGAAGATCACTGATCTGTTCACAGCCCAATGCGTGGCCAGGAGATGCCGTTCGCAATTGGAAAAACTCCTCTCCACATCCGTGAGTACCCTGGAGGAATAGACTACTGGTCTCAGCTTGCCGTGTCGCTCCTGGAGCAGCACGGCACTCAGGCTGTCTCCACTAGCGGCTACCTCCAGGAAAAACTCCTCACCCCCATCTATGGCCCCTAGGGCGGGTGCGGTCTGCAGATCCCTTTTCAATTTCTCGAATGCTGCCTGACACCCCTCATCCCAAGACCACTCGACTCCCTTGTGTAAGAGTCGGAGTAGCGGGGCTGCTGTGGCTGCATAGTCCTCGATGAAATCCCTGCAGTACCCGGTCAACCCCAAAAAGGACCTTACACCCGTTACTGTGTTAGGGATCGGTAGATCTTGCATCGATTCCCGTCTAGCCTTATCTATGGCTCTTTCTCCAGCGCGGATGGCCAGCCCCAGGAATTTCACCTCCTGCTGGCCGATTTGTGCTTTCTTTGGGTTTACTTTAAAACCCTTCCTTTCCAGCAGCTCCAATAATTCGGCTAATAGTGGGCCGTGCTCCTCCCTTGAGTCCGTGAACAGGAGTAAGTCATCCACATACTGCACTATCTGGTTGGGCTGGCTAAATTCTTTTAAACTTCCCGCCATGCATTGATGGAAAATGCTGGGGCTGTTGTGAAAACCCTGCGGCAAGCAGTTCCAAGTGTACTGTTGTCCTTTAAAGTAAAGGCAAACTTGTACTGATCCTCCCGCCGCAGCGGAATGGACCAGAAACCGTTCGAGATATCCAGCACCGTGAACGTGGTCGCGGATGCTGGAATACTCCCTATTAGGTCGGCAACTGCTGCTACCGTGGGCGTGCAGGCTGGGATGTTACTGTTGAGGACTCTATAGTCCACCGTGGCCCTCCACGAATTGTCCGGCTTCTTTACCGGCCATAATGGGGAGTTCACGTGAGTGGCTATTGGTCTCAACATGCCCTGCTGCACCAAGGAAGATATTGCTGTCTCCATGTCGGGTTCTGCCTCCTTGGGGAAGTTATACTGTTTTTGGGGTCAGATCATGGGGTCCCCGTCTACGCTGACCTCAAACCCGGTGACTCTCCCACAGTCGTGCTTGTGGGTGGCAAACGCGGTCAGGATTTCCGACACACGCCTGCAAACCTGTTGGGACCTCCGCGACCAAAAGCTCGAGGTCGTAACCCCCTGACGGCTTCATGGTGCACAGGGTCCCCTTTTCTCCTTTTCCTGGGATTACAACTACCTTGCCCAACCCATTCTCGGCTCCCCAGAGACAGTGATTTCTAAGGTCCACGAGGATCCCATGTTCCACCAAGAAATCAGCCCCGAGGATGCCTTTCCCACCCCCCTCATTCCACTTCAACAGGATACACGTCCATGTGGTGTGGAGTGCTCCCAAATGAATGGAGAGCGGGATGGAGTTCGCGCCAGCCTGTCCTCTGCCTGTGAAACCCGCTACTGAGAATGGAGCCTGGGTAGATAGAGGTGAGGCAAAAGGCTTAGCTGTGTGGATCACGGTGCATGATGCTCCCGTATCCAACAGGTAACTACCCTTTTCCTTCTCCACCTCCATCTCCACAACGGGTCTTCTCCACGCGTCATAGCGGAGCTGACACAGGTAGACGGGCTGCGCGGGCTTCAGTCATTTGGGTGCTTCGGTTGGGGTTGGGGGAGCAACAGGGCTGTTGACGACTGGCTCTTTCCCCTGCGAGGTCATTAGAGACCGTATTGCCTCTAAAACCGACTCGATCGTATCGGGATGGATCGACACATTGGCTCCCCTCTCCCGGACGGGCGCTTGTGCTGGGGCTGGGGAAGTTTTTCCCTTTAAATCCTTCCAGGGATTTTTACAGTCTCGGTGCCAATGACCCTCCTTTCCACACCCGTAACAACTGCTCTTGGCTTGGGGAGGGCGATTCCCCTCCTGATGCCATTCCTTTTTAGCAGGAGCTGCAGGCCTCGCCTCATGCACCTTTCCCTTTGAGGAAGGCACATCCCTACTCTTGTTGTTCCTGTAACTTATCGTGAGCTGATCAAGCGCTACGTCCTCCGTGGAACGGGGGTTGGTGGGGTCAAACCATGCTTTGGCCTGCTCCCTCACTGTCGGCAAGCAATTGGCAACCAGACACCGGAGCCAATGAGCCCTTTGGTCATTATCCAGCCCGTCCCGGTCCGGCCCGCCCGGACAGCTGCACCGATACACTGGCCACAACCTTCCGGCGAAAACCCGTGGGGGTTCTCCCTCTAGCTGTACCGTCCTTTCCAATCAGAGGAACGGAATTCCGTCACCCTCCCCTATAATCTCCAGGATCTCGTCCCGTACCTCCTCATACGTCTTGCGCCCTCTCTTGCTCTCGTCAGGGAGACACTGGAGGAGCGAGCTGTCCAGGGAGAACAGGAGCATTTTGGACAGTTCGGCCCCGTCGCAGTCATTAACTGCTGCGGTTTGCTCCACGTCCCGAAAATGCACGGAGGGATCTCCTGACTCGGAGAGTTTTGGGATGTTACTGATCATTTCCCTTAGCTGTCGTGCGCTATGGGGCATTATGATCTGATTCACGAGGGGTCCGTCCTCGCCATCCTGGTCCGGACCGAGCCTCCGGTGTCACGTGGGACACATTGGCGCCGGCCCTGACTCTACTACCTGGTGTTGCTCTACCTCAAGAACCTCTGTGTCTGACTTCTCCGTTTCCTCCCCCGGAGTCCAAGACTCGGTATAGGCGGGAGGTGCCGAGAGCTCGGGGGTTGGTACCCCAACTGTCTCCCGTGGAATTGGTCTTTTTGATTCCTTGGCTAACAGTAACTGGCTCGCTGGTGGGTTTATGAGACACACCAAGCCGGTTGCCTTTGCTAGGGCCGTTCTCAGGCCCTCTAACTCCCTGTGGCAAGCGCTATGATCAGTGTTCTCAGACCTATCCTCCATGGCAATTGTTGAAGTGCCTTACTTCTTAGCTCTGGGTAATGACTCAATACACTCTTGGATTCATCAGACGGACAGGCCTTTTATTTCTCTTGCAAGGGGAATCAGCACCTCTACTCAAGGGGTGAGGCTACTATTCCAATGATACAGCGTAAGCGTTCCATATTTATACAGTGTAACAAACAAGTTTAATTGACATTCCTTTGTTCCTCTATCAGAATACATTTTAGATTAATCATCAGGTATTAATGACATATTGACAGAAGGATCCTGGACACATAAGTCAACCGTTAATCTATAACAGGGCATGAATCGTGTAACCGGAGGTCCTCTTTAATCTTAATCATGTATTGGGAGGCTAGGTTTGCTTACGGTCACAAGTTGTCAGGTCACTGGTTACTTCAAAGGAACCCATTGTTTCACTTCTACATTCTCATTAGGTGGGCAGACATCTGTTCTTGGCTGTAATCCAAGTACGTGCAATAGCTCTAGTTACACATCAACTCTTGACCGGTGTCAAGTCTGAAAACTTTTACCCAGCAAGCACCTGAAATTAACCCCTTATAATATGTAGATTTCCTCATTCCCCCCTTTTGTCCTTTCTAAGGACAATCTATTTCGCTAAGTTTAAGAAATTCTACGTCAAAGGTCTCACCCTTAATATCCTCATATTCAGACATCATTGGTACTGGAGGAGTTGACGTCAATAAGGAAAAAACTTTTGTACACAATAATTTTAAACAACCAATCAATAAACTAATTAGAATTATTATCATCACAATTGCAATTAAGACTTCCAAAATTTGCTTTCCTAGTGCTCCTCCCCACCCTGAAATCCAATCCCACATGGACCACTGTTCAGGTTGACGTAGTTTCTTTACGGCCTCCTTTATGTGGTTTACCAGGTTGGTGATATTTTATGAGCTATCTGGAATATAGGTGCAACATTCGGTTTTTATGATTGCACATGTGCCCCCTTGTTTCGCCAACAAATAGTCCAGAGCCATGCGGTTTTGTAAGGCAACAGTGCGCAAAGCCACCATTTCTGCGTTTACATCACTAAGAGCATCAGCAGTATCATTGGCTATTTGTTCCAACACTGCTGCCATGTTTATAGATTCTCTTGCTAACTTCCCTGTTCCATACCAGGAAAATGCTACAGCAAAGAACCTTTCAGTTTCTGTAATGGCTCGTTTTACTCGTGTCCCAGGGTGGCTATCCAAAGATGAAATATGGGCACTACATATCCCAAGTAACATGACCCAGTCCAACTTTGTGGTAACCAAGGGTATGCTCTATGCCCACAGATGAAATAGGTGTTATTATAGGCTTCAAATTTGTTCCATATCTGGTGCAAATAACTCATGTATACAAAGGTATTAACATGATGATAGTTATGCTTATTTAACAGTCTTCCACCTCTCCCTCCTTGTTTCTTAGCGGTCCTGTTAATTTTTCTTTTCTGAGTAATTGATGTTGAAACGAGGGGTTGTGTAAAAGGATTATCACAAAACATTGACTTAGCTGTCAGGGCCAGTCCTCCTCTTGAATTACCATTACAGATAACCCCTCCGTTCGCAGTTCTGTCACTTGGTAATACAGTATCAGGGCATGTGACCCATAGCTTATCAAGCCTTTGTCCACTATCTTCTTCTACTATCTTACCCTGTCTTACCCTAAGATTTAGGGGTTGATACGGGGGTACCTGCATAGTATGGTCCTGGAGCTGGACTTTCATGGTCTCATTATAACATATAATATAAAAGAGATTTTTGGTTAAAAGTACACATTCTTTTATGCATGGTTTGCCTTGCAGAGGATCTGGGTAAATCCATATGGCAGTTTCAATTATTGTTGACAAAAAGAACAGTCTTGTTAAAGTCCAAATCCAGTTCATCTTGGCAGTGTATCGTCTTCAACTGATGCCTTCTTACAATGGGACGCATGTATCCATGTTGGTCGCTCCTTTACTTTCACAGCGGTGTTTGTGGTCAGGAGTACTTGGAAGGGTCCCTCAAATCTGGGTTGAAGGCTATTCTTTCGCTTGAAGATTTTTATATAGACGTTATCTCCTGGCTCGAAAGTATGGCACTTTCCTTCAGCGGGATCGACCTGGGCTTCCTTCACCTGTTGATGGAAACTAGAAATGCATTTGGTTAGTGCAATGCAATAACTCAACATATCTTCCTCCATTTTATGAATGTCCATTTGTTTAGCTGTTAAAGGTGCCGAAAAGGGCAATCTTTGTGGTCTTCCCATGACGATCTCGTGAGGCGACAATCCTGTAGTTCTGTTGGTAGCAGACTGCATTGTCATTAAAGCTATGGGTAACAGATCAACCCATTTAAGTCCAGTTTCTTTACACAGTTTTGCAAGCTTGTTTTTCAGCATCCCGTTATATCTTTCCACTAGTTCAACTGACTGTGGATGATAACTGCAATGGAGGTGCTGGTTAATCTGTAAGGCTTTGCATAGTTCCTTAATCACTGTTCCCGTAAAATGGGACCCATTGTCACTTGACAGTTTTGCTGGTATCCCAAAGCGAGGTACAATGTCCTTCAATAAACATTTAGCAACAGTAGTGGCGTCACTCTTTCTACAAGGAAACGCTTCAATCCATCTTGAAAACATATCAACAATAACTAATACATATTTAAAGCTCATACACACAGGTAGTTCAATAAAATCCATTTGCAAGTGTACAAAAGGGCCCATGGGGTTTGGGTGGGATGCGGGCTGTACCTTCTTTATTTTCCCTGCATTCATGGTCTGGCAGATAGTACAATTTTCACATATTTGTTTTGCCAACTTTGAGATTCCTGGTGCATACCAGGTCTTGAGGATATAGTCCGCCATCCCCCCTTTGCCCGCATGGGTGAATTTATGAACACATCGGGCAATTGGTGATAGTAATGATTTGGGTGCCACCATGCGGCCGTCATGATGAACCCATAAGCCGTCAGTGTTTTTAAAACAATGATTAACAACCCCTTCCTTTACTTCATCAGAACTGGCCCTATCTTGATGGGTCAGCACATCATCTAAGGACGGGGGCTGCGGTATCTCTGGCTTTTCCCTAACAGGGAAGGCTGAAACTTGTCATTCAGTACTTGATATAGCTACTGACTTAGCAGCGCTTCCAAGCGCAACCTCGTCCAAATGCCCCGTGTGCGCTTGGCACTTAATAATTGCAATCTGTTTACGTCTCTGAATAGCTAGTAAAAGATTTTGCACTTCTTGTGCATTTTTAATCTGGGTTCCCGAGGAAGTCAGGTAACCGCGAATTTTCCAAATTTGTCATGCTCATGTCCAATAGTGGTCTGGTTATTTCTGAATAGTTCAATATTCATTGTCTACAATAGCCAGTCATTCCTAGAAAATGCTTCATTTCTCTTTTAGTTTTTGGCAACGATGTGTTGCAAACGACCTTTATTCTATCCGGCGTTAACTCCCTGTTTTAACAATGATTCCATCACTGGCTCAATTCCTTTTTCTGCTTTCTCTGACAATGGATACTGTGACCTTTTGGGTAATGGTGCAGCTGGATTAATTGTAACTTTATAGGGCTGTGCAGTCTAATAGGAGGTATTTCAAATTTTAAAACGGCTGATAATCTTGTCCTGTTTTGTCATAGCAGGCCGTGCAGTGCAATTTTGGATGCCATTTCCCTAGTTTCAGGGATTCCTGGTATTGTTTTATGGAGCTTGTAACGAATCCCCATGCTCCTAACAGACTGACAAGTTTGGGACTCAAACTTGGGTTGGCAATTTCCCATGCGTAAAGAACAGGGTGTTTTATTTCTGTTACTGGGTACGCATATGCCTTATCTACTTGGATTTCTACCACTACTCCTGATGGGGAGCAAATGATTGTAGCATTCATTTTGCACAGCAAGTCTCTTCCACATAAATTCATAGAGACATCTCCTGATAACAGAAAGGAGTGTTCTTCCTCAAATTCTTCTACTTTTACTGTGAGGGGAGTCGATTGATTCAAGCGTTGTAGTATTCCAGCCAATCCAGCTATCGGGGTCTTTTTCCCATTAATAGGCATTCCTTCAGAATATCCTTTCCCTAACACCGAAAAGGTTGCTCCTGTATCTACTAAAATGACAAAGGTCTCCCAGCTATTTGCATTTTAATTTCAGGTTCGCTGCGTGAATTTAAAGAAACAATGGGCATTTGGTGGTCTGTGGCGCTTGGGGCTGCTGGTGTCAGTCAGTAATTCTGATCTCTATTTCTCCTAAATCCCTGTCCGTTTGTAGGGTAACCTCCTGACTGGTCCGAAAAAGTGTTATGGACAGTGAAATTAGGACTTTTATTCTCTAACGGAGGTCCATTATTGGAGGTTTTGTTCTGACGATTTTTTGCAGGGCATTGGTTTGCCCAATGTCCGGGTTGTCCGCAATTGTAACAATTTCCAGATCGTCCATACCCTCTTACTCTACCACGTCTTCCTCTATATTCCCCTCTATTCATCCTTCTATAGTTACCTTGTTATCCTACCATAATAGAGGAGAAAGGTGTTTCTTCGGGGTAATTAATTTTTTTTTCTTCTGACTCAACAAACTATTTCTCTCTTGTCCGTTAAACATTCCTCGAGGCAAGTAATTCTTTCTATGTTAAATAAACCATCTGAGGGAAAGGGTCTAGTCTTATTTACAGTCCATTTGGACCAATTTGGTAGGTGATCAATGGATGATTGACCAGTTCTTTAACATAAAGGCTGCTGGCGTGCCTTTCTCAGGTGGCTTACTGGTGCTAGCACCCATTTTAGCAGCTTAAATGGTTCACTTAAAACAATCTAAATTCCCGTGACAATCCGTGATCTGCGTTGTACGCCCCTACAGATCAGATTAATAAACTATACATACGTATCAAAATTACAGTCACATCCAATCTTCTTGGTCTTCACTTCAAATCAGTGTCACAAAGTCCTTGACCATTTGTCACTCCGAGTGCCTTTAGAGTTTCGGCGCCTACTTTATGGTCCCGGCCTTCACGTGGGGCATTTGCCCTCTTAATAACTGGCCTGAGGCTAGGCGACTGAAACTCAGCACTTCCCGACTGAATTTAGTCAACTGACTGCAACAAGGTTTTTTTTTAATATTTACGACACATTAAGACATATCCTTATGCTTTAAAACTCGAGGGTTCTCAACCCTCGTGGAAGGTATTTCTAACTGGGGAAAATACTGAATCCGCAATAGCTTAGTGGATCATGTAAAAGACATCACTATTTTCTCAACCATACATTCCGCCGCGGGACTCACTTCCCCGGCTTGGGTCTTTTCCAACCCCTTCTGCAGTTTTTTTTTTCAGCTTAAATATTTTAGTTAAAACATACAACAATTCCGTAACACTCTATGATCTGCGTGGGACGCCTCTACAGATCAGACATGACTAAACATTAATACATATAACAATAAACAATAAACAATACACTTGTTAAACAATAACCAAAGTGTTACTAAATCCCCAACCTATGCAGCCTTACTGGACAAAGTTGATTGATAATAACAAGTAGTTAAATACTCACTCATAAACATTAAACATTGACACTGTGTTTCAGACAATCGCCCGCTCTTCTCTCCTTTTACCCTATTCCCTTTAGCCAAATCTTTAGCAAAAAGGGCCTTCAATTTGTCCCAACTAACTTCACCCACTCTTCTCTCCTTTTACCCTACTCCCTTTAGCCAAATCTTTAGCAAAAATGGCCTTCAATTTGTCCCAACTAACTTCAAGCTGGAACCTTGCTAGTTCAATTTCCAATAAATCGCTAGCTCCTTAGTTAAATCAAATTCCTGACTTAGCCTTCTCTCTCAGTAAGCTGGAACCCTGCTAGTTCAATTTCCAGTAAATCGCTAGCTCCTTAGTTAATCAAATTCCTGACTTAACCTTCTCTCTCTGGTACCTTTATACAGTCCTTTTCTGCACGATCCTGTTCGCGGGGCGTCAGCGCCTCATGGCTGATCCTCTGTTCCGTTTCTGAAAGGGAAGCAGTCACAACGGCAGTTTAACCTCCAAACCTTGTGAGTCAATTACCCGATGGCAGTACTGTCCAATGGAATAAACAGACTATGCGCAGCTATGCTTCTGGCAGGGAAAGTCCCAAAAATGTGGCAAAACACCACCTTCGGCCGATGGGATTTTTCCAAACTGAGCAACGTACTCGGCGTCTGTTAACTCACCAATTGGTACAGCAAGCCATCTCGGTGGAACCTCCAAATTGTTCAAGTGCCTTACTTCTTAGCTCTGGGTAATGACTCAATACACTCTTGGATTCGTCAGACGGACAGGCCTTTTATTTCACTTGCAAGGGGAATCAGCACCTCTACTCAAGGGGTGAGGCTACTATTCCAATGATACAGCGTAAGCGTTCCATATTTATACAGTGTAACAAACAAGTTTAATTGACATTCCTTTGTTCCTCTATCAGAATACATTTTAGATTAATCATCAGGTATTAATGACATATTGACAGAAGGATCCTGGACACATAAGTCAACCGTTAATCTATAACAGGGCATGAATCGTGTAACCGGAGGTCCTCTTTAATCTTAATCATGTATTGGGAGGCTAGGTTTGCTTACGGTCACAAGTTGTCAGGTCACTGGTTACTTCAAAGGAACCCATTGTTTCACTTCTACATTCTTATTAGGTGGGCAGACATCTGTTCTTTGCTGTAATCTAAGTACGTGCAATAGCTCTAGTTACACATCGACTCTTGACCGGTGTCAAGTCTGAAAACTTTTACCCAGCAAGCACCTGAAATTAACCCCTTATAATATGTAGATTTCCTCACCATCTTATAAGCTGCCCTAGCCCCCAAGATTCTTTCCTCCTGTGTCGCTATCTGCTTAGCTAGGCGGAAACACCTGTCTTTCATTCTACCTTCACTGGCCTTGGCCTCAATGACCTGACATTCCAAATACTCTATCCGGGTCTCATGGCGGTGAGTTGCGGATTGGCGTTCCTGATTCAGCGCGTTAAGCGATTGAATCAGTTTCTGACCTCCCGCAACCTTTTCCTCTACTTCTGTAAGCAGCCCTTTGATCTGGGCTGTCTGTGCTACAACGACCTGGTCCAAAAGCTGGACTTGCTTCTTGTAACACATCAGCCAGACCGCCTTTTCTACCGATTTCTTATGCTCTTTACTTTCTGTCCACTTGATGGCTGCGTCTAGCGGGCGCCTATCTCTTAATAGGTCAGATATCCACTGTTTTGTAAGGTTTACCTTCCCAAAAACATAATCCGCTATTCTCTCATCCATCACATTCCGTTTATTCAGACCTTGATCTAACACACTACATTCCTGCTGCCAAGGTCCTGCCGCGGTCGCCATCTCTGTAGGGGGTTTCTCTTGCTCGTTCTGGTCTCCTACCAGGCTTCGTGCAATAATTACCCTTGAGTGGTTCGACCCACTCTTCCCTATGGTTCTAGACCTTGGACTTAGGTGCAGGGAACTGTAGTGCAGAGAAAACTCAATAGACCAGGTTGAATAACATGAAATGGAGGCTTTTATTTATAAAACAGTTTGCAGCATTGTAAGATACATGTCATAAGCACAGATTAAAATAACTACAATCATGCACATGTCTATAAACTTAACTCTATGGAAATGGGGAACACACGGCACATCGTAAAAGGGGAAACACATTACGATTACCCTTACCCCCTCCCCTAGACCTAGACTAAGTTTCAACTTGAGGAACTCGGAATCATGCTCACCACTTTCAGATTCGCAAAAGAGGGGGTTTGCAGCCTTTTTGGCACAGCTTTCCGTCGTCACGTGGATTTGGAAACTTCTGGCGCAGCTTGTTTTTCTCTCTCAGGCGATGAGGCAGCAGACACAGCCTCGATGAGCGCTCATCATGACTGAATCGGTTAAAAGTTGTTGAAGAACCGGATACACATGGGAAAGTCCATTACTGGAAAGCTGAGAATGGGATGTTGAGGCACGGGAGTGCTAGGCCCAGAGTGTCCTTTTATTTCTCTCTCCCGCCTGGCTCGTCGGCTTTTCCTGAGGGTGTCTTCTCCTTTGGCCTGGGTCGTCGATGATCTCCCGACAAAGGTACCCGGGCCACCCTCCTTCGTCTTCCCGTCGTGGCCGAGCCTTGCCTGGCCGAACACGGACCACGCTGTCTTAACCGAAGAGTCCGTCCCGAAACGTGAATCTGAAGCGAAGCGTAATCGTACTCGTAATCGTTGAAGAAATGAAAAACCGAAGTGAAGCCCCAAGTGTAGCGTCACCAAGTGTAGCCCCGATGGACCTTTCAATCCATAGTTATACCCTTTTGGGACAGTCTTATCTCCCGCCAAATCATAGTCCTGTCTTTGTAATATTTTTGGCGGGCAGAAATCTCTGCAGGGGCGCTTTGTCTTGTAACGGGAGCCGGTGATAGCTTAACTGGCCTTCCTGGCCGATAATGTCTTTTACTTTGTCACCGTAACTCGGTTCGTATATTGATCGGTCTGGAGATTGCCCTTGATGGCTGTTAAACCCATTTACTGTACAAAGGAAAAACCGTTTAAGTGTTCATTCAATTGTCTGCCCATTTCTTGATGGGCCCCATCCTGTTACCTGAAACTGTCTTGTACTTAGAATCCAATTAATATGTATGCTCAGTTCCCTGAGTTTCAGTTTCCCGATACTGGCTTTCACGGGCTTACTGTTCTCAATCCACAAGCCTGTCTGGCTTGCAGTAACAGAAATCAAATGGTCCCAGAAACTGATCACGAGGTCTGGCGGCCATTTTGTATGCCCTTTTTATCAAAGGTTTTTCTGTACAAGCTTCTTTTGGTCAATAAAACTGTTTTATTAACCCTGTTTTGTTGCGTGATTAAATTACTGAAAATTTCGAATCTTACACAGCGCAGGGATGCAGACCCTACACGTAGAGCAGAGTACTTAGAAAAAAGGCGTCAGGGTTATGCCAATGATATAGCAACAAAAAAAAGAAAGAAAATAAATGATCTCAGTGAAAAGGCAAAGAGAGGTCAGCGCAAGGCATAGCGAGTCAACCAGGCAAGACACAGGCAAGATATGAGAGCAGGAGAGACAGTCTTGACTCCCCCATCATCTCCAGAGAGTTCACCCAGCATCTCAAGGTGGAACTGAAGACATTGGTGTTAGTCATTTCATAGGAAGGGAAATGAGAAATTGATCATAGAAATTGATTAAATTAGATATTTGAATGATTTGAATATAATTGAAGACATGATTGGATTACTATTCTGACATATTACACCAATATATTTGACAGACAACTACGACAAGGGAGGAGAGCGCGCAGGAGAGATGCACAAAGGAGCCAGAGGAAAATTCAGAAGTTGGAAGATAAGCTTGAGGAAAGCAAACGACAATGCAACATGTACAAGAAACGTTATTTCCGTTTGCGGGGTAGAGTTGCAAATTCCGAAAGCCCAGGAACGAAGACAAAAAGAGATCCTCCAAGGTTACACAGTCCACTCTCCAGTCAAGAACGCTCTGAAATTCCACTTTGCTCTTGTGGGAGATTTAAAGGAAAAGTACAATGCAGCCAAAGAAACAAAATCCAAACAGGTTTTTGCAAACATACTGACGGGAAAGCTGATCAGAAAATGCAAATTCCAGCTGCTGTGCCAGAAGAGCATTGGCTTCTCATACAAAGCTTGGAGAAAACCAAAGATCAGCTCTCGAGAAACCACCACAAACAAGAGGAAGACTGTGAGACAGTTCTACCTAAGAGATGATGTCAGCAGACTGACCACAGGAAAGAAAAACACAATCACTCTCCAGAAGGTGAAGAAACAGAGGAGGTTACTCTGTGACTCCCTGCTCAACCTCCACAAGAGATTTGTTGCTGAGCATCGAGAACAGATTTCTTATGCCTTCTTCTGCAGGCAGAGACCCTTTTGGGTTGTGACACCAAATGAGCGGGACAGAGAAACATGTCAGTGGAAGACTCATGAAAATCTTCAGTTTATGGCAGATACACTGTACAAACTTGGGCTCTCAGAGTGTAAAAACCTGGATGAAATGGCTGACAGCACCGTCTGCAACAACTCAAAGTCATGTGCCTATGGTGAATGCCAAGAATGTGAACACACCACATATCCCCTCACCGAATCAACATCAAATACCCTGGTAACTTTAACCCAGTGGTGTCTGGAGAAGATTGACCATTCCAAACCAGGTGAAGAGTCTGAGAAGAGAAGAACAATCACTGTCAAGAAAGATGTGCCAATAACAGAGGATGAGCTTGCTACCCATTTTCAAGATAGGCCCTTTAAGTTCCGCAGACACATCTTCAACATTCGTTAACAGTACAATGCTTACAGAAATCTAAGAGAGAACCTGACCTCCAAGGACTGCCTTATATACATAGATTTTAGTGAAAACTACACTTGCAAGTATGCAAATGAAATCCAGTCTGTGCACTTTGGGGGGTCACATCAACAAGTGACCCTCCACACTGGTGTTCTCTATGTGCAGGACCAGGCCCCCATGCCCTTTAGTATGATCTCCCCAAGTAGAAGGCACGACCCAGTGGTTATATGGGCTCATCTTGACCCCATCCTGGAGATGGTAAAAAATCAGTGCCCTAAAGTCCAGCACCTTCATTTCTTCAGCGATGGCCCTGCCACCCAATACAAGCAGAAGGGCAATTTCTACATGATTTGCTCAGAACCTCACCAGAAGAGCTTCCCCAAAACCACTTGGAACTTCTTCGAGGCAAGCCATGGGAAGGGTGCTCCGGATGGGGTGGGGGGTGCATTAAATAGGTCAGCCGACATGTTGGTCCATCAGGGAAGGGATATCCCAGATGCACTCTCTTTCTTCCAGGAGTTAAAGGACTCTGGAACGCAGGTGAAACTGTTCTCTGTAAGCGAGGAAGATGTTGAGACTAAGGCACAGAAAATGCTGGAGGTGCCTCTTGTGGCAATAAAGGGGACCATGAAAATGCATCAAGTTTTGAGCATCACACCTGGCATCCTCAAATACAGAGACATCAGTTGTTTCTGCCACGCAGCAGAGGGCGTGTGGGATTGCCCATGTTACAGTCTCCAAGAAATCATTGTAGGAGCTGTGCCGCCTACTTCTGCTCCACAACAACCACACCGACCTGATGTCATTGAGACTCACCATAGCGGGCAGTGGTGTATTGTGAGGTATGATGACCAGCCATACCCTGGCATTATACTGGAGGTGGAAGAGCACAACATAAAAGTCAAGTGCATGCACAGGAATGGCATGAACAGGTTTTTCTGGCCAAGCCCAAGAGATGACATAAACTGGAATGGGGACGACCAGATAATGTGTTTCATGCCAGAGCCAGTTCCTGTGAACAAACGATCAGTTCAGGTTGACCAGAAGATCTGGACATATTTGAAGGGACAGCTGGATGTGTGACCACAAGTCAAAAACCAGTTGCTGGAAGCCGAAAGTTGATGTAAAGACAGATTACTTTGTTTACTTGTGTTTTAATAAGTATGTTTTATATCTGGCTCAATCAGGATAGAACTAGGCTACATGTTTTATGAGTTTCTATGAAAATGGTAATGTTGACTACGATGTTGATGACAATGTTCAGACACAATCATTCTTGGTCTTGGTCTTAATGTGCTCTCTTTAATGTGCTCCTCTTTGGTCTTAAAGTGCTTTGGCTAAGTTTTTTTATGTTATTACTCAAATTATATGAATCTCTCAGTGCTGTAAATGAGTTAACTGAAAAAAATGGCACATTAGTTAGATGAAATGTAATAAATTCATTGAGTTGTTTGAAATAGTCTGGGGTCAAGTCATTGGTGTTGTATTGTGTCACTGATGTTACTGCATGTTTTTTTTCAGTGATATGATATCAAAGGTGACATTTTTGACTTTATAATAATTTTGCGTTTGTTGATTGTTGATTTATTCATGAGTTAACAATTTAAGGATAGTATCATTCAATTTTGATGACTGTCCTTCAGTTATTGTTGATATTATAGCTAAATCATGATGTCACACAATGTAACTTTACACATACCTGATTATAATAAATAAATAAATAAATAATCAAAACTTTTTCTTTAAATTATTATTAACCTACTCTGTCTTTGAGTATATGTGCAGATTGAATTGAGAAATAGCATTCTGATAAGCCTTTAATGTTGTTTAAGGTATAAGTAACACCAATGACAAAAAGACGGCACAAGCATTCTTTGAGTGAATGTATAAAAATAATTAAAATACATTAAGCTTTCATTTTTGTGGATTGATAAAGTTATGAGGTTAATTAATATTGTACAATAAGTTTTGATTCTGTAAAATGAAATACATTTCAAGACATCTTGCAATTCCAAATGCCACCGTTTTTGTAGAACGACCCTCCTGCGTTTTGGCGCTCTCGCTCTGCTCCCACTGCTTTTGGTCTCTCCCAGTTTTGGCGCTCTCACTCTTTTCCCGCTCTACTCCTGCTCTGCTCCCGCTGCTTTTAAACTCTCCCGGGTTTTGGCGCTCTCGCTCTGCTCCCACTTTTTTGGAAGTCTCCTAGGTTTTGGCCCTCACTCCGCTCCCGCTGCTTTTGAACTCTCTCGGGTTTTGGCACTGTCACTCTGCTCCTGCTGCTTTTGAACTCCTGGGTTTTGGCGCTCCCACTCCGCTCCCGCTGCTTTGGAACTCTCCTGGGTTTTGGTGCTCTCGAACTCACCTGGGTTTTGGCGCTCTCACTCTGCTCCCACTGCTTTGGAACTCTCCCGCGTTTTGGTGCTCTCACTGCTTTTGAACTCTCTCGGGTTTTGGCCCTCTCGCTCTGCTCCCACTGCTCCCGAACTCTCCTGGGTTTTGGCGCTCTCACTCTGCTCCCACTGCTTTGGAACTCTCTCGGGTTTTGGCGCTCTTGCTCTGCTCCCACTGCTTTTAAACTCTCCCAGGTTTTAGGGAGGAGACACAAAATGGAAAAGGAGGTGGCGTAGTGCTGTTAATAAGGGATGAGATCAGTACGGTAGAGATAAAAGATTTTGGCTTGGCAGATCGTGATGCAGAACTGGAATCAGTTTGGGTGGAGCTAAGAAACAGCAAAGGGCAGAGTTGTGTATCAGCCACCAAACAGTAGTGGTAAGGTAGGGCAGTTTCAATCAAGTGATTAGAAGTGCATGTAACAAGGGCAATACGGTAATCATAGGGGACTTTAATCTACATATTGACTGGGCAAATCAAATTACCACTAATGGTGTGGAGGACGAATTCTTGGAATGCACGCGAGATGGTTTCCTGGATCAGTATGTGGAGAAACCAACCAGGTAACAGGCTATTCTGAATCTGGTACTGTGTAATGAGAAAGGTCTAATCAATAATCTTGTGGTAAAGGGGCCTTTAGGGACAAGTGACCATAATTATGATTGAATTTTACATTAAGTTTGAGAGTGATGTAGTCCAATCTGAAACTAAGGCTTCAATCTAAACAGAGGAAACTATGATGGACAAGTTGGCCATGGTAGATTGGGAGACTACACTAAAAGGTATGAAGGTGGACGTACAATGGCTAACATTCAAGGAAATAATGCATAATTTGCAACAAACATATATTCCTCTAGGGCATAAAAACCCAAAAGGAAAAGTGATCCAACCATGGCTAACAAAAGAAATTAAAGCTAGTATTAAATCAAAGGAGGAAGCTTATAAAGTTGCCAGAGAAAGCAGTCAGCCTGAGGATTGGGATCTTTTTAGAAATCAGCAAAGGGGGACCAAGAAATTGATAAAGAAAAGGAAAATGAAATATGAGCACAAACTAGTGAAAAATATAAAAAGATTGTAAAAGCTTCTATAGGTATGTGAAAAGGAAAATACTGGCGAAGGTAAATGTATGTCCTTTACAGTCAGAGACGGGAGAATTTATAATGGGGAATGAGGAAATGGCTGAGAAATTAAATACTTTGTTTGTCTTCATGGAGGAAGACACAAAAACCCTCCCAGAAATACGAGAAAACCAAGGGTGTGGCGAGATTGAGGAACTTAGAGAAATTATTAGTTAAAAAACAGTACTAGCAAAATTAATGGGACTAAAAGTCAATAAATCCCAAGGACTGGATGGCCTACATCCTAGGGTTTTGAAAGAGATGGCCATTGGGATAGTGGATGCATTGGTTGTCATCTTCCAAAATTCTAGATTCTGGAACGGTTCCTGCAGATTGGAGGATAGCAAATGTAACCCCGCTATTTAAGAAAGGAGGGAGAGAGAAAACGGGGAACTACAGACCTGTTAGCATCACATCAGTAGTTGGGAAAATGCTGTAATCTATTATAAAGGATGCAATAACTGGGCACTTAGAAACTAATAGTAAGATTGGGCAGAGTCAACATGGATTTATGAAAGGGAAATCCTGTTTAACAAACCTTATTGGAGTTCTTTGAAGATGTAACTAGTGGAGTAGATAAAGGGGAACCGGTATATGTGGTGTATTTGGATATTCAGAAGGCCTTCGATAAGGTCACACACAAGAGGTTGGTGAACAAAATTAAGGCACATGGAATTGGGGGTAATATACTAGCATGGATTGAGAATTGGTTAACAGACAGAAAACAAAGAATAGGGATAAACGGGTCTTTTTCAGGATTGCAGGCTGTGACTAGTGGGGTACCGCAAGGATCGGTGCTTGGACCCCAGCTATTCACAATCTATATGAATGATTTGGATGAGGGGACTAAATGTAACATTTCCAAATTTGCTGATGATACAAAGCTAGGTGGCAGTGTCAGTTGCAAAGAGGATGTGAACAGGCTTCAAGGGGATCTCGACAGGCTCAGTGAGTGGGCGAGAACATGGCAGATGGAATTTAATGTGGATAAATGTGAACTTATCCACTTTGGTAGAAAAAACAAAAAGGCAGAGTATTTCCTAAATGGTGAGAAAGATTGGGGCATGCAGATGCCCAAAGGGACCTGGGTGTTCTTGTACATGAGTCACTGAACGTGAATTTGCAGATGCAGCAAGCCATTAGGAATGCAAATAGCATGCAAATTCATTACAAGAGGTTTTGAGTACAGGAGTAAAGAAGTCTTACTCCAATGAAGGTTCACGAGATTGATTCCTGGGATGGCGGGACTGCCGTATGAGAAGAGATTGTGTAAACTAGGCCTGTATTCTCTTGAATTCAGAAGAATGAGAGGGGATCTCATTGAAGCATACAAAATTATTACAGGGCTTGATAGGGTGGATGCTGGGAGAATGTTTCCCTTGGCTGGGGAGTCTAGAACCAGGGGCCACAGCCTTAGGCTAAAGGGTTAGCCATTCAGGACTGAGATGAGAAGAAATTTCTTCACACAGAGGGTGGTGAATCTTTGGAATTCGCTACCCCAGAGGGCGGTGGAGGCTCAGTCATTGGGTATATTCAACAGAAGTCGATAGATTTCTGACTAGTAAGGGCATCAAGGGATATGGCGATAGGGCTGGTGAATGGAGTTGAGGCAGATGATCAGCCATGATCTCATGGAATGGCGGAGCAGGCTCAAAGGGCCAAATGGCTTACTCCTGCTCCTATTTCTTGTTATGTATGTTTGAATAATTATAATCAGTCTGTAATCATAGAATGGTTTCAGCACAGAAGGCCATTTGGCCCATTGAGCCCGTACCAACTCTCTGCAAGAGCACTTCAGCTAGTCCCACTCCCCCGCCCTTTGCCTGTAGCCCTGCAAAATTTTTTCTTTCAGGTACTTATCCAATTCCCCTTTGAAAGCCGTGATTGAGTCTGCCTCCACCACCCTTTCAGGTAATGCATTCCAGATCCTAACCACTCGTTGCGTTAAATTTTTTCTTATGTCACCTTTGGTTCTTTTGCCAATCACCTTGTAATAGTTCTCGTTTTAGGTCCTTTTTTTGGAGCGGTCTGCTTGTTCTGAACCATGTTCATTTTTATTTTAGTGTTGTATTGACCCCAGAATACTGCGGCTCTCAGGCAGAAACGCATCCACCATCTGTAACCTTGCCATGAGTGACCAACTGTTAGTGTATGCTGCATACATGGCAGGGCGGTTACACATTCATTGTCACTTCACACCGTGACAAAGTTTCAATGTTTGTTGGGTGTCCCGATGTGTTGACTTCCTGTCCGATGTCCTCAGTGCCTGCTTCACCCCCGGGCAGTGGGAGTGAGCCCTCTGTGAGGACAGCCCTTCCCTGCTCTCAGACTGATCTGGAGACTCGAATGTCCTCAAGGCCATAAATGAATAAACATTGCCCTGAGTGTCCCCACATCCTCGCAACAGGTAACACCGAACAAAGATCTAGATTTTCTCCACTTTCCCTATAGAGGGTGCCCTCTCTGGCTGTCGCAGCAGGGTGCTGGTTAGACTGATTAAGTGGATCAGCAGCAATTTTTTCAGATATTGCCTCAGTTTCCACTTATCCCAGACTTCCAGCAAGTGGACAGAATAACACAGGATTTCCCTGTAACTGTGTTAGAAAATTGAGCAGAACTTGTAACTCCCACTTCACAGGGAGCCACAGTCAGTTCACCCCCAGACAGTTTAACTATCGTCCCGATTTTAAGCAAACCTGCCCGGTGGGAATGGAACGGGCAAGGGTCAGAGATCCGATCCACAATCCCCTGACCTCATTGTGAGGAGTCTCCAGCATGCAACCATCATGAGCCCAACTCACCACCTAGTTTGAGCAAAGAGTGGGCGGAGGGGGACCAAGCATACAGTGAGCAGTGTCGCTCATCTCAGTAAAGAATTACAGAATGCGACAGGGCAACTAATCAGTTTAATCACAAAGACTGGGTTACAGTTTCTCACAACAATTAGACAAAGAGGTGTAGTTCAATGTGGACACAGGTCAGTGTGCGGGTAAATCAGTAAATCGCCTGCTTCTTCCTCCCCAAGTAATTGGGTTACGGATGGGTCAGAGTGCAGTTGGGTCATGGATGGCAAGGGTGCAGGGCAGTCCTCGTGTGAACGGGGCACCGTGCATTCCCTTGTGTTGAGATGTGCTTTCAATATGTTCTAGCTTGTCCTTCTCTCCATCGTTAACTGCCCACTACAGGGGCCGACTGCTGCCAGTTGCTGGGCTGAAGGGGTTTGGCTCGAGGCATCAATGTCCTCGTCACTGCTCCCCCCCCCCGCTCCGCCCTCCCCCTCCGGTCACCGCCGCCCCCTCCCCCCAATCACCGGCCCCCCTCCTCCCTCCCCCAATCACCGGCCCCCCTCCTCCCTCCCCCAATCACCGGCCCCCCTCCCCCAATCACCGGCCCCCTTCCTCCCTCCCCCAATCACCGGCCCCCCTCCTCCCTCCCCCAATCACCGGCCCCCCTCCTCCCTCCCCCAATCACCGGCCCCCCTCCTCCCTCCCCCAATCACCGGCCCCCCTCCTCCCTCCCCCAATCACCGGCCCCCCTCCTCCCTCCCCCAATCACCGGCCCCCCTCCTCCCTCCCCCAATCACCGGCCCCCCTCCTCCCTCCCCCAATCACCGGCCCCCCTCCAACCCCCCCTATCACCGGCCCCCCTCCTCCCCCCCCCAATCACCGGCCCCTCCTCCCTCCCCCAATCACCGCCCCCCTCCTCCCCCACAATCACCGGCCCCTCCTCCCTCCCCCCAATCACCGCCCCCCTCCTCCCCCCAATCACCGGCCCCTCCTCCCTCCCCCAACCACCGCCCCCCTCCTCCCCCCCCAATCACCGCCCCCCTCCTCCCCCACAAACACCGGCCCCTCCTCCCTCCCCCCAATCACCGCCCCCCTCCTCCCCCCAATCACCGGCCCCTCCTCCCTCCCCCAATCACCGCCCCCCTCCTCCCCCCCCCAATCACCGCCCCCCTCCTCCCCCCCAATCACCGCCCCCCTCCTCCCCCCCAATCACCGGCCCCTCCTCCCTCCCCCCCCTATCACCGGCCCCCCTCCTCCCCCCCCTATCACCGACCCCCCTCCTCCCCCCCCCATCACCGACCCCCCTCCTCCCCCCCCCCTATCACCGACCCCCCTCCTCCCCCCCTATCACCGGCCCCCCTCCTCCCCCCCCCTATCACTGACCCCCCTCCTCCCCCCCAATCACTGCCCCCCTCCTCCCCCCCAATCACCGCCCCCCTCCTCCCCCCCAATCACCGGCCCCTCCTCCCTCCCCCCCCCTATCACCGGCCCCCCTCCTCCCCCCCCTATCACCGACCCCCCTCCTCCCCCCCCCATCACCGACCCCCCTCCTCCCCCCCCCCTATCACCGGCCCCCCTCCTCCCCCCCCCTATCACTGACCCCCCTCCTCCCCCCCCTATCACCGACCCCCCTCCTCCCCCCCCCTATCACCGACCCCCCTCCTCCCCCCCCCATCACCGACCCCCCTCCTCCCCCCCTATCACCGACCCCCCTCCTCCCCCCTATCACCGACCCCCCTCCCCCCCCCCATCACCGGCCCCCCTCCTCCCCCCCCATCACCGGCCCCCCTCCTCCCCCCCATCACCGGCCCCCCTCCTCCCCCCCTATCACCACCCCCCTCCTCCCCCCAATCACCGCGCCCCCCTCCTCCCAATCTCTGCCTCCCCTCGCCCCCCCAATCTCTGCCCCCCCCTCCCCCCATCTCTGCCCCCCCTCCCCCCATCTCTGCCCCCCCTCCCCCCCCAATCTCTGCCCCCCCCTCCCCCCAATCTCTGCCCCCCCTCCCCCTCCCCCAATCTCTGCCTCCCCTCGCCCCCCCAATCGCTGCCCCCCCCAATCTCTGCCCCCCCCCATCTCTGCCCCCCCTCCCCCATATCTCTGCCCCCCCTCCCCCATATCACCGCCCCCTCCCTCCCCCCCCAAACTCCTCCCCCCCTATCACCGGCTCCCCTCCTCCCCCAATCACCACCCACCTCCCCCCCAATCACCGCCCCCCCTCCCCAATCACCGGCCCCCCTCCCAAACCCCCAATCACCGGTCCCCCTCCCACCCCCCCCCCTAATCACCGGTCCCCCCCCCACCCCCCCTAATCACCGGTCCCCCTCCCCACCCCCCCAATCACCGGTCACCCTCCCCACCCCCCCAATCACCAGCCCCCCTCCCACCCCCCCCAATCACCAGCCACCCTCCCACCCCCCCAATCACCCGCCCCCCCCTCCTCCCCCCCCAATCACTGCCACCCTCCTCCCCCCCAATCACTGCCACCCTCCTCCCAATCACCGGCCCCCTCCTCCCCCATCACCGCCCCCCCTCCTCCCCCCAATCATCCTCTATCCCCCCACAATCACCGCCCCCGCCCAGTCACCGCCCCCTCCCCCCACAATCAACGCCCCCCTCCTCCCCCACAATCAACGCCCCCTCCTCCCCTCCCAATCACCGCCCCCCTCCCCCCACAATCACCGCCCTCCTCCCCCACAATCACCGCCCCCTCCTCCCCCACAATCAGCGCCCCCCTCCTCCCCCACAATCAGCGCCCCCCTCCTCCCCCACAATCAGCGCCCCCCTCCTCCTCCACAATCAGCGCCCCCCCTCCTCCCCCACAATCAGCGCCCCCCTCCTCCCCCACAATCAGCGCCCCCCTCCTCCCCCACAATCAGCGCCCCCCTCCTCCCCCACAATCAGTGCCCCCCTCCTCCCCCACAATCAGCGCCCCCCTCCATCAGCGGCCCCCTCCTCCCCCACAATCAGCGCCCCCTCCTCCCCCACAATCACCGGCCCCCCTCACCCCCCAAACAACGCCCCCTCCTCCCCCCAATCACTGATTCTGCTGTCTCCATGTGCATCTTGCTCCTGTCACACCCACTGCCTCCAAGTGCCCGCTGTGAAGGTTAATGAGGGCAAGCAGCTCTGGATCCACATCATTGCTACAGGAGCTCATACACAGAATTCAAGCGTCTCGAAGATTAATCAGAAATCTATCAGAGAAAGAAGGTTATTTCACACTGTGACCAGAGCTACTGTTATTAACCCTTACAGTAACTGATCACGGTCAACAGCAAGATCCAAACAACAATTCTACACCCGCCGTCTCCACATCATTCAAGTACCGATTCTCAGCCGATCACTTCATCTTTTTCATCGATTCCACAGTGCCTGTAACAAACCACAACAAAAACAGTCAGAGCAACAGAAAATAGGGAGCGATACACAGGCTGGCATCTAATCCAGGGGCTCGGGAGGTCACATATAAGACACCTGGGGGTGAGTTGAAGGCTCACAGCTAATCGAGGATCAAGATCCCACTGTCCCATCAAACACTCCCAGGGCAGGTACAGCACGGGTTAGATGCAGAGTAAAGCTCCCTCTACACTCTCTCCATCAAACATTCCCAGGGCAGGTACAGCACGGGATAGATACAGAGTAAAGCTCTCTACACTGTCCCATCAAACACTGCCATGGCAGGTAAACATAGAAACATAGAAGATAGGAGCAGGAGTAGGCCATTCGGCCCCTCGAGCCTGCTCCGCCATTCAATGAGATCATGGCTGATCATCCAAATTCAGTACCCTGTTCTTGCCTTCTTTCCATATCCCTTGATCCCTTTAGCCTTAAGAAATATATCCAACTCCTTCCTGAACATATTTAATGAATTGGCCTCTACTGCCTTCTTTGGTAGAGAATTCCACAGGTTCACCACTCTCTGGGTGAAGAAATTCCTCCTCATCTCTATCCTAAATGGCTTACCCCTTATCCTTAGACTGTGACCCCTGGTTCTGGACTTCCCGACCATCGGGAACATCCTTCCAGCATCTAGTCTGTCTAGTCCTGTTAGAATTTTATAAGTTTCGATGAGATCCCCTCTCATTCTTCTAAACTCCAGCGAGTACAAGCCCAATTGACCCGCTCTCTCCTCGTACGTCATTCCTGCCATCCCAGGTATCAGCCTGGTGAATCTTCGCTGCACTTCTTCCATGGCAAGAACATCCTTCCTCAGATAAGGCGACCAAAACTGCACTCAATACTCATGTGGTCTCACCAAGGCCCTGTACAACTGCAGCAAGACATCCTTGTTCCTGTACTCTAACCCTGTCGCTACAAAGGCCAACATACCATTTGCCTTCTTAACCGCCTGCTGCACCTGCATGCTTACTTTCAGCGACTGGTGCACAAGGACGCCCAGGTCTCGTTGCACTTCCCCTTCTCCCAATCTATTGCCATTCAGATAATAATCTGCCTTCCTGTTTTTGACACCAAAGTGGATAACCTCGCATTTATCCACGTTATATTGCATCTGTCATGCTTCTGCCCAATCACCCAACCTGTCTAAATCATACTGGAGTTTCTCGTCATCCTCCGCACAGCACACACACACACCCACCCACCCAGCTTTGCGTCGTCTGCAAACTTGGAGATATTACATCTAGTTCCCTCGTCCAGATCATGAATATATATTGTGAATAGCTGGGGTCCAAGGACCGATCCCTGCGGTACCCCAGTAGTTACTGCCTGCCACTCTGAAAAAGAGCCGTTTATTCCAACTCTTTGCTTTCTGTTCTCTATCCAAGTCAATACTTTGCCCCCAATCCCATGTGCCTTAATTTTGCACGCTAATCTCTTATGCGGGACCTTATCGAAAGCCTTTTGAAAGTCCAAATACACCACATCCACTGGTTCTCCCTTATCGATTTTACCAGTTACATCCTCAAAAAATTCCAGTAGATTAGTCAAGCACGATTTACCTTTTGTAAATCCATGTTGACTTTGTCCGATCCGGTCACTTTTTTCCCAGTGCTCTGCTATTACATCCTTTATAAAGGACTCTAGCATTTACCCACTACTGATGTCAGTCTCTCTACCACCCTTTTTGAACAGTGGGTAACATTAGCTGCCCGCCAATCCATGGGTACTGTTCCAGAGTCTATCGAATTTTGGAAGATGACCAGCAATGCATCTACTATTTCTAGGGCCACTTCCTTAAATACCCTAGGATGTAGATTATCAGGCCCTGGGGATTTATTGGCCGTCAATCCCATCAATTTCCCTACAAATACTGATTTCTATCAGTTCCTCCCTTTCATTAGTCCCTATGTTCCCCGACATCTCTGGGAGGTTATTTGTGTCCTCCTTTGTGAAGACAGAACCAAAGTATGTACTTAATTGGTATGCCATTTCTTTGTTCCCCATTATAAATTCCCCTGATTCTGACTGCAAGGGACCTACGCTAGACTTCACCAATCTTTTCTCTTCACATATCTATAAAAGCTTTTACAGTCAGTTTTTATGTTCCCTGCAAGCTTACTCTCATACTCGATTTTCCCCCTCTTAATTAATCCCTTTGTCCTCCTTTGTTGAATCATAAACTGCTCCCAATCCTCAGGTTTACTGCTTTTTCTGGCCAATTTATATGTCCGCTCCTTGGATCTTATACAATCCCTAATTTCCCTGGTTAGCCACGGTTGAGTCACCTTTTCTGTTTTATTTTTATGCCAAACTGGGATGAACAAATTCTGTAGTTCATCCATGCGATCTTTGATACAGCACAGGATAGATACAGAGTAAAGCTCCCTCTACACTGTCCCCATCAAACACTCCCAGGGCAGGTACAGCACGGGTTAGATACAGAGTAAAGCTCCCTCTACACTGTCCCCATCAAACACTCCCAGGGCAGGTACAGCACGGGATAGATACAGAGTAAAGCTCTCTCTACACTGTCCCATCAAACACTCCCAGGGCAGGTACAGCACGGGTTAGATACAGAGTAACTCTCCCTCTACACTGTACCATCAAACACTCCCAGGGCAGGTACAGCACGGGTTAGATATACACTAAAGCTCCCTCTACACTGTACCATCAAACACTGCCAGGGCAGGTACAACACGGGTTAGATACAGAGTAAAGCTCCATCTACACAGCCCCATCAAACTCTCCCAGGGCAGGTAAAGCACGGGTTAGATACAGAGTAAAGCTCCCTCTACACTGCACCATCAATCACTCCCAGGGCAGGTACAGCACGGGTTAGATAGAAAGTAAAGCTCCCTCCACACTGTCCCATCAAACACTTCCAGGGCTGGTACAGCAAGGGTTAGATACAGAGTAAAGCTCCCTCTACACTGTACCATCAAACACTGCCAGGGCAGTTACAGCACAGGTTAGATACAGAGCAAAGCTCCATCTACACTGCCCCATCAAACTCTCCCAGGGCAGGTACAGCACGGGTTAGATACAGAGTAATGCTCCCTCTACACTGCCCAATCAACCACTCCCAGGGCAGGAAAGCACCGGTTAGATACTGAGTAAAGCTCCCTCTACACTGTCCCATCAAACACTTAGGGCAACTACAGCACGGCTTAGATACAGTGTAATGCTCCCCCTACACTGTCTCATCAAACACTCCCAGGGCAGGTGCAGCATGGGTTAGATACAGAGTAAAGCTCTCTCTACACTGTCTCATCAAACACTCCCAGGGCAGGTGCAGCACGGGTTAGATACAGAGTAAACCTCCCTCTATGCTGCCCCGTCAAACACTGCCAGGGCAGGTATAGCACGGGTTAGATACAGAGTAAAGCTCCCTCTACACTGTACCATCAAACATTCCCAGGGCAGGTACAGCACGGGTTAGATACAGAGTAAAGCTCCCTCTACACTGCACCATCAAACACTCCCAGGGCAGGTACAGCACGGGTTAGATACAGAGTAAAGCTCCCTCTACACTGTCCCATCAAACACTCCCAGGGCAGGTACAGCACGGGTTAGATACAGAGTAAAGCTCCCTCTACACTGTCCCATCAAACACTCCCAGGGCAGGAAAGCACCGGTTAGATACTGAGTAAAACTCCCACGTCACTGTCCCATCAAACACTTAGGGCAACTACAGCACGGATTAGATACAGAGTAAAGCTCTCTCTACACTGTCCCATCAAACACTCCCGGGGCAGGTACAACACTGGTTAGATACTGAGTAAAGCTCCCTCTACACTGTGCAATCAAACACTCCCAGGGCAGGTACAGCACGGGTTACTTACAAAGTAAAGCTGCCTGTACACTGCCCCATCAAACTCTCTCAGGGCAGGTACAGCACGGTTTAGTTAGAGAGTAATGCTATCTCTACACTGTCCCATCAAAGAGTCCCAGGGCAGGTACAGCACGAGTTAGTTACAGAGTAAATCGCCCTCTACACTGTCCCATCAAACACTACCAGTACAGGTACAGCACTGGTTAGATGATGAGCAAAGCTCCCTCTACACTGTACCATCAAACACTCCCAGGGCAGGTATGGCATGGGTTAGTTACAGAGTAAAGCTCCATCAACACTGTCCCCATCAAACATTCCCAGGGCAGGTACAGCACGTGTTAGATACAGAGTAAAGCTCCCTCTACACTGTCCCCATCAAACACTCCCAGGACAGGTACAGCACGGGTTAGATACAGAGTAAAGCTCCCTCTACATAGTCCCCATCAAACACTGCCAGGGCAACTACAGCACGGGTTAGCTACAGAGTAAAGCTCCCTCTACACTGTCCCATTTAGGACTGAAATGAGGAGGAATTTCTTCACCCAGAGAGTGGTGAACCTGTGGAATTCTCTGCCACAGAGGGCGGTGGAGGCCAGATCATTAAATATATTCAAGAAAGAGTTGGGTATATTTCTTGAGGCTAAAGGGATCAAGGGATATGGGGAGAAGGCAGGGACAGGGTACTGAATTTGGATGATCAGCCATGATCTCATTGAATGGCGGAGCAGGCTCGAAGGGCCGAATGGCCTACTCCTGCTCCTATCTTCTATGTTTCTATGTTTCTCTACACTGTCCCATCAAACACTGCCAGGGCAGGTACAGCACGGGTTAGATACAGAGTAAAGCTCCCACTACACTGTCCCATCAAACACTCCCAGGGCAGGTACAGCACTGGTGAGATACATAGTAAATCGCCCTCTACACTGTCTCATCAATCACTCCCAGGGCAGGTACAGCACGGGTTAGATAGAGTAAAGCTCCCTCGACACTGCCTCATAAAACTCTCCCAGGGCAGGTAGAGCACGGGTTAGAAACAGAGTAAAGCTCCCACTATACTGTCCCATCAAACACTGCCAGGGCAGGTACAACACGGGATAGATACAGAGTAAAGCTCCCGCTGCACTGTCCCCATCAAATATTCCCAGGGCAGGTACAGCACGGGTTAGATACAGTGCAATGTTCCCTCTGCACTGTCCCCATCAGTACTCCCAGGGCAGGTACAGCACTGGTTAGATACAGGGTAAAGCTCCCTCTACACTGCCCCATCAAACACTCCCAGGGCAGGTACAGCACTGGTTAGATACCGAGTAAAGGTCCCGCTACACTGTCCCATCAAACTCTTCCAGGGCAGATGCAGCACGGGTTACATATAGAGTAAATCGCCCTCTACACTGTACCATCAAACACGCCCGGAGCAGGTACAACACTGGTTAGATACAGAGTAAAGCTCCATCTACACTGCCCCATCAAACTCTCCCAGGGCAGGTACAGCACGGGTTAGATACAGAGCAAAGCTGCCTGAACACTGCCCCATCAAACTCTCCCAGGGCAGGTACCGCACAGGTTAGATAGAGAGTTATGCTCCCTCTACACTGTCCCATCAAACACTCCCAGGGCAGGTACAGCACGGGTTAGTTACAGAGGAAATCGTCCTCTACACTGTCCCATCAAACACTCCCAGGACAGGTACAGCACGGCTTAGATACTGAGTGAAGCTCCATCCACACTGTCCCATCAAACACTCCCAGGGCATGTACAGCACGGGTTAGATACAGAGTAAAGCTGCATGTACACTGTCCCATCAAACACTACCAGGGCAGGTACAGCACAGGTTAGATACAGTGTAAAGCTCCCTCTGCACAGTCCCCATCAAATATTCCCAGGGCAGGTACAGCACGGGTAAGACACTGAATGAGGCTCCCTCCACACTGTCCCATCAAACACTCCCAGGGCAGGTACAGCACGGGATAGATACAGAGTAAAGCTCTCTCTACACTGTCCCATCAAACACTCCCAGGGCAGGTACAGCACGGGTTAGATACAGAGTAACTCTCCCTCTACACTGTACCATCAAACACTCCCAGGGCAGGTACAGCACGGGTTAGATATACACTAAAGCTCCCTCTACACTGTACCATCAAACACTGCCAGGGCAGCTACAACACGGGTTAGATACAGAGTAAAGCTCCATCTACACAGCCCCATCAAACTCTCCCAGGGCAGGTAAAGCACGGGTTAGATACAGAGTAAAGCTCCCTCTACACTGCACCATCAATCACTCCCAGGGCAGGTACAGCACGGGTTAGATAGAAAGTAAAGCTCCCTCCACACTGTCCCATCAAACACTTCCAGGGCTGGTACAGCAAGGGTTAGATACAGAGTAAAGCTCCCTCTACACTGTACCATCAAACACTGCCAGGGCAGTTACAGCACAGGTTAGATACAGAGCAAAGCTCCATCTACACTGCCCCATCAAACTCTCCCAGGGCAGGTACAGCACGGGTTAGATACAGAGTAATGCTCCCTCTACACTGCCCAATCAACCACTCCCAGGGCAGGAAAGCACCGGTTAGATACTGAGTAAAGCTCCCTCTACACTGTCCCATCAAACACTTAGGGCAACTACAGCACGGCTTAGATACAGTGTAATGCTCCCCCTACACTGTCTCATCAAACACTGCCAGGGCAGGTATAGCACGGGTTAGTTACAGAGTAAAGCTCCCTCTACACTGCCCAATCAAACACTGCCAGGGCAGGAACAGCACGGGTTAGATACAGAGTAAAGCTCCCTCTACACTGTACCATCAAACATTCCCAGGGCAGGTACAGCACGGGTTAGATACAGAGTAAAGCTCCCTCTACACTGCACCATCAAACACTCCCAGGGCAGGTACAGCACGGGTTAGATACAGAGTAAAGCTCCCTCTACACTGTCCCATCAAACACTCCCAGGGCAGGAAAGCACCGGTTAGATACTGAGTAAAACTCCCACGTCACTGTCCCATCAAACACTTAGGGCAACTACAGCACGGATTAGATACAGAGTAAAGCTCTCTCTACACTGTCCCATCAAACACTCCCGGGGCAGGTACAGCACGGGTTACTTACAAAGTAAAGCTGCCTGTACACTGCCCCATCAAACTCTCTCAGGGCAGGTACAGCACGGGTTAGATAGAGAGTAATGCTATCTCTACACTGTCCCATCAAAGAGTCCCAGGGCAGGTACAGCACGAGTTAGTTACAGAGTAAATCGCCCTCTACACTGTCCCATCAAACACTACCAGTACAGGTACAGCACTGGTTAGATGATGAGCAAAGCTCCCTCTACACTGTACCATCAAACACTCCCAGGGCAGGTATGGCATGGGTTAGTTACAGAGTAAAGCTCCATCAACACTGTCCCCATCAAACATTCCCAGGGCAGGTACAGCACGTGTTAGATACAGAGTAAAGCTCCCTCTACACTGTCCCCATCAAACACTCCCAGGACAGGTACAGCACGGGTTAGATACAGAGTAAAGCTCCCTCTACATAGTCCCCATCAAACACTGCCAGGGCAACTACAGCACGGGTTAGCTACAGAGTAAAGCTCCCTCTACACTGTCCCATTTAGGACTGAAATGAGGAGGAATTTCTTCACCCAGAGAGTGGTGAACCTGTGGAATTCTCTGCCACAGAGGGCGGTGGAGGCCAGATCATTAAATATATTCAAGAAAGAGTTGGGTATATTTCTTGAGGCTAAAGGGATCAAGGGATATGGGGAGAAGGCAGGGACAGGGTACTGAATTTGGATGATCAGCCATGATCTCATTGAATGGCGGAGCAGGCTCGAAGGGCCGAATGGCCTACTCCTGCTCCTATCTTCTATGTTTCTATGTTTCTCTACACTGTCCCATCAAACACTGCCAGGGCAGGTACAGCACGGGTTAGATACAGAGTAAAGCTCCCACTACACTGTCCCATCAAACACTCCCAGGGCAGGTACAGCACTGGTGAGATACATAGTAAATCGCCCTCTACACTGTCTCATCAATCACTCCCAGGGCAGGTACAGCACGGGTTAGATAGAGTAAAGCTCCCTCGACACTGCCTCATAAAACTCTCCCAGGGCAGGTAGAGCACGGGTTAGAAACAGAGTAAAGCTCCCACTATACTGTCCCATCAAACACTGCCAGGGCAGGTACAACACGGGATAGATACAGAGTAAAGCTCCCGCTGCACTGTCCCCATCAAATATTCCCAGGGCAGGTACAGCACGGGTTAGATACAGTGCAATGTTCCCTCTGCACTGTCCCCATCAGTACTCCCAGGGCAGGTACAGCACTGGTTAGATACAGGGTAAAGCTCCCTCTACACTGCCCCATCAAACACTCCCAGGGCAGGTACAGCACTGGTTAGATACCGAGTAAAGGTCCCGCTACACTGTCCCATCAAACTCTTCCAGGGCAGATGCAGCACGGGTTACATATAGAGTAAATCGCCCTCTACACTGTACCATCAAACACGCCCGGAGCAGGTACAACACTGGTTAGATACAGAGTAAAGCTCCATCTACACTGCCCCATCAAACTCTCCCAGGGCAGGTACAGCACGGGTTAGATACAGAGCAAAGCTGCCTGAACACTGCCCCATCAAACTCTCCCAGGGCAGGTACCGCACAGGTTAGATAGAGAGTTATGCTCCCTCTACACTGTCCCATCAAACACTCCCAGGGCAGGTACAGCACGGGTTAGTTACAGAGGAAATCGTCCTCTACACTGTCCCATCAAACACTCCCAGGACAGGTACAGCACGGCTTAGATACTGAGTGAAGCTCCATCCACACTGTCCCATCAAACACTCCCAGGGCATGTACAGCACGGGTTAGATACAGAGTAAAGCTGCATGTACACTGTCCCATCAAACACTACCAGGGCAGGTACAGCACAGGTTAGATACAGTGTAAAGCTCCCTCTGCACAGTCCCCATCAAATATTCCCAGGGCAGGTACAGCACGGGTAAGACACTGAATGAGGCTCCCTCCACACTGTCCCATCAAACACTCCCAGGGCAGGTACAGCACGGGATAGATACAGAGTAAAGCTCTCTCTACACTGTCCCATCAAACACTCCCAGGGCAGGTACAGCACGGGTTAGATACAGAGTAACTCTCCCTCTACACTGTACCATCAAACACTCCCAGGGCAGGTACAGCACGGGTTAGATATACACTAAAGCTCCCTCTACACTGTACCATCAAACACTGCCAGGGCAGCTACAACACGGGTTAGATACAGAGTAAAGCTCCATCTACACAGCCCCATCAAACTCTCCCAGGGCAGGTAAAGCACGGGTTAGATACAGAGTAAAGCTCCCTCTACACTGCACCATCAATCACTCCCAGGGCAGGTACAGCACGGGTTAGATAGAAAGTAAAGCTCCCTCCACACTGTCCCATCAAACACTTCCAGGGCTGGTACAGCAAGGGTTAGATACAGAGTAAAGCTCCCTCTACACTGTACCATCAAACACTGCCAGGGCAGTTACAGCACAGGTTAGATACAGAGCAAAGCTCCATCTACACTGCCCCATCAAACTCTCCCAGGGCAGGTACAGCACGGGTTAGATACAGAGTAATGCTCCCTCTACACTGCCCAATCAACCACTCCCAGGGCAGGAAAGCACCGGTTAGATACTGAGTAAAGCTCCCTCTACACTGTCCCATCAAACACTTAGGGCAACTACAGCACGGCTTAGATACAGTGTAATGCTCCCCCTACACTGTCTCATCAAACACTCCCAGGGCAGGTGCAGCATGGGTTAGATACAGAGTAAAGCTCTCTCTACACTGTCTCATCAAACACTCCCAGGGCAGGTGCAGCACGGGTTAGATACAGAGTAAACCTCCCTCTATGCTGCCCCGTCAAACACTGCCAGGGCAGGTATAGCACGGGTTAGTTACAGAGTAAAGCTCCCTCTACACTGCCCAATCAAACACTGCCAGGGCAGGAACAGCACGGGTTAGATACAGAGTAAAGCTCCCTCTACACTGTACCATCAAACATTCCCAGGGCAGGTACAGCACGGGTTAGATACAGAGTAAAGCTCCCTCTACACTGCACCATCAAACACTCCCAGGGCAGGTACAGCACGGGTTAGATACAGAGTAAAGCTCCCTCTACACTGTCCCATCAAACACTCCCAGGGCAGGAAAGCACCGGTTAGATACTGAGTAAAACTCCCACGTCACTGTCCCATCAAACACTTAGGGCAACTACAGCACGGATTAGATACAGAGTAAAGCTCTCTCTACACTGTCCCATCAAACACTCCCGGGGCAGGTACAACACTGGTTAGATACTGAGTAAAGCTCCCTCTACACTGTGCAATCAAACACTCCCAGGGCAGGTACAGCACGGGTTACTTACAAAGTAAAGCTGCCTGTACACTGCCCCATCAAACTCTCTCAGGGCAGGTACAGCACGGGTTAGATAGAGAGTAATGCTATCTCTACACTGTCCCATCAAAGAGTCCCAGGGCAGGTACAGCACGAGTTAGTTACAGAGTAAATCGCCCTCTACACTGTCCCATCAAACACTACCAGTACAGGTACAGCACTGGTTAGATGATGAGCAAAGCTCCCTCTACACTGTACCATCAAACACTCCCAGGGCAGGTATGGCATGGGTTAGTTACAGAGTAAAGCTCCATCAACACTGTCCCCATCAAACATTCCCAGGGCAGGTACAGCACGTGTTAGATACAGAGTAAAGCTCCCTCTACACTGTCCCCATCAAACACTCCCAGGACAGGTACAGCACGGGTTAGATACAGAGTAAAGCTCCCTCTACATAGTCCCCATCAAACACTGCCAGGGCAACTACAGCACGGGTTAGCTACAGAGTAAAGCTCCCTCTACACTGTCCCATTTAGGACTGAAATGAGGAGGAATTTCTTCACCCAGAGAGTGGTGAACCTGTGGAATTCTCTGCCACAGAGGGCGGTGGAGGCCAGATCATTAAATATATTCAAGAAAGAGTTGGGTATATTTTTGAGGCTAAAGGGATCAAGGGATATGGGGAGAAGGCAGGGACAGGGTACTGAATTTGGATGATCAGCCATGATCTCATTGAATGGCGGAGCAGGCTCGAAGGGCCGAATGGCCTACTCCTGCTCCTATCTTCTATGTTTCTCTACACTGTCCCATCAAACACTGCCAGGGCAGGTACAGCACGGGTTAGATACAGAGTAAAGCTCCCACTACACTGTCCCATCAATCACTCCCAGGGCAGGTACAGCACGGGTTAGATAGAGTAAAGCTCCCTCGACACTGCCTCATAAAACTCTCCCAGGGCAGGTAGAGCACGGGTTAGAAACAGAGTAAAGCTCCCACTATACTGTCCCATCAAACACTGCCAGGGCAGGTACAACACGGGATAGATACAGAGTAAAGCTCCCGCTGCACTGTCCCCATCAAATATTCCCAGGGCAGGTACAGCACGGGTTAGATACAGTGCAATGTTCCCTCTGCACTGTCCCCATCAGTACTCCCAGGGCAGGTACAGCACTGGTTAGATACAGGGTAAAGCTCCCTCTACACTGCCCCATCAAACACTCCCAGGGCAGGTACAGCACTGGTTAGATACCGAGTAAAGGTCCCGCTACACTGTCCCATCAAACTCTTCCAGGGCAGATGCAGCACGGGTTACATATAGAGTAAATCGCCCTCTACACTGTACCATCAAACACTCCCGGAGCAGGTACAACACTGGTTAGATACAGAGTAAAGCTCCATCTACACTGCCCCATCAAACTCTCCCAGGGCAGGTACAGCACGGGTTAGATACAGAGCAAAGCTGCCTGAACACTGCCCCATCAAACTCTCCCAGGGCAGGTACCGCACAGGTTAGATAGAGAGTTATGCTCCCTCTACACTGTCCCATCAAACACTCCCAGGGCAGGTACAGCACGGGTTAGTTACAGAGGAAATCGTCCTCTACACTGTCCCATCAAACACTCCCAGGACAGGTACAGCACGGCTTAGATACTGAGTGAAGCTCCATCCACACTGTCCCATCAAACACTCCCAGGGCATGTACAGCACGGGTTAGATACAGAGTAAAGCTGCATGTACACTGTCCCATCAAACACTACCAGGGCAGGTACAGCACAGGTTAGATACAGTGTAAAGCTCCCTCTGCACAGTCCCCATCAAATATTCCCAGGGCAGGTACAGCACGGGTAAGACACTGAATGAGGCTCCCTCCACACTGTCCCATCACACACTCCCAGGGCAGCTACAGCACGGGTAAGATACAGAGTAAAGCTCCCTCTGCACTGTCCCATTAAACACTGCCAGGGAAGGTACAGCATGGGTTACTTACAGAGTAAAGCTCCATCGACACAGTCCATTCTCAAAACCCCAGGGCAGGTACAGCAGGGGTTAGTTACAGAGTAAAGCTCCCTCTACACTGTCCCATCAAACACTGCCAGGGCAGGTACAGCACGGGTTAGATACAGAGGAAAGCTCCCTGCACACTGTCCCATCAAACATTACCAGGGTAGGTACAGCACGGGTTAGATACAGAGTAAAGCTCCCTCTACACCGTCCCATCAAACTCTCCCAGGGCAGGTACAGCACGGATTAGATACAGAGTAAAGCTGCCTCTACACTGTCCCATCAAACACTGCCAGGGCAGGTACAGCACGGGTTAGATACAGAGTAAATCTCCCTCTACATTGTCCCAACAAACACTGCCAGGGCAGGTACAGCACAGGCTAGATACAGAGTAAAGCTCCTTCTGCACTGTCCCATCAAACACTCAGGGCAACTACAGCACGGGTTAGATACAGAGTAAAGCTCCCACTACACTGTCACATCAAACACTCCCAGGGCAGGTACAGCACGGGTTAGATACTGAGTAAAGCTCCCTCTACACAGTCCATTCTAAAAATCCCAGGGCAGGTACAGCAGGGGTTAGATACAGAGTAAAGCTCCATCTACACTGTCCCATCAAACACTCCCGGGGCAGGTACAACACTGGTTAGATACTGAGCAAAGCTCCCTCTACACTGTACCATCAAACACTCCCAGGGCAGGTACAGCACGGGTTAGATACAGAGTAAATCTCCCTCTACATTGTCCCAACAAACACTGCCAGGGCAGGTACAGCACAGGCTAGATACAGAGTAAAGCTCCTTCTGCACTGTCCCATCAAACACTCCCAGGGCAGGTACAGCACGGGTTAGATACTGAGTAAAGCTCCCTCTACACAGTCCATTCTAAAAATCCCAGGGCAGGTACAGCAGGGGTTAGATCCTGAATGAGGCTCCCTCCACACTGACCCATCAAACACTGCCAGTGCAACGACAGCACAGGTTAGATACAGAGTAAAGCTCCCTCTACACTGTCCCATCAAACACTGCCAGGGCAGGTACAGCACGGGTTAGATACAGAGTAAAGCTCCGTCTACACGGTCCCATCAAACACTCCCAGGGCAGGTACAGCACGGGTTAGATACAGAATAAAGCTCCCTCTACACTGTCCCATTAATAATAATAATAATAATAATCAACTTTGTCATTGTTAGTGCAGAAGTGCAGTACAATGAAATGTAGGCTTGCGGCTCCCGAGAGTGTACATTTAGATTAAGACGTTTAAACATTCAACATTCATTTGGCTTGTAATACATTAACATAAACATAATAAAGTGCATTGGCGGATGTGCAGGCTTTAGAGTTTATTTGTGGAGTTCAGTAGGATGGCAGCCCTGGGAAAGAAGCTGTTCCTAAATCTGGTCGTTCGGGTGCGAATGCATCTGCAGCGTCTCCCAGATGGCAGGAGGGCGAACAGACTGTGGCTGGGGTGGGTAGGGTCTTTGATGATGGTCCGTGACCTCCGTAAACAGCGTATCTGGTATATGTGCTCTATGGTCGGTAGCTGGGTGATGGTAATGCGTTGGGCAGTTTTGACTACCCGCTGCAGGGCTTTCCGGTCATAGTAGTAAACACACCCAGGGCAGGTACAGCGCGGGTTAGTTACAGAGTAAATCGCCCTCTACACTGTCCCATCAAACACTCGCAGGGCAGGTGCAGCACAGGCAGTATACAGAATAAAGCTCCCTCTACACTGTCCCATTAAACACTCCCAGGGCAGGTGCAGCACGGGTTAGATACAGAGTAAAGGTCCCACGACACTGTCTCCATCAAATACTCCCAGGGCAGGTAAAGCACGGGTTAGATACAGAATAAAGCTCCCTCTACAGTGCCCCATCAACCACTCCCAGGGCAGGAAAGCACCCATGAAACACTCCCAGGGCAGGTACAGCACAGGTTAGTTACAGAGTAAAGGGCCATCTACATTGTCCCATCAAACACTCAGGGCAGGTACAGCACGGGTTAGATACAGAGTAAAGCTCCCACTACACAGTCCATTCTAAAAATCCCAGGGCAGGTACAGCAGGGGTTAGTTCTAGAGTAAAGCTCCCTCTACACTGTCCCATCACACACTCCCAGGGCAGGTACAGCATGGGTAAGATACAGAGTAAAGTTCCCTCTACACTGTACCATTAAACACTCCCAGGGTAGGTACAGCATGGGTTACTTACAGAGTAAAGCTCCCTCTACACTGTCCCATCAAACACTCCCAGGGCAGGTACAGTGCAAAGCTCGCTCTGCACTGTCCCCATCAAATATTCCCAGGGCAGGTACAGCACGGGTTAGATACAGAGTAAAGCTCCCTCTACACAGCCTGAACAAACTCTTCCAGGGCAGGTACAGCACGGGTTAGATACAGAATAAGGCTCCCTCTACACTGCCCCATCAAACACTCCCAGGGCAGGGACAGCACGGGGCAGATACCGAGTAAAGCCGTCACTACACTGTCCCATCAAACACTGCCAGGGCAGGTATAACACGGGCTAGTTACAGAGTAAAGCTCCATCTACACAGTCCATTCTAAAAATCCCAGGGCAGGTACAGCAGGGGTTAGTTACAGAGGAAAGCTCCCTGCACACTGTCCCATCAAACACTACCAGGGTAGGTACAGCACGGGTTAGATACAGAGTAAAGCTCCCTCTGCACCGTCCCATCAAACTCTCCCAGGGCAGGTACAGCACGGATTAGATACAGAGTAAAGCTGCCTCTACACTGTCCCATCAAACACACCCTGGGCAGGTACAGCACGGGTTAGAAACAGAGTAAAGCTCCCCCTACACTGTCCCATCAAACACTGCCAGGGCAAGTACAGCACAGGATAGATACAGAGTAAAGCTCCTTCTGCACTGTCCCATCAAACACTCAGGGCAACTACAGCACGGGTTAGATACAGAGTAAAGCTCCCTCTACACTGTCCCATCAAACACTCCCGGGGCAGGTACAACACTGGTTAGATACTGAGCAAAGCTCCCTCTACACTGTACCATCAAACACTCCCAGGGCAGGTACAGCATGGGTTAGATACAGAGTAAATCGCCCTCTACACTGTCCCATCAAACACTCCCAGGGCAGGTACAGCACAGGTTTGATAGAGAGTAAAGCTCCATCTACACTGCCCCATCAAACTCTTCCAGGGCAGGTACAGCACGGGTTAGATACAGAGTAAATCGCCCTCTACACTGTCCCATCAAACACTCCCGGGGCAGGTACGACACTGGTTAGATACTGAATGAGGCTCCCTCCACACTGACCCATCAAACACTCCCAGGGCAGGTACAGCATGGGTTAGATACAGAGTAAATCTCCCTCTACGTTGTCCCAACAAACACGCCCAGGGCAAGTACAGCACGGTTTAGAAACAGAGTAAAGCTCCACCTGCACTGTCCCATCAAACACTCACTGGGCAGGTACAGCATGGGTTAGATACTGAGCAAAGCTCCCTCTACACAGTCCCATCAAACACTCCCAGGGCAGGTACAGCACGGGTTAGATACAGAGCAAAGCTTCCTCTACACTGTACCATCAAACACTCCCAGGGCAGGTACAGCACGGGTTAGATACTGAGTAAATATCCCTCGACACAGTCCCTTCAAACTCTTCCAGGGCAGGTACAGCAGGGTTTAGTTACAGAGTAAAGCTCCCTCTAAAATGTCCCATCAAACACTGCCAGGGCAGGTACAGCACGGGTTAGATACAGAGTAAACCTCCCTCTATGCTGCCCCGTCAAACACTGCCAGGGCAGGTATAGCACGGGTTAGTTACAGAGTAAAGCTCCATCCACACAGTCCATTCTAAAAATCCCAGGGCATGTACAGCAGGGTTTAGTTACAGAGTAAAGCTCCCTCTACACTGTCCCATCAAACACTGCCAGAGCAGGTACAGCACGGGTTAGATACAGAGGAAAGCTCCCTGCACAGTGTCCCATCAAACACTGCCAGAGCAGGTACAGCACAGGTTAGATACAGTGTAATGCTCCCTCTGCACTGTCCCCATCAAACACTCCCAGGGCAGGTATAGCACGGGTTCGAAACAGAGTAAAGCTCCACCTACACTGTCCCATCAAACACTCACTGGGCAGGTACAGCACGGGTTAGATACAGAGTAAATCTCCCTGTACATTGTCCCAACAAACACTCCCAGGGCAAGTACAGCATGGGTTAGATACAGAGCAAAGCTCCCTCTACACTGTCCCATCAAACACTCCCAGGGCAGGTACAGCACGGGTTAGATGCAGAGTAAAGCTGCATCTACACTGCCCCATCAACCACTCCCAGGGCAGGAAAGCACCGGTTAGATAGTGAGTAAAGCTCCCTCTACACTGCCCCATCAAACACTCCCAGGACAGGTACAGCATGGGTTAGTTACAGAGTGAATCGCCCTCCACACTGTCCCATCAAACACTCCCAGGGCAGGTACAGCACGGGTTAGATACTGAATGAGGCTCCGTCCACACTGTCCCATCACACACTCCCAGGGCAGGTACAGCATGGGTAAGATACAGAGTAAAGCTCCCTCTACACTGTCCCATCAAACACTCCCAGGGCAGGTACAGCATGGGTTAGATAGTGTAAAGCTCCCTCTGCACTGTCCCCATCAAATATTCCCAGGGCAGGTACAGCACGGGTAAGATACAGAGTAAAGGTCCCACTACACTGTCCCATCAAAAACTCCCAGGGCAGGTACAGCACGGGTTAGATACAGAGTAAAGCTGCATCTGCACTGCCCCATCAACCGCTCCCAGGGCAGGAAAGCACCGGTTAGATAGTGAGTAAAGCTCCCTCTGCACTGTCCCATCAAACTCACCCAGGGCAGGTATAGCACGGGTTAGATACAGAGTAAAGCTCCCTCTACACTGTCCCATCAAACTCACCCAGGGCAGGTACAGCACGGGTTAGATACAGAGTAAAGGTCCCTCTACACTGTCCCATCAAACTGTGCCAGGGCAGGTACAGCATGGGTTAGATACAGAGTAAATCGCCCTCTACACTGTCCCATCAAACACTGCCAGGGCAGGTACAGCATGGTTTAGATACAGAGTAAAGCTCTCTCTACACTGTCCCATCAAACACTCCCAGGGCAGGTACAGCACGGGTGAGATACGGAGTAAAACTCCCTCTACACTGTCCCATCAAACACTCCCAGGACAGGTACAGCATGGGTTAGTTACAGAGTGAATCGCCCTCTACACTGTCCCATCAAACACTCCCAGGGCAGGTACAGCACGGGTTAGATACTGAATGAGGCTCCCTCCACACTGTCCCATCAAACATTTCCAGGGCAGGTACAGCAAGGGTTGCTTACAGAGTAAAGGTCCCTCTACACTGTCCCATCAGACACTCCCAGGGCAGCTACAGCACGGGTTTGATCCAGAGTAAAGGTCCCACTACGCTGTCCCATCAAACACTCCCAGGGCAGGTACAGCACGGGTTAGATACAGAGTAAAGCTCCATCTACACTGTCCCATCAAACACTCCCGGGGCAGGTACAACACTGGTTAGATACTGAGCAAAGCTCCCTCTACACTGTACCATCAAACACTCCCAGGGCAGGTACAGCAGATGTTAGATACTGAGTAAATATCCCTCTACACAGTCCCCATCAAACTCTCCCAGGGCAGGTACAGCATGGGTTAGTTACAGAGTAAAGCTCCCTCTACACAGTCCCCATCAAACTTTCCCAGGGCAGGTACAGCACGGGTTATTTACAGGGTAAAGCTCCCTCTACACTGTCCCATCAAACACTCCAAAAGCAGGTACAGCACAGGTTAGATGCAGAGTAAAGCTCGCTCTACACTGAACCATCAAACATACCCAGGGCAGGTACACCACGGGTTCGATACAGAGTAAAGCTCCCTCTCCACTGTCACATAAAACACTCCAAACGCAGGTACAGCACGGGTTAGATACAGTGAAATGCTCCCTCTGCACTGCCCCCATCAAATACTCCCAAGGCACATACAGCACGTGTTAGATACAGAGTAAAGCTCCCTCTACATTGCCCCATCAACCACTCCCAGGGCAGGTACAGCACGCGTCAGATACAGAGTAAAGCTCCCTCTACACTGTCCAATCTAACACTCCCAGGGCAGGTACAGCACGGGTTAGATACAGAGTAAAGCTCCCTCTACACGGTCCCATCAAACACTCCCAGGGCAGGAACAGCACGGGTTAGATACAGAGTAAAGCTGCATCTACACTGCCCCATCAACCACTCCCAGGGCAGGAAAGCACCGGTTAGATAGTGAGTAAAGCTCCCTCTACACTGTCCCATCAAACACTGCCAGGGCAGGTACAGCATGGGTTAGATACAGAGTAAAGCTCTCTCTACACTGCCCCATCAAACTCTCCCAGGGCAGGCACAGCACGGGTTAGATAGAGAGGAAAGTTCCCTCTACACTGTCCCCATCACACACGCCCAGGGCAGGTACAGCACGGGTAAGATACAGAGGAAAGTTCCCTCTACACTGTCCCCATCACACACTCCCAGGGCAGGTACAGCACGGGTTAGATACAGAGTAAAGCTCCCTCTACACTGTCCCATCAAACACTACCAGGGCAGGTACAGCACGGGTTAGATACAGAGTAAAGCTCCGTCTACGCAGTCCATTCTATAAATGCCAGGGCAGGTACAGCAGGGGTTAGTTACAGAGTAAAGCTCCCTCGACACTGTCCCATCAAACACTGCCAGGGCAGGAAAGCACCGGTTAGATACAGAGTAAAGCTCCCTCTACACTGTCCAATCTAACACTCCCAGGGCAGGTGCAGTACAGGTTAGATACAGAGTAAAGCTCCCTCTACGCAGCCCCATCAAACTCTTCCAGGGCAGTTACAGCACGGGTTAGATACAGAGTAAAGGTCCATCTTCACTGTCCCATCAAAAACTGCCAGGACAGGTACAGCACGGGTTAGATACAGAGTAAAGGTCCCTCTACACTGTCCCATCAAACACTCCCAGGGCAGGTACAGCACGGGTAAGATACAGAGTAAAGGTCCCACTACACTGTCCCATCAAACACTCCCAGGGCAGGTACAGCACGGGTTAGATACAGAGTAAAGCTGCATCTACACTGCCCCATCAACCGCTCCCAGGGCAGGAAAGCACCGGTTTGATAGTGAGTAAAGCTCCCTCTACACTGTCCCATCAAACACTCCCAGGGCAGGTACAGCACAGGTTTGATAGAGAGTAAAGCTCCATCTACACTGCCCCATCAAACTCTTCCAGGGCAGGTACAGCACGGGTTAGATACAGAGTAAATCGCCCTCTACACTGTCCCATCGAACACTCCCAGGACAGGTACAGCATGGGTTAGATCCTGAATGAGGCTCCCTCCACACTGACCCATCAAACACTCCCAGGGCAGGTACAGCATGGGTTAGAGACAGTGTAAAGCTCCCTCTGCACTGTCCCCATCAAATATTCCCAGGGCAGGTACAGCACGGGTTAGATACAGAGTAAATCTCCCTCTACGTTGTCCCAACAAACACGCCCAGGGCAAGTACAGCACGGTTTAGAAACAGAGTAAAGCTCCACCTGCACTGTCCCATCAAACACTCCCAGGGCAGGTACAGCACGGGTTAGAGACTGAGTAAATATCCCTCTACACAGTCCCTTCAAACTCTTCCAGGGCAGGTACAGCAGGGTTTAGTTACAGAGTAAAGCTCCCTCTAAAATGTCCCATCAAACACTGCCAGGGCAGGTACAGCACGGGTTAGATACAGAGTAAACCTCCCTCTATGCTGCCCCGTCAAACACTGCCAGGGCAGGTATAGCACGGGTTAGTTACAGAGTAAAGCTCCATCTACACAGTCCATTCTAAAAATCCCAGGGCATGTACAGCAGGGTTTAGTTACAGAGTAAAGCTCCCTCTACACTGTCCCATCAAACACTGCCAGGGCAGGTACAGCACGGGTTAGATACAGTGTAATGCTCCCTCTGCACTGTCCCATCAAACACTCCCAGGGCAGGTACAGCACGGGTTAGATACAGAGGAAAGCTCCCTGCACAGTGTCCCATCAAACACTCCCAGGGCAGGTATAGCACGGGTTCGAAACAGAGTAAAGCTCCACCTACACTGTCCCATCAAACACTCACTGGGCAGGTACAGCACGGGTTAGATACAGAGTAAATCTCCCTGTACATTGTCCCAACAAACACTCCCAGGGCAAGTACAGCATGGGTTAGATACAGAGCAAAGCTCCCTCTACACTGTCCCATCAAACACTCCCAGGGCAGGTACAGCACGGGTTAGATGCAGAGTAAAGCTGCATCTGCACTGCCCCATCAACCACTCCCAGGGCAGGAAAGCACCGGTTAGATAGTGAGTAAAGCTCCCTCTACACTGCCCCATCAAACACTCCCAGGACAGGTACAGCATGGGTTAGTTACAGAGTGAATCGCCCTCCACACTGTCCCATCAAACACTCCCAGGGCAGGTACAGCACGGGTTAGATACTGAATGAGGCTCCGTCCACACTGTCCCATCAAACTCTCCCAGGGCAGGTCCAGCACGGGTTAGATACAGAGGAATGTTCCCTCTACACTGTCCCCATCACACACTCCCAGGGCAGGTACAGCATGGGTAAGATACAGAGTAAAGGTCCCTCTACACTGTCCCATCAAACACTCCCAGGGCAGGTACGGCATGGGTTAGATAGTGTAAAGCTCCCTCTGCACTGTCCCCATCAAATATTCCCAGGGCAGGTACAGCACGGGTAAGATACAGAGTAAAGTTCCCTCTACACTGTCCAATCTAACACTGCCAGGACAGGTACAGCACGGGTTAGATACAGAGTAAAGGTCCCTCTACACTGTCCCATCAAACACTCCCAGGGCAGGTACAGCACGGGTAAGATACAGAGTAAAGGTCCCATTACACTGTCCCATCAAAAACTCCCAGGGCAGGTACAGCACGGGTTAGATACAGAGTAAAGCTGCATCTACACTGCCCCATCAACCGCTCCCAGGGCAGGAAAGCACCGGTTAGATAGTGAGTAAAGCTCCCTCTGCACTGTCCCATCAAACTCACCCAGGGCAGGTACAGCACAGGTTAGATACAGAGTAAAGCTCCCTCTACACTGTCCCATCAAACTCACCCAGGGCAGGTACAGCACGGGTTAGATACAGAGTAAAGGTCCCTCTACACTGTCCCATCAAACTGTGCCAGGGCAGGTACAGCATGGGTTAGATACAGAGTAAATCGCCCTCTACACTGTCCCATCAAACACTGCCAGGGCAGGTACAGCATGGTTTAGATACAGAGTAAAGCTCTCTCTACACTGTCCCATCAAACACTCCCAGGACAGGCACAGCACGGGTTAGATAGAGAGTAATGCTCCCTCTACACTGTCCCATCAAACACTCCCAGGACAGGTACAGCATGGGTTCGTTACAGAGTGAATCGCCCTCTACACTGTCCCATCAAACACTCCCAGGGCAGGTACAGCACGGGTTAGATACTGAATGAGGCTCCCTCCACACTGTCCCATCAAACATTTCCAGGGCAGGTACAGCAAGGGTTGCTTACAGAGTAAAGGTCCCTCTACACTGTCCCATCAGACACTCCCAGGGCAGCTACAGCACGGGTTAGATGCAGAGTAAATCGCCCTCTACACTGTCCCATGAAACACTCCCAGGGCAGGTACAGCACGGGTTTGATCCAGAGTAAAGGTCCCACTACGCTGTCCCATCAAACACTCCCAGGGCAGGTACAGCACGGGTTAGATACAGAGTAAAGCTCCATCTACACTGTCCCATCAAACACTCCCGGGGCAGGTACAACACTGGTTAGATACTGAGCAAAGCTCCCTCTACACTGTACCATCAAACACTCCCAGGGCAGGTACAGCACGGGTTAGATTGAGAGTAATGCTCCCTCAACCCGGCCCATCAAACACACCCAGGGCAGGTACAGCATGGGTTAGATACAGAGTAAAGCGGCCTCTACACTGTCCCATCAAACACTGCCGGGACAGATACAGAGTAAAGCTCCCTCTACACTGTCCCATCAAACAATCCCAGGGCAGGTACAGCAGATGTTAGATACTGAGTAAATATCCCTCTACACAGTCCCCATCAAACTCTCCCAGGGCAGGTACAGCACGCGTCAGATACAGAGTAAAGCTCCCTCTACACTGTCCCATCAAACACTCCCAGGGCAGGTACAGCATGGGTTTGATACAGAGTAAAGGTCCCTCTACACTGTCCAATCTAACACTCCCAGGGCAGGTACAGCACGGGTTAGATACAGAGTAAAGCTCCCTCTACACGGTCCCATCAAACACTCCCAGGGCAGGAACAGGACGGGTTAGATACAGAGTAAAGCTGCATCTACACTGCCCCATCAACCACTCCCAGGGCAGGAAAGCACCGGTTAGATAGTGAGTAAAGCTCCCTCTACACTGTCCCATCAAACACTGCCAGGGCAGGTACAGCATGGGTTAGATACAGAGTAAAGCTCTCTCTACACTGCCCCATCAAACTCTCCCAGGGCAGGCACAGCACGGGTTAGATAGAGAGGAAAGTTCCCTCTACACTGTCCCCATCACACACTCCCAGGGCAGGTACAGCACGGGTTAGATACAGAGTAAAGCTCCCTCTACACTGTCCCATCAAACACTACCAGGGCAGGTACAGCACGGGTTAGATAGAGAGTAAAGCTCCCTCTACACTGTCCCATCTAACACTCCCAGGGCAGGTGCAGTACAGGTTAGATACAGAGTAAAGCTCCCTCTACGCAGCCCCATCAAACTCTTCCAGGGCAGTTACAGCACGGGTTAGATACAGAGTAAAGGTCCCTCTACACTGTCCCATCAAACACTGCCAGGGCAGGTACAGCATGGTTTAGATACAGAGTAAAGCTCTCTCTACACTGTCCCATCAAACACTCCCAGGGCAGGTACAGCACGGGTGAGATACGGAGTAAAACTCCCTCTACACTGTCCCATCAAACACTCCCAGGACAGGTACAGCATGGGTTAGTTACAGAGTGAATCGCCCTCTACACTGTCCCATCAAACACTCCCAGGGCAGGTACAGCACGGGTTAGATACTGAATGAGGCTCCCTCCACACTGTCCCATCAAACATTTCCAGGGCAGGTACAGCAAGGGTTGCTTACAGAGTAAAGGTCCCTCTACACTGTCCCATCAGACACTCCCAGGGCAGCTACAGCACGGGTTTGATCCAGAGTAAAGGTCCCACTACGCTGTCCCATCAAACACTCCCAGGGCAGGTACAGCACGGGTTAGATACAGAGTAAAGCTCCATCTACACTGTCCCATCAAACACTCCCGGGGCAGGTACAACACTGGTTAGATACTGAGCAAAGCTCCCTCTACACTGTACCATCAAACACTCCCAGGGCAGGTACAGCAGATGTTAGATACTGAGTAAATATCCCTCTACACAGTCCCCATCAAACTCTCCCAGGGCAGGTACAGCATGGGTTAGTTACAGAGTAAAGCTCCCTCTACACAGTCCCCATCAAACTTTCCCAGGGCAGGTACAGCACGGGTTGTTTACAGGGTAAAGCTCCCTCTACACTGTCCCATCAAACACTCCAAAAGCAGGTACAGCACAGGTTAGATGCAGAGTAAAGCTCGCTCTACACTGAACCATCAAACATACCCAGGGCAGGTACACCACGGGTTCGATACAGAGTAAAGCTCCCTCTCCACTGTCACATAAAACACTCCAAACGCAGGTACAGCACGGGTTAGATACAGTGAAATGCTCCCTCTGCACTGCCCCCATCAAATACTCCCAAGGCACATACAGCACGTGTTAGATACAGAGTAAAGCTCCCTCTACATTGCCCCATCAACCACTCCCAGGGCAGGTACAGCACGCGTCAGATACAGAGTAAAGCTCCCTCTACACTGTCCAATCTAACACTCCCAGGGCAGGTACAGCACGGGTTAGATACAGAGTAAAGCTCCCTCTACACGGTCCCATCAAACACTCCCAGGGCAGGAACAGCACGGGTTAGATACAGAGTAAAGCTGCATCTACACTGCCCCATCAACCACTCCCAGGGCAGGAAAGCACCGGTTAGATAGTGAGTAAAGCTCCCTCTACACTGTCCCATCAAACACTGCCAGGGCAGGTACAGCATGGGTTAGATACAGAGTAAAGCTCTCTCTACACTGCCCCATCAAACTCTCCCAGGGCAGGCACAGCACGGGTTAGATAGAGAGGAAAGTTCCCTCTACACTGTCCCCATCACACACGCCCAGGGCAGGTACAGCACGGGTAAGATACAGAGGAAAGTTCCCTCTACACTGTCCCCATCACACACTCCCAGGGCAGGTACAGCACGGGTTAGATACAGAGTAAAGCTCCCTCTACACTGTCCCATCAAACACTACCAGGGCAGGTACAGCACGGGTTAGATACAGAGTAAAGCTCCGTCTACGCAGTCCATTCTATAAATGCCAGGGCAGGTACAGCAGGGGTTAGTTACAGAGTAAAGCTCCCTCGACACTGTCCCATCAAACACTGCCAGGGCAGGAAAGCACCGGTTAGATACAGAGTAAAGCTCCCTCTACACTGTCCAATCTAACACTCCCAGGGCAGGTGCAGTACAGGTTAGATACAGAGTAAAGCTCCCTCTACGCAGCCCCATCAAACTCTTCCAGGGCAGTTACAGCACGGGTTAGATACAGAGTAAAGGTCCATCTTCACTGTCCCATCAAAAACTGCCAGGACAGGTACAGCACGGGTTAGATACAGAGTAAAGCTCCCTCTACACTGTCCCATCAAACACTACCAGGGCAGGTACAGCACGGGTTAGATACAGAGTAAAGCTCCGTCTACGCAGTCCATTCTATAAATGCCAGGGCAGGTACAGCAGGGGTTAGTTACAGAGTAAAGCTCCCTCGACACTGTCCCATCAAACACTGCCAGGGCAGGAAAGCACCGGTTAGATACTGAGTAAAGCTCCCTCTACACTGTCCAATCTAACACTCCCAGGGCAGGTGCAGTACAGGTTAGATACAGAGTAAAGCTCCCTCTACGCAGCCCCATCAAACTCTTCCAGGGCAGTTACAGCACGGGTTAGATACAGAGTAAAGGTCCATCTTCACTGTCCCATCAAAAACTGCCAGGACAGGTACAGCACGGGTTAGATACAGAGTAAAGGTCCCTCTACACTGTCCCATCAAACACTCCCAGGGCAGGTACAGCACGGGTAAGATACAGAGTAAAGGTCCCACTACACTGTCCCATCAAACACTCCCAGGGCAGGTACAGCACGGGTTAGATACAGAGTAAAGCTGCATCTACACTGCCCCATCAACCGCTCCCAGGGCAGGAAAGCACCGGTTTGATAGTGAGTAAAGCTCCCTCTACACTGTCCCATCAAACACTCCCAGGGCAGGTACAGCACAGGTTTGATAGAGAGTAAAGCTCCATCTACACTGCCCCATCAAACTCTTCCAGGGCAGGTACAGCACGGGTTAGATACAGAGTAAATCGCCCTCTACACTGTCCCATCGAACACTCCCAGGACAGGTACAGCATGGGTTAGATCCTGAATGAGGCTCCCTCCACACTGACCCATCAAACACTCCCAGGGCAGGTACAGCATGGGTTAGAGACAGTGTAAAGCTCCCTCTGCACTGTCCCCATCAAATATTCCCAGGGCAGGTACAGCACGGGTTAGATACAGAGTAAATCTCCCTCTACGTTGTCCCAACAAACACGCCCAGGGCAAGTACAGCACGGTTTAGAAACAGAGTAAAGCTCCACCTGCACTGTCCCATCAAACACTCCCAGGGCAGGTACAGCACGGGTTAGAGACTGAGTAAATATCCCTCTACACAGTCCCTTCAAACTCTTCCAGGGCAGGTACAGCAGGGTTTAGTTACAGAGTAAAGCTCCCTCTAAAATGTCCCATCAAACACTGCCAGGGCAGGTACAGCACGGGTTAGATACAGAGTAAACCTCCCTCTATGCTGCCCCGTCAAACACTGCCAGGGCAGGTATAGCACGGGTTAGTTACAGAGTAAAGCTCCATCTACACAGTCCATTCTAAAAATCCCAGGGCATGTACAGCAGGGTTTAGTTACAGAGTAAAGCTCCCTCTACACTGTCCCATCAAACACTGCCAGGGCAGGTACAGCACGGGTTAGATACAGTGTAATGCTCCCTCTGCACTGTCCCATCAAACACTCCCAGGGCAGGTACAGCACGGGTTAGATACAGAGGAAAGCTCCCTGCACAGTGTCCCATCAAACACTCCCAGGGCAGGTATAGCACGGGTTCGAAACAGAGTAAAGCTCCACCTACACTGTCCCATCAAACACTCACTGGGCAGGTACAGCACGGGTTAGATACAGAGTAAATCTCCCTGTACATTGTCCCAACAAACACTCCCAGGGCAAGTACAGCATGGGTTAGATACAGAGCAAAGCTCCCTCTACACTGTCCCATCAAACACTCCCAGGGCAGGTACAGCACGGGTTAGATGCAGAGTAAAGCTGCATCTGCACTGCCCCATCAACCACTCCCAGGGCAGGAAAGCACCGGTTAGATAGTGAGTAAAGCTCCCTCTACACTGCCCCATCAAACACTCCCAGGACAGGTACAGCATGGGTTAGTTACAGAGTGAATCGCCCTCCACACTGTCCCATCAAACACTCCCAGGGCAGGTACAGCACGGGTTAGATACTGAATGAGGCTCCGTCCACACTGTCCCATCAAACTCTCCCAGGGCAGGTCCAGCACGGGTTAGATACAGAGGAATGTTCCCTCTACACTGTCCCCATCACACACTCCCAGGGCAGGTACAGCATGGGTAAGATACAGAGTAAAGGTCCCTCTACACTGTCCCATCAAACACTCCCAGGGCAGGTACGGCATGGGTTAGATAGTGTAAAGCTCCCTCTGCACTGTCCCCATCAAATATTCCCAGGGCAGGTACAGCACGGGTAAGATACAGAGTAAAGTTCCCTCTACACTGTCCAATCTAACACTGCCAGGACAGGTACAGCACGGGTTAGATACAGAGTAAAGGTCCCTCTACACTGTCCCATCAAACACTCCCAGGGCAGGTACAGCACGGGTAAGATACAGAGTAAAGGTCCCATTACACTGTCCCATCAAAAACTCCCAGGGCAGGTACAGCACGGGTTAGATACAGAGTAAAGCTGCATCTACACTGCCCCATCAACCGCTCCCAGGGCAGGAAAGCACCGGTTAGATAGTGAGTAAAGCTCCCTCTGCACTGTCCCATCAAACTCACCCAGGGCAGGTACAGCACGGGTTAGATACAGAGTAAAGCTCCCTCTACACTGTCCCATCAAACTCACCCAGGGCAGGTACAGCACGGGTTAGATACAGAGTAAAGGTCCCTCTACACTGTCCCATCAAACTGTGCCAGGGCAGGTACAGCATGGGTTAGATACAGAGTAAATCGCCCTCTACACTGTCCCATCAAACACTGCCAGGGCAGGTACAGCATGGTTTAGATACAGAGTAAAGCTCTCTCTACACTGTCCCATCAAACACTCCCAGGACAGGCACAGCACGGGTTAGATAGAGAGTAATGCTCCCTCTACACTGTCCCATCAAACACTCCCAGGACAGGTACAGCATGGGTTCGTTACAGAGTGAATCGCCCTCTACACTGTCCCATCAAACACTCCCAGGGCAGGTACAGCACGGGTTAGATACTGAATGAGGCTCCCTCCACACTGTCCCATCAAACATTTCCAGGGCAGGTACAGCAAGGGTTGCTTACAGAGTAAAGGTCCCTCTACACTGTCCCATCAGACACTCCCAGGGCAGCTACAGCACGGGTTAGATGCAGAGTAAATCGCCCTCTACACTGTCCCATGAAACACTCCCAGGGCAGGTACAGCACGGGTTTGATCCAGAGTAAAGGTCCCACTACGCTGTCCCATCAAACACTCCCAGGGCAGGTACAGCACGGGTTAGATACAGAGTAAAGCTCCATCTACACTGTCCCATCAAACACTCCCGGGGCAGGTACAACACTGGTTAGATACTGAGCAAAGCTCCCTCTACACTGTACCATCAAACACTCCCAGGGCAGGTACAGCACGGGTTAGATTGAGAGTAATGCTCCCTCAACCCGGCCCATCAAACACACCCAGGGCAGGTACAGCATGGGTTAGATACAGAGTAAAGCGGCCTCTACACTGTCCCATCAAACACTGCCGGGACAGATACAGAGTAAAGCTCCCTCTACACTGTCCCATCAAACAATCCCAGGGCAGGTACAGCAGATGTTAGATACTGAGTAAATATCCCTCTACACAGTCCCCATCAAACTCTCCCAGGGCAGGTACAGCACGCGTCAGATACAGAGTAAAGCTCCCTCTACACTGTCCCATCAAACACTCCCAGGGCAGGTACAGCATGGGTTTGATACAGAGTAAAGGTCCCTCTACACTGTCCAATCTAACACTCCCAGGGCAGGTACAGCACGGGTTAGATACAGAGTAAAGCTCCCTCTACACGGTCCCATCAAACACTCCCAGGGCAGGAACAGGACGGGTTAGATACAGAGTAAAGCTGCATCTACACTGCCCCATCAACCACTCCCAGGGCAGGAAAGCACCGGTTAGATAGTGAGTAAAGCTCCCTCTACACTGTCCCATCAAACACTGCCAGGGCAGGTACAGCATGGGTTAGATACAGAGTAAAGCTCTCTCTACACTGCCCCATCAAACTCTCCCAGGGCAGGCACAGCACGGGTTAGATAGAGAGGAAAGTTCCCTCTACACTGTCCCCATCACACACGCCCAGGGCAGGTACAGCACGGGTAAGATACAGAGGAAAGTTCCCTCTACACTGTCCCCATCACACACTCCCAGGGCAGGTACAGCACGGGTTAGATACAGAGTAAAGCTCCCTCTACACTGTCCCATCAAACACTACCAGGGCAGGTACAGCACGGGTTAGATACAGAGTAAAGCTCCGTCTACGCAGTCCATTCTATAATTGCCAGGGCAGGTACAGCAGGGGTTAGATACAGAGTAAAGCTCCCTCTACACTGTCCCATCTAACACTCCCAGGGCAGGTGCAGTACAGGTTAGATACAGAGTAAAGCTCCCTCTACGCAGCCCCATCAAACTCTTCCAGGGCAGTTACAGCACGGGTTAGATACAGAGTAAAGGTCCCTCTACACTGTCCAATCTAACACTCCCAGGGCAGGAACAGCACGGGTTAGATACAGGGTAAAGCTCCATCTACACTGTCCCATCAAACACTCCCAGGGCAGGTACAGCACGGGTAAGATACAGAGTAAAGGTCCCTCTACACTGTCCCATCAAAAACTCCCAGGGCAGGTACAGCACGGGTTAGATACAGAGTAAAGCTGCATCTACACTGCCCCATCAACCGCTCCCAAGGCAGGAAAGCACCGGTTTGATAGTGAGTAAAGCTCCCTCTACACTGTCCCATCAAACTCACCCAGGGCAGGTACAGCACGGGTTAGATACAGAGTAAAGCTCCCTCTACACGGTCCCATCAAACACTCCCAGGGCAGGTACAGCACGGGTTAGATACAGAGTAAAGCTCCATCTACACTGTCCCATCACACACGCCCAGGGCAGGTACAGCACGGGTAAGATACAGAGGAAAGTTCCCTCTACCCTGTCCCCATCACACACTCCCAGGGCAGGTACAGCACGGGTAAGATACAGAGTAAAGCTCCCTCTACACTGTACCAAACACTCCCAGGGCAGGTACAGCATGGGTTAGATACAGAGTAAATGGCCCTCTACACTGCCCCATCAAACACTCCCAGGGCAGGCACAGCACGGGTAAGATACAGAGTAAAGCTACCTCTACACTGTCCCATCAAACACTCCCAGGGCAGGTACAGCACGGGTTAGATACAGAGTAAAGCTCCGTCTACACGGTCCCATCAAACACTCCCAGGACAGGTACAGCACGGGTTAAATACAGAGTAAAGCTCCGTCTACACGGTCCCATTAAACACTCCCAGGACAGGTACAGCACAGGTAATATACAGAATAAAGCTCCCTCTACACTGTCTCATTAATAATAATAATAATAATAATAATCAACTTTGTCATTGTTAGTGCACAAGTGCAGTACAATGAAATGTAGGCTTGCGGCTCCCGAAAGTGTACATTTTGATTAAGACATTTAAACATTGAACATTCATTTGGCTTGTAATACATTAACATAAACATAATAAAGTGCATTGGCAGATGTGCAGGCTTTAGAGTTTATTTGTGGAGTTCAGTAGGATGACAGCCCTGGGAAAGAAGCTGTTCCTAAATCTGGTCGTTCGGGTGCGAATGCATCTGCAGCGTCTCCCAGATGGCAGGAGGGCGAACAGACTGTGGCTGGGGTGGGTAGGGTCTTTGATGATGATCCGTGACCTCCGTAAACAGCGTTTCTGGTATATGTGCTCTATGGTCGGTAGCTGGGTGCCGGTAATGCGTTGGGCAGTTTTCACTACCCGCTGCAGGGCTTTCCGGTCATAGTAGTAAACACACCCAGGGCAGGTACAGCAGGGGTTAGTTACAGAGTAAAGCTGCATCTACACTGTCCCATCAACCACTCCCAGGGCAGGAAAGCACCGGTTAGATAGTGAGTAAAGCTCCCTCTACACTGTCCCATCAAACTCACCCAGGGCAGGTACAGCACAGGTTAGATACAGAGTAAAGTTCCCTCTACACTGTCCCATCAAACACTGCCAGGGCAGGTACAGCATGGGTTAGATACAGAGTAAAGCTCTCTCTACACTGTCCCATCAAACGCTCCCAGGGCAGGTACAGCACGGGTGAGATACGGAGTAAAACTCCCTCTACACTGCCCCCATCAAACTCTCCCAGGGCAGGCACAGCACGGGTTAGATAGAGAGTAATGCTCTCTCTACACTGTCCCATCAAACACTCCCAGGGCAGGTACAGCATGGGTTAGTTACAGAGTGAATTGCCCTCTACACTGTCCCATCAAACACTCCCAGGGCAGGTACAGCACGGGTTAGATACTGAATGAGGCTCCCTCCACACTGTCCCATCAAACATTTCCAGGGCAGGTACAGCAAGGGTTACTTACAGAGTAAAGCTCCCTCTACACTGTCCCATGAAACACTCCCAGGGCAGGTACAGCACGGGTTAGATACAATTTAAAGCTCCCTCTACACTGCCCCATCAACCACTCCCAGGGCAGGAAAGAACGGGTTAGATACGGAGTAAAACTCTCTCCACAGTCCCATCAAACACTCCCAGGGCAGGTACAGCACGGGTTAGATACAGAGTAAAGCTCCATCTACGCAGTCCATTCAATAAATCCCAGGGCAGGTACAGCAGGGGTTAGTTACAGATTAAAGCTCTCTCTACACTGTCCCATCAAAGACTCCCAGGGCAGGTACAGCACTGGTTAGATACAGAGTAAAGCTCCCTCTACACGGTCCCATCGAACACTCCCAGGGCAGGTACAGCACGGGTTAGATACAGTGTAATGCTCCCTCTGCACTGTCCCCATCAAACACTCCCAGGGCAGGTACAGCACGGGTTAGATACAGAGTAGAGCTGCATGTACACTGTCCCATCAAACACTACCAGGGCAGGTACAGCACGGGTTAGATACAGAGTAAAGCTCCATCTTCACAGCCCCATCAAACTCTTCCAGGGCAGGTACAGCATGGGTTAGATACAGAGTAAATCGCCCTCTACACTGTTCCATTAAACACTCCCAGGGCAGGTACAGCGCGGGTTAGTTACAGAGTAAATCGCCCTCTACACTGTCCCATCAAACACTCCCAGGGCAGGTACAGCACAGGTAATATACAGAATAAAGCTCCCTCTGCACTATCCCATTAAACACTCCCAGGGCAGGTACAGCGCGGGTCAGTTACAGAGCAAAGCTCCCTCTCCACTGTCCCATCAAACACTCCCAGGGCAGGTACAGCACGGGTTAGATACAGAGTAAAGGTCCCACTACCCTGTCCCATCAAAAACTCCCAGGGCAGGTACAGCACGGGTGAAATACAGAGTAAAACTCCCTCTACACTGCCCCATCAAACTCTCCCAGGGCAGGCACAGCATGCGTTAGTTACAGTGTGCATCGCCCTCTACACTGTCCCATCAAACACTCCCAGGGCAGGTACAGCACGGGTTAGATACAGAGTAAATCGCCCTCTACACTGTCCCATCGAACACTCCCAGGGCAGGTACAGCACGGGTTACATACAGAGTAAAGCTCTCTCTACACAGTCCCATCAAACGCTCCCAGGGCACGTACAGCACGGGTTAGATACAGAGTAAAGCTCCCTCTACACTGCCCCATCAACCACTCCCAGGGCAGGAAAGAACAGGTGAGAGACGGAGTAAAGCTCCCTCTACACAGTCCATTCTATAAATCCCAGGGCAGGTGCAGCAGGGGTTAGTTACAGAGTAAAGCTCCCTCTACACTGTCCCATCAAACACTCCCAGGGCAGGTACAGCACAGGTAATATACAGAATAAAGCTCCCTCTACACTGTCCTATTAAACACTCCCAGGGCAGGTACAGCGCGGGTTAGTTACAGAGCAAAGCTCCATCTACACAGCCCCATCAAACTCTTCCAGGGCAGGTACAGCATGGGTTAGATACAGAGTAAAGCTCTCTCTACAGTGTCCCATCAAACACTCCCAGGGCAGGTACAGCACGGTTTAGATACAGTGTAAAGCTCCCTCTACACTGTCCATCAAACACTCCCAGGGCAGGTACAGCATGGGTTAGTTACAGTATAAAGCTCCCTCTACACTGTCCCATCAAACACTGCCAGGGCAGGTACAGCAAGGGTTAGATACAGAGTAAAGCTCCCTCTACACTGTCCCATCAAACATTCCCAGGGCAGGTACAGCACGGGTTAGTTACAGAGTGAAGCTCCCGCTACACTGTCCCATCAAACACTCCCAGGGCAGGTACAGCACGGGTTAGATACAGAGTAAAGCTCCCTCTGCACTGTCCCCATCAAACACTCCCAGGGCAGGTACAGCATGGGTTAGTTACAGAGTAAAGCTCCCTCTACACTGTCCCATCAAACACTGCCAGGGCAGGTACAGCACGGGTTAGAGACAGAGTAAAGCTCCCTCGACACTGTCCCATCAAACACTCCCAGGGCAGGTACAGCATGGGTTAGATACAGAGTAAAGCTCTCTCTACAGTGTCCCATCAAACACTCCCAGGGCAGGTACAGCACGGGTTAGATACAGAGTAAAGCTCCCTCTACACTGCCCCATCAACCACTCCCAGGGCAGGAAATAACAGGTTAGATACGGAGTAAAGCTCCCTCTGCACAGTCCATTCTATAAATCCCAGGGCAGGTGCAGCAGGGGTTAGTTACAGAGTAAAGCTCCCTCTACACTGTCCCATCAAACACTGCCAGGGCAGGAAAGCACCGGTTAGATACAGAGTAAAGCTCCATCTACACAGCCCCATCAAACTCTTCCAGGGCAGGTACAGCATGGGTTAGATACAGAGTAAATCGCCCTCTACACTGTCCCATCAAACACTCCCAGGGCAGGTACAGCACAGGTAATATACAGAATAAAGCTCCCTCCTCTACACTGTCCCATTAAACACTCCCAGGGCAGGTACAGCGTGGGTTAGTTACAGAGCAAAGCTCCCTCTCCACTGTCCCATCAAACACTCCCAGGGCAGGTACAGCACGGGTTAGATACAGAGTGAAGCTCCCTCTACACTGTCCCATCAAACACTCCCAGGGCAGGTACAGCATGTGTTCGATACTGAGTAAAGCTCCCAGTACACAGTCCATTCTACAAATACCAGGGCAGGTACAGCACGGGTTATTTATAGAGTAAAGCTCCCTCTACACTGTTCCCATCAAACACTGCCAGGGCAACTACAGCACAGGTCAGATACAGAGCAAAGCTCCCTCTACACTGCCCCATCAACCACTCCCAGGGCAGGAAAGAACGGGTTAGATACAGTGTAAAGCTCCCTCTGCACTGTCCCCATCAAATATTCCCAGGGCAGGTACAGCACGGGTTAGATACAGAGTAAATCTCCCTCTACATTGTCCCAACAAACACGCCCAGGGCAAGTACAGCACGGTTTAGAAACAGAGTAAAGCTCCACCTACACTGTCCCATCAAACACTCACTGGGCAGGTACAGCACGGGTTAGATACTGAGCAAAGCTCCCTCTACACAGTCCCATCAAACACTCCCAGGGCAGGTACAGCACGGGTTAGATACTGAGCAAAGCTCCCTCTACACAGTCCCATCAAACACTCCCAGGGCAGCTACAGTACGGGTGAGTTACAGAGCAAAGCTCCCTCTACACAGTCCCATCAAACACTCCCAGGGCAGGTACAGCATGGGTTAGATACAGAGCAAAGCTTCCTCTACGCTGTCCCATCAAACACTCCCAGGGCAGGTACAGCACGGGTTAGATACAGAGTAAAGCTCCATCTACACTGTCCCATCAAACACTCCCGGGGCAGGTACAACACTGGTTAGATACTGAGCAAAGCTCCCTCTACACTGTACCATCAAACACTCCCAGGGCAGGTACAGCACGGGTTAGATTGAGAGTAATGCTCCCTCAACCCGGCCCATCAAACACACCCAGGGCAGGTACAGCATGGGTTAGATACAGAGTAAAGCTCCCTCTACACAGTCCCATCAAACACTCCCAGGGCAGGTACAGCATGGGTTAGATACAGAGCAAAGCTTCCTCTACACTGTACCATCAAACACTCCCAGGGCAGGTACAGCACGGGTTAGATACTGAGTAAATATCCCTCTACACAGCCCCTTCAAACTCTTCCAGGGCAGGTACAGCAGGGTTTAGTTAGAGTAAAGCTCCCTCTAAAATGTCCCATCAAACACTGCCAGGGCAGGTACAGCACGGGTTAGATACAGAGTAAACCTCCCTCTATGCTGCCCCGTCAAACACTGCCAGGGCAGGTATAGCACGGGTTAGTTCCAGAGTAAAGCTCCATCTACACAGTCCATTCTAAAAATCCCAGGGCATGTACAGCATGGGTTTAGTTACAGAGTAAAGCTCCCTCTACACTGTCCCATCAAACACTCCCAGGGCAGGTACAGCACGGGTTAGATACAGTGTAATGCTCCCTCTGCACTGTCCCCATCAAACACTCCCAGGGCAGGTACAGCACGGGTTAGATACAGAGTAAGGTTCTCTCTGCACTGCCCCATCAAACACTCCCAGGGCAGGTACAGCCTGGGTTAGATGCAGAGTAAATCGCCCTCTGCACTGTCCCATCAAACACTCCCAGGGCAGGTGCAGCACGGGTAAGATACAGCGTAAAGGTCCCACTACACTGTCCCATGAAACACTCCCAGGGCAGGTACAGCACGGGTTAGATACAGAGTAAAGCTGCATCTACACTGCCCCATCAACCACTCCCAGGGCAGGAAAGCACCGGTTAGATAGTGAGTAAAGCTCCCTCTACACTCCCAGGACAGGTACAGCATGGGTTAGTTACAGAGTGAATCGCCCTCCACACTGTCCCATCAAACACTCCCAGGGCAGGTACAGCACAGGTTAGATACTGAATGAGGCTCCGTCCACACTGTCCCATCAAACTCTCCCAGGGCAGGTCCAGCACGGGTTAGATGCAGAGGAATGTTCCCTCTACACTGTCCCCATCACACACTCCCAGGGCAGGTACAGAACGGGTTCCTTACAGAGTAAAGGTCCCTCTACACTGTACCATTAAACACTCCCAGGGTAGGTACAGAACGGGTTACTTACAGAGTAAAGGTCCCTCTACACTGTCCCATCAAACACTCCCAGGGCAGGTACAGCATGGGTTAGATAGTGTAAAGCTCCCTCTGCACTGTCCCCATCAAATATTCCCAGGGCAGGTACAGCACGGGTAAGATACAGAGTAAAGTTCCCTCTACACTGTCCAATCTAACACTCCCAGGGCAGGTACAGCACGGGTTAGATACAGAGTAAAGCTGCATCTACACTGCCCCATCAACCGTTCCCAGGGCAGGAAAGCACCGGTTAGATAGTGAGTAAAGCTCCCTCTACACTGTCCCATCAAACTCACCCAGGGCAGGTACAGCACAGGTAATATACAGAATAAAGCTCCCTCCTCTACACTGTCCTATTAAACACTCCCAGGGCAGGTACAGCGTGGGTTAGTTACAGAGCAAAGCTCCCTCTCCACTGTCCCATCAAACACTCCCTGGGCAGGTACAGCACGGGTTAGATACAGAGTAAATGTCCCACTACACTGTCCCATCAAACACTGCCAGGACAGGTACAGCACGGGTTAGATACAGAGTAAAGGTCCCTCTACACTGTCCCATCAAACACTCCCAGGGTAGGTACAGCACGGGTTAGATACAGTGTAAAGCTCCCTCTACACTGCCCCATCAAACACTGCCAGGGCAACTACAGCACAGGTCAGATACAGAGTAAAGCTCCCTCTACACTGCCCCATCAACCACTCCCAGGGCAGGAAAGAACGGGTTCGATACAGTGTAAAGCTCCCTCTGCACTGTCCCCATCAAATATTCCCAGGGCAGGTACAGCACGGGTTAGATACAGAGTAAATCTCCCTCTACATTGTCCCAACAAACACGCCCAGGGCAAGTACAGCACGGTTTAGAAACAGAGTAAAGCTCCACCTACACTGTCCCATCAAACACTCCCAGGGCAGGTACAGCATGGGTTAGATACTGAGCAAAGCTCCCTCTACACAGTCCCATCAAACACACCCAGGGCAGGTACAGCATGGGTTAGATACAGAGTAAAGCGGCCTCTACACTGTCCCATCAAACACTGCCAGGACAGATACAGAGTAAAGCTCCCTCTACACTGTCCCATCAAACAATCCCAGGGCAGGTACAGCAGATGTTAGATACTGAGTAAATATCCCTCGACACAGTCCCCATCAAACTCTCCCAGGGCAGGTACAGCATGGGTTAGTTACAGAGTAAAGCTCCCTCTACACTGTCCCATCAAACACTCCCAGGGCAGGTACAGCATGGGTTAGATACAGAGTAAAGCTCTCTCTACACTGTCCCATCAAACACTCCCAAGGCAGTTACAGCACGGGTTAGATACAGAGTAAAGGTCCCTCTACACTGTCCAATCTAACACTCCCAGGGCAGGTACAGCACAGGTTAGAAACAGAGTAAAGCTCCATCTACGCAGCCCCATCAAACTCTTCCAGGGCAGGTACAGTATGGGTTAGATACAGAGTAAATGGCCATCTACACTGTCCCATCAAACACTCCCAGGGCAGGCACAGCACGGGTAAGATACAGAGTAAAGCTACCTCTACACTGTCCCATCAAACACTCCCAGGGCAGGTACAGCACGGGTTAGATACAGAGTAAAGCTCCCTCTACACTGTCCCATCAAACACTCCCATCAAACACTCCCAGGGCAGGTACAGCACGGGTTAGATACAGAGTAAAGCTCCGTCGACACGGTCCCATCAAACACTCCCAGGACAGGTACAGCACGGGTTAGATACAGAGTAAAGCTCCGTCTACACGGTCCCATCAAACACTCCCAGGACAGGTACAGCACAGGTAATATACAGAATAAAGCTCCCTCTACACTGTCCCATCAATAATAATAATAATAATCAACTTTGTCATTGTTAGTGCACAAGTGCAGTACAATGAAATGTAGGCTTGCGGCTCCCGAGAGTGTACATTTAGATTAAGACATTTAAACATTGAACATTCATTTGGCTTGTAATACATTAACATAAACATAATAAAGTGCATTGGCGGATGTGCAGGCTTTAGAGTTTACTTGTGGTGTTCAGTAGGATGACAGCCCTGGGAAAGAAGCTGATCCTAAATCTGGTCGTTTGGGTGCGAATGCATCTGCAGCGTCTCCCAGATGGCAGGAGGGCGAACAGACTGTGGCTGGGGTGGGTAGGGTCTTTGATGATGATCCGTGACCTCCGTAAACAGCGTTTCTGGTATATGTGCTCTATGGTCGGTAGCTGGGTGCCGGTAATACGTTGGGCAGTTTTCACTACCCGCTGCAGGGCTTTCCGGTCATAGTAGTAAACACACCCAGGGCAGGTACAGCAGGGGTTAGATACAGAGTAAAGCTCTCTCTACACTGTCCCATCAAACACTCCCAGGGCAGGTACAGCACGGGTGAGATACGGAGTAAAACTCCCTCTACACTGCCCCCATCAAACTCTCCCAAGGCAGGCACAGCACGGGTTAGATAGAGAGTAATGCTCCCTCTACACTGTCTCATCAAACTCTCCCAAGGTAGGTACAGCATGGGTTAGATACAGAGGAAAGTTCCCTCTGCACTGTCCCCATCACACACTCCCAGGGCAGGTACAGCACAGCTAAGATACAGAGTAAAGCTCCCTCTACACTGTCCCATTAAACACTCCCAGGGTAGGTACAGCACGGGTTACTTACAGAGTAAAGGTCCCTCTACACTGTCCCATCAAACACTCCCAAGGCAGGTACAGCACGGGTAAGATACAGAGTAAAGCTCCCTCTGCACTGTCCCCATCAAATACTCCCAGGGCAGGTAGAGCACGGGTTAGATACAGAGTAAAGCTCCCTCTACAGTGCCGCATCAACCACTCCAGGATGGTTTGTTGCCTCCCTGGTGCCAGGGTCAAGGATGTCACTGAGCGGCTGCAGGGCATTCTGGAGGGGGAGGGTGAACAGCCAGTGGTCGTGGTCCACATTGGTACCAACGACATAGGTAAAAAGAGGGATGAGGTCCTGCATCAAGAATTTAGGGAGCTAGGTAACAGATTAAAGGGCAGGACCTCAAAGGGTGTAATCTCTGGATTACTCCCAGTGCCACGTGCTAGTAAGTATAGGAATGGGAGGATAGAGCAGATGAATGCGTGGCTAAAGAGTTGGTGTAGGGGGGAGGGTTTTACTTTCCTGGATCACTGGGCCTGCTTCTGGGAAAGGTGGGACTTGTACAAGTCGGACGGGTTGCACCTGAACCAGAGCGGGACAAATATCCTTGCGGGGAGGTTTGCTAGCACTGTCGGGGGGGGTTTAAACTAACTTGGCAGGGGGATGGGATACAGGGGGGAGCTGAAGTAGGGGGGGATGTGCTGCCAATTATGGAGGAAAAAACAAGTCAGCTTGGTAGGCAGGGCAAATATATAAGGGCAAGGCTGGATGGCATCTATTTTAATGCAAGGAGCCTTGCAAATAAGGTGGATGAACTGAAGGTGTTGATAAACACATGGGAGTATGATATTGTTGCTATCACTGAGACATGGTTGAGGGAGGGGCAAGACTGGCAGCTCAATATTCCGGGGTACAGAATCTTCAGGCGAGACAGAGGGGGAGGTATAAGAGGAGGGGGTGTCGCAATATTAATTAAGGAGTCAATTACTGCAGTAAGGAGGGATGATATATTAGCTGGGTCCTCTAATGAGGCCATATGGGTGGAGCTTAAAAACAAAAAGGGGGCAAGCACTTTGCTGGGAGTGTACTATAGGCCTCCAAACAGTCAGGGGGAGATAGAGGAACAGATATGTAGGCAAATCTCAGAGAAATGTGCAAATAATAGGGTAATAATAATGGGGGATTTCAACTTCCCCAATATTAACTGGGATAGTCAAAGTGTGAAAGGCTCAGAGGGTGTAGAATTCTTAAAGTGCATCCAGGAGAGCTTTTTGAGCCAGCATGTAGAAAGTCCTACAAGAGAGGGGGCGGTACTGGACCTAATTCTAGGGAATGTGGCCGGCCAAGTGGAAAAAGTGCTAGTAGGTGAGCACTTTGGTGATAGTGACCATAATATGGTAAGATTTAAGGTGGTCATGGAAAAGGACAGGGATGGGCCGGAAATAAAGGTTCTAAATTGGGGGAAGGCCGATTTTAATAGGATAAGGCAGGATCTGGCCAAAATGGACTGGGATCAGCTACTTGTAGGAAAATCCGCATCGGAGCAATGGGAGGCTTTCAGAAGGGAGATTGAGATCATACAAGGGCAACATGTTCCCATAAAGGTCAAGAGTGGTTCCAAAAACCACAGGGAACCGTGGATGTCAGGGGATATACGGGAATGGATTAGGAAAAAAAGGAGGGCTTTTGGTAGATACAAAAGGCTAAAGACGGAGGAAGCCCTAGAGGAGTACAAAAAGTGCAGGGGGATACTTAAAAAAGAAATTAGGAGATCAAGGAGGGGCCATGAAATAACACTGGCGAGCAAAATAAAGGAAAATCCGAAGATGTTTTATAAGTATATTAAGGGTAAAAGGATAACTAGGGAAAAAATAGGGCCCATTAGGGACAAAAGTGGCAATCTGTGTGTGGAGCCGGAAGATGTAGGAGGGGTTCTAAATGAATTTTTTGCATCTGTTTTCACTATGGAGAAGGACGATGTAGACATAGAAATAGGGCGGGGGGACTGTGATATGCTCGAACATATTAACATCGAGAGGGAGGAGGTATTGGCGGTTTTAGCTGGCCTAAAAATGGATAAATCCCCAGGCCCCGATGAAATGTACCCCAGGCTGCTGTGTGAGGCAAAGGAGGAGATTGCGGGGGCTCTAACACATATATTCAGGACCTCTCTGGCCACAGGGGATGTGCCAGAGGACTGGAGAACCGCTAATGTAGTACCATTATTCAAGAAGGGTAGTAGGGAAAAACCGGGGAACTACAGGCCAGTGAGCCTAACATCAGTGGTAGGAAAATTACTGGAAAAAATCCTGAGGGACAAAATTTGTCTCCACTTGGAGAGGCAAGGATTAATCAGGGATAGTCAACATGGCTTTGTCAAGGGAAGATCATGTCTGACTAATTTGATTGAATTTTTTGAGGGGGTGACTAGGTGTGTGGATGAGGGTAACGCAGTGGATGTGGTATACATGGATTTCAGTAAGGCCTTCGATAAAGTCCCGCACAGGAGACTGGTCAAGAAGGTAAGAGCCCATGGAATCCAGGGTGCCTTGGCACATTGGATACAAAACTGGCTTAGTGGCAGAAGGCAGAGGGTGATGGTCGAAGGTTGTTTTTGTGACTGGAAACCTGTGGCCAGTGGGGTACCACAGGGATCGGTGCTGGGTCCCTTGCTGTTTGTGGTCTACATTAATGACTTGGATATGAATGTAAAGGGTATGATCAGTAAATTCGCGGATGATACTAAAATTGGTAGGGTGGTAAATAGCGAGGAGGGTAGCCTCAGTCTGCAGAACGATATAGATGGGTTGGTCAGATGGGCGGAACAGTGGCAAATGGAATTTAACCCGGAAAAGTGCGAGGTGATGCACTTTGGGGGGTCTAACAAGGCAAGGGAATACACAATGAATGGTAAGACCCTAGGCAAGACGGAGGGTCAGAGGGATCTGGGTGTGCAGGTACACAGATCCCTGAAGGCGGCGGAACAGGTGGATAAGGTGGTAAAAAAGGCATATGGGATACTTGCCTTCATTAGCCGAGGCATAGAATATAAGAGCAAGGAGGTTATGATGGAGCTGTATAAAACACTGGTTAGGCCACAGCTGGAATACTGTGTGCAGTTCTGGTCGCCACACTACAGGAAAGATGTGATCGCGTTAGAGAGGGTGCAGAGGAGGTTCACCAGGATGTTACCAGGGCTGGAGCGCTTCAGCTATGAAGAGAGACTGGGCAGATTGGGTTTGTTTTCCTTAGAGCAGAGGAGGCTGAGGGGGGACATGATTGAGGTGTACAAAATTGTGAGGGGCATAGATAGGATGGATGCTGAGGAGCTTTTCCCCTTAGTAGAGGGGTCAATAACTAGGGGGCATAGATTCAAGGTAAAGGGAGGGAGGTTTAGAGGGGATTTGAGAAAGAACTTTTTCACCCAGAGGGTGGTTGGAGTCTGGAACTCACTGCCTGAAAGGGTTGTGGAGGCAGAAACCCTCACAACATTTAAGAAGCATTTGGATGAGCATTTGAAATGCCATAGCATACAAGGCTACGGGCCAAATGCTGGAATATGGGATTAGATTAGACAGGGCTTGATGGCCGGCATGGACACGATGGGCCGAAGGGCCTCTATCTGTGCTGTATTACTCTATGACTCTATGACTCTATGACTCCCAGGGCAGGAAAGCACCCATTAGTAAGTGAGTAAAGCTCCCTCTACACTGTCCCATGAAACACTCCCAGGGCAGGTACAGCACGGGTTAGATACAATTTAAAGCTCCCTCTACACTGCCCGATCAACCACTCCCAGGGCAGGAAAGAACGGGTTAGATACGGAGTAAAACTCTCTCCACAGTCCCATCAAACACTCCCAGGGCAGGTACAGCACGGGTTAGATACAGAGTAAAGCTCCATCTACGCAGTCCATTCAATAAATCCCAGGGCAGGTACAGCAGGGGTTAGTTACAGATTAAAGCTCCCTCTACACTGTCCCATCAAACACTGCCAGGGCAGGTACAGCACTGGTTAGATACAGAGTAAAGCTCCCTCTACACGGTCCCATCGAACACTCCCAGGGCAGGTACAGCACGGGTTAGACACAGAGTAAAGCTCCATCTACACAGCCCCATCAAACTCTTCCAGGGCAGGTACAGCGCGGGTTAGTTACAGAGTAAATCGCCCTCTACACTGTCCCATTAAACACTCCCAGGGCAGATACAGAGTAAAGGTCCCACTACCCTGTCCCATCAAACACTCCCAGGGCAAGTACAGCACGGGTGAAATACAGAGTAAAACTCCCTCTACACTGCCCCATCAAACTCTCCCAGGGCAGGCACAGCACGGGTTAGATAGAGAGTAATGCTACCTCTACACTGTCCGATCAAACACTCCCAGGACAGGTACAGCATGGGTTAGTTACAGTGTGCATCGCCCTCTACACTATCCCATCAAACACTCCCAGGGCAGGTACAGCACGGGTTAGATACAGAGTAAAGCTGCATGTACACTGTCTCATCAAACACTACCAGGGCAGGTACAGCACGGGTTAGATAGAGAGTAAATCGTCCTCTACACTGTCCCATCAAACACTCCAAGGGCAGGTACAGCATGGGTTACATACAGAGTGAAGCTCTCTCTACAGTGTCCCATCGAACACTCCCAGGGCAGGTACAGCACGGGTTACATACAGAGTAAAGCTCTCTCTACACAGTCCCATCAAACACTCCCAGGGCACGTACAGCACGGGTTAGATACAGAGTAAAGCTCCCTCTACACTGCCCCATCAACCACTCCCAGGGCAGGAAAGAACAGGTTAGAGACAGAGCAAAGCTCCCTCTACACAGTCCATTCTATAAATCCCAGGGCAGGTGCAGCAGGGGTTAGTTACAGAGTAAAGCTCCCTCTACACTGTCCCATCAAACACTCCCAGGGCAGGTACAGCACAGGTAATATACAGAATAAAGCTCCCTCTACACTGTCCTATTAAACACTCCCAGGGCAGGTACAGCGCGGGTTAGTTACAGAGCAAAGCTCCCTCTCCACTGTCCCATCAAACACTCCCTGGGCAGGTACAGCACGGGTTAGATACAGAGTAAATGTCCCACTACACTGTCCCATCAAACACTGCCAGGACAGGTGCAGCACGGGTTAGATACAGAGTAAAGCTCCCTCTCCACTGTCCCATCAAACACTCCCTGGGCAGGTACAGCACGGGTTAGATACAGAGTAAATGTCCCACTACACTGTCCCATCAAACACTGCCAGGACAGGTGCAGCACGGGTTCGATACAGAGTAAAGCTCCCTCTACACTGTCCCATCAAACACTCCAAGGGCAGGTACAGCATGGGTTACATACAGAGTGAAGCTCTCTCTACACAGTCCCATCAAACACTCCCAGGGCAGGTACAGCATGGGTTAGATACAGAGTAAAGCTCTCTCTACAGTGTCCCATCGAACACTCCCAGGCCAGGTACAGCACAGGTAATATACAGAATAAAGCTCCCTCTACACTGTCCTATTAAACACTCCCAGGGCAGGTACAGCGCGGGTTAGTTACAGAGCAAAGCTCCCTCTCCACTGTCCCATCAAACACTCCCTGGGCAGGTACAGCACGGGTTAGATGCAGAGTAAATGTCCCACTACACTGTCCCATCAAACACTTCCAGGGCAGGTACAGCACGGGTTAGATACAGTGTAAAGCTCCCTCTACACTGTCCATCAAACACTCCCAGGGCAGGTACAGCACGGGTTAGTTACAGTATAAAGCTCCCTCTACACTGTCCCATCAAACACTGCCAGGGCAGGTACAGCAAGGGTTAGATACAGAGTAAAGCTCCCTCTACACTGTCCCATCAAACACTCCCAGGGCAGGTACAGCACGGGTTAGTTACAGAGTGAAGCTCCCGCTACACTGTCCCATCAAACACTCCCAGGGCAGGTACAGCACGGGTTAGTTACAGAGTAAAGCTCCCTCTACACTGTCCCATCAAACACTGCCAGGGCAGGTACAGCACGGGTTAGAGACAGAGTAAAGCTCCCTCTACACTGTCCCATCAAACACTCCCAGGGCAGGTACAGCATGGGTTAGGTACAGAGTAAAGCTCTCTCTACAGTGTCCCATCAAACACTCCCAGGGCAGGTACAGCACGGGTTAGATACAGAGTAAAGCTCCCTCTACACTGCCCCATCAACCACTCCCAGGGCAGGAAAGCACCGGTTAGATACAGAGTAAAGCTCCATCTACACAGCCCCATCAAACTCTTCCAGGGCAGGTACAGCATGGGTTAGATACAGAGTAAATCGCCCTCTACACTGTCCCATCAAACACTCCCAGGGCAGGTACAGCGTGGGTTAGTTACAGAGCAAAGCTCCCTCTCCACTGTCCCATCAAACACTCCCTGGGCAGGTACAGCACGGGTTAGATACAGAGTAAATGTCCCACTACACTGTCCCATCAAACACTGCCAGGACAGGTACAGCACGGGTTAGATACAGAGTAAAGGTCCCTCTACACTGTCCCATCAAACACTCCCAGGGCAGGTACAGCACGGGTTAGGTACAGAGTAAAGCTCCCTCTACACTGTCCCCATCAAACACTCCCAGGGCAGGTACAGCATGGGTTAGTTACAGAGTGAAGCTCCCTCTACACTGTCCCATCAAACACTCCCAGGGCAGATACAGCACGGCTTAGATACTGAGTGAAGCTCCATCCACACTGTCCCATCAAACACTCCCAGGGCAGGTACAGCACGTGTTAGATACTGAGTAAAGCTCCCTCTCCACAGTCCATTCTAAAAATCCCAGGGCAGGTACAGCACGTGTTAGATACTGAGTAAAGCTCCCTCTACACTGTCCCATCAAACACTGCCAGGGCAGGTACAGCACGTGTTAGATACTGAGTAAAGCTCCCTCTACACTGAACCATCAAACATTCCCAGGGCAGATACAGCATGGGTTAGATACAGAGTAAAGCTCCTTGTCTGCACAGAGCGGGATTTAACCGAGTGGACTTGAATAGAATGCTTTGGTTGGGAATTTCGAAAGAGTGGGTATTTGGAGAAGAGGGGAAGGAGTTATTGCTTCTTGCCTACACTACTTGCAGTGCTGTGTGTTACAGGTAGATATTTAATTTCAGTACCCTTAACTTAATCTCGATCAAGTAGGTAGTCAGGAAACTACACTGTAAACTGTGTTAGCTAATTACAAATTTCATTAAATAAAACAGTGTCATAAAGGGCAGGTGGTGTGCCACAACTGCAGCATGTGGGAGTTTATGGAGAGCATTGTGATCCCGGACAACTACGTTTGCGCTAAGTGTCTGCAACTCGAGGAACTTCAGCTCATAGTTTTTCAGCTGGAGTCTGAGGTGCAGGCATTGCAGGGCTTCGGGAATGGGGAGAAGTTACCTGGACACTTTGTTCCAGGAGGCAGTCACACCCCTTAGGTTAGGTAGTGGTACAAGTCTGGTTAGCGGTCAGGGACAGGAGGGTGTGACTGCAACTCAGACAGGTAAGGGGACCCCAGGTGCAGTGCTGGAGGAACCTCAGACTTTGCCCTTGTCCAACAGGTATGAGGTTCTTGCTGCCTGTGTGGATGAGGCAAAGCCTGCAGGATGGATGAGCAAGCTGACCATGGTGCAGGTGGCCATTCAAGTGGGGGGATTGAAAGGGAATGTATTTGTGGTAGGGGACAGTATAGTCAGGGGGAATAGATACTGTTCCCTGCAGCTGCGACCGAGGGTTCCAAAGGTTATGTTGCCTGACAGGGTTAAAGATATCTCCTCGCGGCTGGAGAAGAACTTGGAGTAGAGGGGAGGATCCAGTTGTTGTGGTCCATGTAGGAACCAACGACATAGATAGAACTAGGAATGAGGTTTTGCTGAGGGAGTTTGAGGAGCTAGGATCCAAATTAAAAACCAGAACCTCAAAGGTAATAATCCCTTGATTGTTACCTGAGCCACATGCAAATTGGCATAGGGACAAACAGATTAGAGGTTTAAATGCGTGGCTCAAAGAGTGGTGTGGGAGCAAGGAGTTTCAGTTCATGGGGCACTGGCACCAGTACTGGGGAAAGAGGGACCGAATAACTAGGGAAGTAGAATGGGCTTGAAACTAATAAAGGGGGGATGGGAGGATTCAGGAAAGAGTAAATTTAAAAGCAGTGAGAGAAATGTCAAGGTTCTAGAGCAGAGTAGAGTTTTGGGTAAAGATAAACAGAATGGGTCAGAAAGGGACAGAGACAGTAACAAACTTAATAAGGCATAATGACTAAGGTGGTATCAGGGAAAAAGAGAAATAAGTCAATGTTAAAGGCACTATATCTGAATGTGCGAAGCATTTGCAACAAAATAGATGAATTAATAGCACAGGTAGAAATGAACAGGTTTGATCTAATAGCCATAATGGAGACGTGGTTGCAAAGTGGCCAAAGTTGGGAACGAAATATTCCAGGATACATAACTTTTAGAAGGGATAGGCAAAATGGAAAAGGAGGAAGGGTAGCCCTGATAATAAAGGATAGGTAAAGACAGTAGAGAGAAAGGATCTTAGCTCTGAAAATCAAGAAGTAGAATATATTGGGTGGAGCTAAGAAACAGCAAGGGGCAGAAAACATTGGTGGGGGTTGTTTATAGGCCCCCAAACAATAGTTGTAATGTAGGGCAGAGTATAAATCAGGAAATTAGAGGCACATATAACAAGGGTAATACAGTAATCATGGGGGACTGTAATCCACATATAGACTGGGCAAACCAAATTTTAAGTAATAGTGTGGAGGACGCATTCACAGAATGTATGCAAGATAGTTTTCTAGACAAGTATGTTGAGGAACCAAATAGGGAACAGGCTATTTTAGATCTAGTTTTATGCAACGAGAAAGGGTTAATTAATAACCTTGTAGTAAAGGGACCTTTAGGGAAGAGTGACCATAATATGATAGAATTTTATATCGAGTTTGAAAGTGACTTAGTTAAATCCAAAACTAGGGTCTTAAATCTAAACAAAGCAAACTACGAAGGGTGAGTTGGCTAAGGTAGATTGGAAAACTACATTGAAAGGTATGACTGGATGAGCAATGGCTAGCATTTAAATAATTAATACATAATTTACAACAAATATACATTCCTTTAAGGCACAAAAATCCCATAGGGAAAGTGGTCCAACCGTGGCTAACAAGAGAAGTTAAAGATAGTATTTGATCAAAGGAAGAGGCTTATAATGTTGCCAAAATGAGTAGTAAGCCTCAGGATTGGGAGGAGTTTTAGAATTCAACAATGGAGGACCAAGAAATTGATAAAGAGAGGGAAAATAGAATGAGACATAAAAACAGACTGTAAAAGCTTCTATAGGTATGTAAAAAGGAAAAGATTAGCGAAAGTAAATATGGGTGACTTACAGGCTGAGACAGGAGAAATTATAATGGGAGTGGCAGAGAAATTAAACAATTAAACGTCGGTCTTCACGAAAGACGCAAAAAACTTCCCGGAAATAGTGGACAACCAAGGGTCCAGCGAGAATGAGGAACTGAAAGATATTCGTATTTGTAAAAAAGTAGTACTGGAAGAATTAATGGGACTGAAAGCCAATAAATCCCCATGACCTGATGGCCTACATCCTCGGGTTTTGAAAGAGTTGGCTATAGAGATAGTGGTCGTCATTTTCCAATATTGCATAGATTCTGGAACGGTTCCTGTGGATTGGAAGGTAGCAAATGTAACCCCACTATTTAGGAAAGGAGGTGAGAAAACGGGGAACTACAGACCAGTTAGCCTGACATCAGTAGTAGGGAAAATGCTAGAATCTATTATTAAAGACATGGTAACAGGGCACTTAGAAAATAATAATAGGATTGGGCAGAGTCAACACGGATTTATGAAAGGGAAATCGTGTTTGACAAATCTGTTAAGAGTTTTTTGAGGTTGTACAGGAAACTTTGTTATATCCGGCACCGACGGGACCGAGCTGTTGCCGATCTATCAAAACTGCCGGACATATCAGTGTTAATGTTGAAGCATAAGGAGATTTGCAGCTCCGTATCTGGCAACAAACACTGTTGCTTAGCAACAGCTTCTAAACAGTCGGCCGTACCTTAGAAGCGTCTCTGTAGCTTAGCAACAGCTTCAGAGAGACTTTGCAGAGCCTGACTGTTGAAAAAAAACCTAACAAAACGGCTCCTGATTTCTGCCGGTAGACCGAGGTTTCCGGACATACAACCTCCGGATAAACCAAAGTTTCCTGTAACTAGCAGAATAGATAAGGGGGAACCAGTGGATGTGGTGTATTTGGATTTTTCAGAAGGCATTCGATAAGGTGCCACACAAGAGGTTATTAAACAAAATTAGGGCTCATGGGATTGGGGGTAATATACTAGCATGGATTGAGGATTGGTTAACGGACAGAAAACAGAGTAGGAATAAATGGGTCATTTTTGGATTGGCAGGTTGTAACTAGTGGGGTACTGCAAGGATCAGTGCTTGGGCCTCAGCTATTCACAATCTACATCAATGATTTGGATGAAGGGACCAAATGTAATATATCCAAGTTTGCTGATGATACAAAGCTGGGGAGGAATGTAAGTTGTGAAGAGGATGCAAGGAGGCTTCAAGGGGATATAGGCAAGCTAAGTGAGTGGGCAAGGACATGGCAAATGGAATATAATGTGGAGAAATGTGAAGTTATCCACTTTGGTAGGAAAAATAGAAAAGCAGATTTTTTTTTTTTATAAATGGTGAGGGATTGGGAAATGTTGGTGTTCAGAGGGACCTGGGTGTCCTTGTACACGAATCACTGAAAATTAACATGCAGGTACAGCAAGCAATTAGGAAAGCAAATGGTATGTTGGCCTTTATGCAGGTACAGCAAGCAAGAGGATTTGAGTATAAGAGTAAAGACAGAAAATGCTGGAAATACTCAGCAGGTCAGGCAGCAGCTGTGGAGAGAGAAACAGAGTTAATGTTTCAGGTTGATGACCCTTCGTCAGAACTGCTTTTGTATTAAGAGTATTGATGCGCTATCAATTACTGAGAAAGACTGGAAGTTAAGAAAGTAACAAACAGGCTTTTATTAGCTAAAGAACGAAGGCATGCCTCTAGTGGTCGACCGGTCCTGAATGCCTGGGGAACTGCAGAGCAGCCGCCTTTATACCAGGGCATATGGGTGGAGCCAGGGGCGGAGCCAGCTGAGGCATGCACAGACAGGTACAACAATGGGCAAGAGTGAACAACAGTGGTTTACCACAAGTATGTATTAAAAGTATGTCTTACTGCAATTATATAGGGCCCTGGTGAGACCACACCTGGAATATTGTGTAGAGTTTTGGTCTCCTTACTTAAGGAAGGATATACTTGCCATAGAGGGAGTGCAACAAAGGTTCACCAGACTTGTTCCTGGGATGGGGAGATTGTCCTATGAGGAGAGATTGAGTAAACTGGGCTTATATTCTCTAGAGTTTAGAAGAATAAGAACATAAGAAATAGGAGCAGGAATAGGCCACTTGGCCCCTCGAGCCTGCCCCGCCATTCAATAAGATCATGGCTGATCTTGGGCTCAAAGCCACTCCCCTGCCCGCTTCCCATAACCGTTCACTCCCTTATCTTGCAAAAATCTGTCTATCTCCACCTTAAATATATTCAATGACCCAGCCTCCACAGCTCTCTGGGGCAGAGAATTCCACAGATTTACGACCCTCAGAGAAGAAATTACTCCTCATCTCAGTGCTAAAAGGCGACCCTTTATTCTAAAACTGTGCCCCCACGTTCTAGATTTCCCCATGAGGGTAAACATCCTCTCTGCATCCACCTTGTCGAGCCCCCTCAGTATCATATGTTTCAAAAAGATTACCTCTCATTCTTCTAAATTCCAATGAGTATAGGCCCGGCCTGCTCAATCTTTCCTCATAAGTCAACCCCCTCATCTCTGGAATTAACCTAGTGAATAGTCTCTGAACTGCCTCCAAGGCAAGTATATCCTTCCTTAAATAAGGAGACCAAAACTGTACGCAGTATTCAAGGTGTGGTCTCACCAATACCTTGTACAGTTGTAGCAGGACTTCCCTGCTTTTATACTCCAACCCCATTGAAATAAAGGGCAACATTCCATTTGCATTTTTGATTACTTGCTATACCTGCATGCTAACTTTTTGTGTTTCATGCACAAGGACCCCCAGGCCCTCTGAACTGTAGCATTTTGTAATCTCTCATTTAAATAATAATTAACTTTTTTATTTTTCCTGTCAAAGTGTGTAACTTCGCACTTTCCCACATTATACTCCATCTGCCAAATGTTTGCCCACTCACTTAGCCTGTCTATATCCCTTTGCAGGTTCTTTGAGTCGTCTGCACAACTTGCTTTCCCACCCATCTTTGTATCATCCGCGAATGAGAGGTGATCTCATTGAAACATACAAAATTCTTACAGGGCTTGACAGGGTCGATACAGGGAAGATGTTTCCCTGGCCAGGGAGTTTAATACCAGGGGGTCACAGTCTCACAATAAGGGGTCAGCCATTTAGGACCGAGATGAGGAGAAATTTCTTCACTCAGAGGGTTGTTAATCTTTGAGTCTCTACAGCCCCTGGGGTACAGAATTCCACTCATTGAATATATTCAAGACAGATATCGATAAATTTTTGAATATTAAGGGAATCAAGAGATATGGAGATCGGGCAGGAAAGTGGAGTTGAGGTAGATCATCAGCCATGATCTTATTGAATGGCGGAGTGGGCTACTCCTGCTCCTATTTCTTATGTTCTACACTGTCCCATCAAACACTCCCAGAGCAGGTACAGCACAGGTTAGATACAGTACAGGATCTGGCTCGGGTCAGTGTGAATGGACCTTATCCTGGGATTGAGTCAGTACAGGGTCTCACTCGGGTCAGTGTGAATGGACCTTATCCTGGGTTTGAGTCAGTACAGGGTCTGGCTCGGGTCAGTGTGAATGGACCTTGTCCTGGGATTGAGTCAGTACAGGGTCTCACTCGGGTCAGTGTGAATGGACCTTGTCCTGGGATTGAGTCAGTACAGGGTCTGGCTCGGGTCAGTGTGAATGGACCTTGTCCTGGGATTGAGTCAGTACAGGGTCTCACTTGGGTCACTGTGAATGGACCTTGTCCTGGGATTGAGTCAGTACAGGGTCTCACTCGGGTCACTGTGAATGGACCTTGTCCTGGGATTGAGTCAGTACAGGGTCTCACTCGGGTCAGTGTGAATGGACCTTGTCCTGGGATTAAGTCAGTACAGGGTCTCACTTGGGTCAGTGTGAATGGACCATGTCCTGGGATTGAGTCAGTACAGGGTCTCACTCGGGTCAGTGTGAATGGACCTTGTCCTGGGATTGAGTCAGTACAGGGTCTGGCTCGGGTCAGTGTGAATGGACCTTGTCCTGGGATTGAGTCAGTACAGGGTCTCACTCGGGTCACTGTGAATGGACCTTGTCCTGGGATTGAGTCAGTACAGGGTCTCACTCGGGTCAGTGTGAATGGACCTTGTCCTGGGATTAAGTCAGTACAGGGTCTCACTTGGGTCAGTGTGAATGGACCATGTCCTGGGATTGAGTCAGTACAGGGTCTGGCTCGGGTCAGTGTGAATGGACCTTATCCTGGGATTGAGTCAGTACAGGGTCTGGCTCGGGTCAGTGTGAATGGACCTTGTCCTGGGATTGAGTCAGTGCAGGATCTGTAGGTTTGAAGGTCGAGAGCTGGAATGACAGTTTGAAGGTCGAGAGCTGGAGTGACAGTTTGAAGGTCGAGAGCTGGAGTGACAGTTTGAAGGTCGAGAGCTGGAGTGACAGTTTGAAGGTCGAGAGCTGGAGAGACAGTTTGAAGGTCGAGAGCTGGAGAGACAGTTTGAAGGTCGCGAGCTGGAGAGACAGTTTGATGGTCGAGAGCTGGAGAGACAGTTTGAAGGTCGAGAGCTGGAGAGACAGTTTGAAGGTCGAGAGCTGGAGTGACAGTTTGAAGGTCGAGAGCTGGAGTGACAGTTTGAAGGTCGAGAGCTGGAGAGACAGTTTGAAGGTCGAGAGCTGGAGTGACAGTTTGAAGGTCGAGAGCTGGAGAGACAGTTTGAAGGTCGAGAGCTGGAGAGACAGTTTGAAGGTCGAGAGCTGGAGTGACAGTTTGAAGGTCGAGAGCTGGAGTGACAGTTTGAAGGTCGAGAGCTGGAGTGACAGTTTGAAGGTCGAGAGCTGGAGAGAGAGTTTGAAGGTCGAGAGCTGGAGAGACAGTTTGAAGGTCGAGAGCTGGAGAGACAGTTTGAAGGTCGAGAGCTGGAGAGACAGTTTGAAGGTCGAGAGCTGGAGAGACAGTTTGAAGGTCGAGAGCTGGAGAGACAGTTTGAAGGTCGAGAGCTGGAGAGACAGTTTGAAGGTCGAGAGCTGCAGAGACAGTTTGAAGGTCGAGAGCTGGAGAGAGGACAGTTTGAAGGTCGAGAGCTGGAGAGACAGTTTGAAGGATGAGAGCTGGAGAGACAGTTTGAGGGTCGAGAGCTGGAGAGACAGTTTGAAGGTCGAGAGCTGGAGAGAGGACAGTTTGAAGGTCGAGAGCTGGAGAGACAGTTTGAAGGTCGAGAGCTGGAGAGACAGTTTGAAGGTCGAGAGCTGGAGAGAGGACAGTTTGAAGGTCGAGAGCTGGAGAGACAGTTTGAAGGTCGAGAGCTGGAGAGACAGTTTGAAGGTCGAGAGCTGGAGAGACAGTTTGAAGGTCGAGAGCTGGAGAGAGGACAGTTTGAAGGTCGAGAGCTGGAGAGACAGTTTGAAGGTCGAGAGCTGGAGAGACAGTTTGAAGGTCAAGAGCTGGAGAGAGGACAGTTTGAAGGTCGAGAGCTGGAGAGACAGTTTGAAGGATGAGAGCTGGAGAGACAGTTTGAAGGATGAGAGCTGGAGAGACAGTTTGAGGGTCGAGAGCTGGAGAGACAGTTTGAAGGTCGAGAGCTGGAGAGACAGTTTGAAGGTCGAGAGCTGGAGAGAGGACAGTTTGAAGGTCGAGAGCTGGAGAGACAGTTTGAAGGATGAGAGCTGGAGAGACAGTTTGAGGGTCGAGAGCTGGAGAGACAGTTTGAAGGTCGAGAGCTGGAGAGAGGACAGTTTGAAGGTCGAGAGCTGGAGAGACAGTTTGAAGGTCGAGAGCTGGAGAGACAGTTTGAAGGTCGAGAGCTGCAGAGACAGTTTGAAGGTCGAGAGCTGGAGAGAGGACAGTTTGAAGGTCGAGAGCTGGAGAGACAGTTTGAAGGATGAGAGCTGGAGAGACAGTTTGAGGGTCGAGAGCTGGAGAGACAGTTTGAAGGTCGAGAGCTGGAGAGAGGACAGTTTGAAGGTCGAGAGCTGGAGAGACAGTTTGAAGGTCGAGAGCTGGAGAGACAGTTTGAAGGTCGAGAGCTGGAGAGAGGACAGTTTGAAGGTCGAGAGCTGGAGAGACAGTTTGAAGGATGAGAGCTGGAGAGACAGTTTGAGGGTCGAGAGCTGGAGCGACAGTTTGAAGGATGAGAGTTGGAGCGGAACCCGGCTACCAGGACGCCAAGTTGGACAGCCAGGGGTAATGTGCAGGGCAGGTGTGCGGAGGAAACCGAGGGGAAACATCGAGAAAGACAGAGGAAACATCGAGAGAGAGAGAGAGGGGAAACATCGAGAGAGACCAAGATGGAAACATCGAGAAAGATTGAGGGGGCACTTTATTTATTTAATGTTATTAATTAATTAATTAATTAATTAATTAATTAATTAATTAAATTTATTTAATTATAAGTTCTGAGTTCCTCACGATGCTCTCCCAGTGCAGCCACCCTGTAACCAGAGATTATTCCAGAAGCCTGGGTAGAAATATCAATGTAATTACTGTAGAAATTACTTTTTTTTACATTATTGCTTGTTCATTTTATGTGCTGTCTTTTTATGTCTTTTATTTATTTTATGTCTGCTTTATTTATATTTTAAAGTATGTATGCGTGTATATGTCGGTATGTGTTTTTTTGTGATGGCGCCGATGAAGATGGCTGCCGTCCTTGCGGGCTCCGTGCGTACCAGGCAGCTAAGTGTTCTTATAGCAAAATACTGCAGATGTTGGAAATCCGAAATAACAACAGAAAATGCTGGAAAAACTCAGCAAGTCAGGCAACATCCGTGGAGAGAAATTTGAGTTGACGTTTCGGGTTTGACCCTTCTTCAAAACTGGAGAGAAAAGGAACTAGATCGAAGGCAGCTGGCAGCTATCTTTTGCCCTGCCAGTACACTTTACACCTAATCACAGCCTATTACCATCTCGTCTAGCTTCTAATCTCTTTTACTTCTTTTGGTTCTTTTATTCTTTTGTCCGATCGCAGCCCTGCCTTCGATCTAGTTCCTTTTCTCTCCAGTTTTGAAGAAGGGTCAAACCCGAAACGTCAACTCAAATTTCTCTCCACGGATGTTGCCTGACTTGCTGAGTTTTTCCAGCATTTTCTGTAGCTAAGTGTTCTTGCTGCTTGGTGCTCTCGGCTCGTCAAGAAAAAAACATTTCACTGACTAGATTACACTTCTTGTATTTAGTTATGTGACCAATAAAATTGAAATTGAAATTGATCTGGCTCGGGTCAGTGTGAATGGACCTTGTCCTGGGATTGACTCAGTACAGGGTCTCACTCGGGTCAGTGTGAATGGACCTTGTCCTAGGATTGAGTCAGTACAGGGTCTGGCTCGGGTCAGTGTGAATAGACCTTGTCCTGGGATTGAGTCAGTACAGGGTCTCCCTCGGGTCAGTGTGAATGGACCTTGTCCTGGGATTGAGTCAGTACAGGGTCTCACTCGGGTCAGTGTGAATGGACCTTATCCTGGGATTGAGTCAGTACAGGGTCTCACTCGGGTCAGTGTGAATGGACCTTATCCTGGGATTGAGTCAGTACAGGGTCTCACTCGGGTCAGTGTGAATGGACCTTGTCCTAGGATTGAGTCAGTACAGGGTCTCACTCGGGTCAGTGTGAATGGATCTTGTCCTGGGATTGAGTCAGTACAGGGTCTCCCTCGGGTCAGTGTGAATGGACCTTGTCCTGGGATTGAGTCAGTACAGGGTCTCACTCGGGTCAGTGTGAATGGACCTTGTCCTGGGATTGAGTCAGCACAGGGTCTGGCTCGGGTCAGTGTGAATGGACCTTGTCCTGGGATTGAGTCAGTACAGGGTCTCACTCGGGTCAGTGTGAATGGACCTTGTCCTGGGATTGAGTCAGTACAGGGTCTGGCTCGGGTCAGTGTGAATGGACCTTGTCCTGGGATTGAGTCAGTACAGGGGCTGGCTCGGGTCAGTGTGAATGGACCTTATCCTGGGATTGAGTCAGTACAGGGTCTGGCTGGGGTCAGTGTGAATGGACCTTATCCTGGGATTGAGTCAGTACAGGGTCTCACTCGGGTCAGTGTGAATGGATCTTGTCCTGGGATTGAGTCAGTACAGGGGCTGGCTCGGGTCAGTGTGAATGGACCTTATCCTGGGATTGAGTCAATACAGGGTCTGGCTCGGGTCAGTGTGAATGGACCTTATCCTGGGATTGAGTCAGTACAGGGTCGCAGTCGGGTCAGTGTGAATGGACCTTGTCCTGGGATTGAGTCAGTACAGGGTCTCACTCGGGTCAGTGTGAATGGACTTTGTCCTGGGATTGAGTCAGAACAGGGTCTCACTCGGGTCAGTGTGAATGGACCTTATCCTGGGATTGAGTCAGTACAGGATCTGGCTCGGGTCAGTGTGAATGGACCTTGTCCTGGGATTGAGTCAGTACAGGGTCTCACTCGGGTCAGTGTGAATGGACCTTTGTGGTAAACCACTGTTTGTATTCCGCTGTGTACATGCCTGGACATGCCTCGGCTGACTCCTCCCACAAGTCCTAGTATAAAGGTGACTGCTCCCCAGCCCTTTGTATTTCTGGACCGGTCGACCACTCGAGGCACACCTTCATTCTTTTGTTAATAAAAAGCCTTTAGTTACTCTCTTAACTCTCAGTCTTTTATGAGTAATTGATAGCGCATCAATTTTATTAACAAAATTTTTATAATGGAGAAGATCCTCACACCAGCATGCCTGGACTTAGATCATCGGGAGGCGGACTCATCCACCAAGTTTACTCACTGGCTTAAGTGTTTCGAAAAATTCCTGACCGCCTCCGCAGCAATCAAATCGGACGAGGACAAACTGGATGTCCTGACCTCCAAAGTGAACCACCGAGTGTACTCGGTCATCCAAGACGCGACCTCGTACGCGGACGCTATCAAGCTCCTCAAGGACCAGTACACGCGCCCAGTGAACGAAGTGTACGCCAGGCACCTTCTGGGGAGTCGTAAGCAACAACCTGGGGAATCGACCGTGGAATACCTTCAGGCACTGTCTGTGCTTGGCCGGGCCTGTGGTTGTAAGGATGTAAAGGCCGCCATGTACACAGAGGAACTTATCCGGGACGCTTTTGTAGCGGGCCACAGATCCAATTACACCCGACAGCGACTGTTGGAGCAGAGTGACCTCGACCTCAACAAGGCCTCTGAACTCGCACTATCATTGGATGCAGCCTACCGGGGCATGGATGCCTACTCCTCTGCACCGTGGACGCCGCGGGGAATGACAGCCTGGGACACGGTAGGACCGCCTCATAGCGCCGTGCCACCCCAGCCACGGCCCAACTACCGCAGCAGTGTCCCAAGGCCAGAAATGCTACTTCTGTGGCCAGGCAAAACACCCCAGAGCGCGCTGCCCGGCGAAAAACGCGATCTGCTCGGGCTGCGGGAAGAAGGGACACTACGCTAACGTCTGCAGGGCCAAAGCCACCCCGAACCCCAGCAGCGCCGCGTGTGGGCCATGCGGGCCGCCATCTTGGGCCTCCCCGGCCATGTGCGAACCACCGGTACAGCAGCCATTTTGGACGCCTCCAGCCACATGGGGATCATGGACGCCGCCATCTTGGACGACAGCCGGAACGCAGCAGGCCCCCAACACCGCCTCATCTGATACCCACAGCGACACACCGACCCCTACTCTGTCATCCGTTACACTGGACCAAGCGAGACCGCACCAGCTGGCCAGTTCCACAATGGACATTAAGGTAAATGGCCACGATACTGATGCGCCATCAATTACTCAAAAGACTGAAGTTGAGCGAGTAACAATCAGGCTTTTATTAACTAAAGAATGAAGGTCTTGTCTCGAGTGGTCGACCCGTCCAGAATACTAAGGGACTGGGAGGTAGTCACTTATATACCTGAAATAGTGGGAGGAGTCAGCCGAGGCATGTCCAGACCTGTACCTAGTGGAATACACATACAGACACAGACAGGTATGACAGTGGTTTACCACATTCACCCCTTGTTTAAAAATGAGTCCGGCGGGGTGAAGTGTATTTAAAAGTTTGTGTATTGGAGTCTCTCCGGAGGTCTTGTCTGCCGCTGTGATCGACGTGGCGACGGCAGGGGTGGTGGAGCTTCCGGCGTCGCGTCCCGTGTAGGCTGGGGCCCTGGAGTGTAGTCCTCATGGGTGACGGTCCAAGGCGAGCCGGCTGCTGGGGTTGGATATCGGGTCGTGGGGGGGGGGTGGTAATGGGTAGTGGGTTACAGCGGTCCCCGAGGGTGCGAGGTCTCGTATGGAGACTGTGTCCTCCCGCCCGTCCGGGTACGCAATGTAAGCGTACTGGGGGTTGGCGTGGAGGAGGTCGACCCTCTCGACCAGGGGGTCCGTTTTATTGGCCCTCACGTGTCTTCTCAGTAGTACCGGCCCTGGGGACGTCAGCCATGGCGGTAACGATGTCCCCGATGTGGACTTCCTTGGGAAGACAAACATTTTCTCGTGAGGGGTGGCATTGGTGGCAGTGCAGAGAAGTGACCGAATCGAGTGGAGCGCATCGGGGAGCACCTCCTGCCAGCGGGAGGTCGGAAGGCCCCTAGACTTTAAGGCTAGTAGGGCAGCCTTCCAAACAGTTGCATTCTCTCTTTCCACCTGTCCGTTCCCCCGGGGGTTGTAACTGGTGGTCCTGCTTGTGGCTATACCCCTAGCGAGCAGGTACTGGCGGAGTTCGTCGCTCATAAACGATGAGCCCCGGTCGCTATGGATATAGCTGGGGAAACCGAACAGGGTGAAGAGGCTGTTCAGACATTTAATGACCGTGGCACTGGTCATGTCCGGGCAGGGGATAGCGAACGGGAACCGGGAGTACTCGTCAATGATGTTGAGGAAGTACACATTGCGGTCGGAGGAGGGGAGAGGCCCTTTAAAATCGACGCTCAGGCGTTCGAAAGGGCGAGTGGCTTTTATCAGGTGGGCTCTGTCTGGTCTATAAAAGTGCGGTTTGCACTCAGCGCAGACTTGGCAGTTCTTGGTCATGGTCCTGACCTCCTCAATGGAGTAAGGCAGGTTGCGGGCCTTGATGAAGTGGAAGAACCTGGTGACCCCCGGGTGGCAGAGGTCATTGTGGAGGGCCCTCAGCCTATCGATCTGCGCGCTGGCGCAGGTGCCACGCGATAGGGCATCTGGGGGTTCATTGAGCTTCCCAGGCCGGTACAAGATCTCGTAATTGTAGGTGGAAAGTTCGATTCTCCACCTCAAGATCTTGTCATTTTTGATTTTGCCCCTCTGCTTGTTGTTGAACATAAAAGCAACTGAACGCTGGTCAGTGAGCAGGGTAAATCGTTTTCCGGCCAGGTAGTGCCTCCAATGACGCACAGCCTCCACGATAGCCTGGGCCTCCTTCTCGACCGCGGAGTGTCTGGTCTCCGGGCCCTGGAGGGTTCGTGAGAAGAATGCCACAGGTCTCCCCGCCTGATTAAGGGTGGCGGCCAGAGCGAAGTCGGACGCATCGCTTTCCACCTGGAAGGGGATGGATTCGTCCACTGCGTGCATGGTGGCTTTGGCAATGTCTTCCTTGATACGGTGGAAGGCTAAGCGGGCCTCTGCCGTCACGGGAAAAGAGGTGGACTTGATCAGCGGACGGGCTTTGTCTGCATAGTAGGGGACCCACTGAGCGTAGTAGGAAAAAAACCCTAGGCACCTCTTCAGAGCTTTTAGGCAGTGGGGCAGTGGGAGTTCCATAAGGGGACGCATCCGGTCCGGGTCGGGACCGATGACCCCGTGTTCTACAACACAGCCAAGGATGGCGAGGCGGTCTGTGCGGAATATGCACTTCTCCTTGTTATATGTCAGGTTCAGGAGTTGGGCTGTGCGGAGGAATTTCTCGAGGTTTGCGTCATGGTCCTGCAAGTCATGGCCGCAGATGGTCACATTATCTAGGTAAGGGAAAGTGGCCTGCAGCTCGTTTTGATCGACCATCCGGTCCATCTCCCTTTGGAAGACGGAGACCCCGTTGGTAACGCCGAAGGGAACCCTAAGGAAGTGATAGAGGCGGCCGTTTGCCTCAAAAGCAGTATACTGGCGGTCTTCAGGGCTGATGGGGAGCTGGTGGTACGCTGATTTCAGGTCAATGGTCGAAAAGACGCGGTACTGCGCGATCTGGTTGACCATGTCAGCTATGCGGGGGAGTGGGTAGGCGTCCAGCAGGGTGTAGCGGTTTATTGTTTGGCTGTAGTCGATGACCAGGCGTTGTTTCTCGCCGGTCTTAACGACCACAACCTGGGCTCGCCAGGGGCTGGAGCTGCCCTCAATAATCCCCTCCTTCAGGAGCCGTTCCACTTCGGTTTTGATGAAAACCCTGTCCCCGGCACTGTATCGCCTGCTCTTTGTGGCGATGGGCTTACAGTCGGGGGTGAGGTTAGCAAACAGTGGGGGGGGTGGGACTCTGAGTGTGGAGAGGTTGCATCTAGTGCGCGGCGGGCAATTTGGAGGCTGCTGGCTGCGGACTGTGAGTGGGGGGAGGGGGCCACCGTACGCCATCGTAACGCTTTTGAGGTGGCACTGGAAATCCAACCCCAGTAGAACGGCAGCGCAGAGGTCGGGCAGGACCAGGAGTTTAAAATTATTGAACACAGTCCCGTCTACTACTAGTGTCACCACGCAGTAGCCGCCAATGTCCGCTGACTGGGACTCGGAGGTCATAGAAATCCGCTGGTGCGCAGGCAGGACTGGGAGAGAGCAACGCCGCACCGTGTCGGGGTGGATGAAGCTCTCTGTGCTCCCGGAGTCAAAAAGGCAGTTTATTGCATGGCCGTTTACCTTAACGTCCATTTTGGACCGAGCTAGCTGGTGCGGTCTCGTTTGGTCCAGCGTCACAGAGGCCAGCGTAGGGGTCGGTGTGTCGCTGCGAGTATCAGATGGGGGGGGGTTGGCGGTCTGCTGCGTCCCGGCTGGTGTCCAAGATGGCGGCGCCCATGATTCCCATGTGGCTGGAGTCGTCCAAGATGGCTGCTGCTGCGGTGGTTCGCACATGGCTGGGGAGGCCCAAGATGGCGGCTCGCACGGCCCACACGCGGCGCTGCTGGCGTTCGGGGTGGCTTTGGCCTTGCAGACGCTGGCGTAGTGTCCCTTTTTCCCGCAGCCCGAGCAGGTTGCATTCTTCGCCGGGCAGCGCGCTCTGGGGTGTTTGGCCTGGCCACAGAAGTAGCATTTCTGGCCTTGGGATACTGCTGTCTGGCTTTGGGACACTGCTGCGGTAGTTGGGCCGTTGTTGGGCTGTGGCTGGGGTGGCACGGTGCTATGGGGCTGTCCTACCGTGTCCCAGGTTGTCGTTCCCCGCGGCGTCCACGGTGCAGAGGAGTAGGCATCCATGCCCCGGAAGGCTGCGTCCAGCGTTAGTGCAATGTCGGAGGCTTTGTCGAGGGTGAGGTCACTCTGCTCCAGCAGTCGCTGTCTGGTGTAGTTGGACCTGTGGCCCGCTACGAAGGCATCCCGGATCAGTTCCTCCGTGTACTTAGTGGGCGTTACCGCCTTACACCCACAGGCCCGGCCAAGCACGGACAGTGCTTGGAGGTATTCCTCAGTCGATTCCCCAGGTTGTTGCTTGCGACTCCCCAGAAGGTGCCTAGCGTATACTTCGTTCACAGGGCGCGTGTACTGGGTCTTGAGGAGCTGGAGGGCGGCTGTGTACGAGGTCGCATCCCGGATGACTGAGTACACTCGGTGGTTCACCTTGGAGAACAGGACAGACAGTTTGTCCGCATCCGTTTCGACTGCAGTGGAGGCAGTCAGGAATGTCTCGAAGCACGTGAGCCAGTGAGCAAACTTGGTGGAAGCGTCCGCTTCCCGACTGTCCAGGTCCAGGCATGCTGGTGTGAGGATCTTCTCCATTATAAAAAATTTAGTTAATAAAATTGATGCGCCATCAATTACTCAAAAGACTGAAGTTGAGCGAGTAACAATCAGGCTTTTATTAACTAAAGAATGAAGGTCTTGTCTCGAGTGGTCGACCCGTCCAGAATACTAAGGGACTGGGAGGTAGTCACTTATATACCTGGAATAGTGGGAGGAGTCAGCCGAGGCATGTCCAGACCTGTACCTAGTGGAATACACATACAGACACAGACAGGTATGACAGTGGTTTACCACAGATACAATCTGCCTTTTTGACTCTGGGAGCACGGAGAGCTTCATCCACCCCGACACGGTGCGGCGTTGCTCTCTCCCAGTCCTGCCTGCGCACCAGCGGATTTCTATGGCCTCCGAGTCCCAGTCGGCGGACATCAGCGGCTACTGCGTAGTGACACTCGTAGTAGACGGGACCGTGTACGATCATTTTAAACTTCTGGTCCTGCCCGACCTCTGCGCTGCCGTCCTGCTGGGGTTAGATTTTCAGTGCCACCTTAAAAGTGTTACGATGGCGTACGGTGGACCCCTACCCCCACTCACAGTCCGCAGCTCCCAAATTGCCCGCCGCGCACCAGGTGCAACCTCTCCACACTCAGAGTCACCCCCCCCCCCCACTGTTTGCTAACCTCACCCCCGACTGTAAGCCCATCGCCACAAAGAGCAGGCGATACAGTGCCGGGGACAGGGTTTTCATTAAAACCGAAGTGGAGCGGCTCCTGAAGGAAGGGATTATTGAGGGCAGCACCAGCCCCTGGCGAGCCCAGGTTGTGGTCGTTAAGACCGGCGAGAAGCAGTGCCTGGTCATCGACTACAGCCAGACAATAAATCGCTACACCCTGCTGGACGCCTACCCACTCCTCCGCATAGCTGATATGGTCAACCAGATCGCGCAGTACCGCGTCTTCTCGACCATTGACCTGAAATCAGCGTACCACCAGCTCCCTATCCGCCCTGAGGACCGCCAGTATACTGCCTTTGAGGCAAACGGCCGCCTCTACCACTTCCTTAGGGTTCCCTTTGGCGTCACCAACGGGGTCTCCGTCTTCCAAAGGGAGATGGACCGGATGGTAGATCAAAATGCGTTGCAGGCCACTTTCCCATATCTGGACAATGTGGCCATCTGCGGCCGTGACTTGCAGGACCATGACGCAAACCTCGAAAAATTCCTCCGCACCGCCCAACTCCTGAACCTGACATATAACAAGGAGTGCATATTCCGCACAAACCGCCTCGCCATCCTTGGCTGTGTTGTGGAACACGGAGTCATCGGCCCCGACCCCGACCGGATGCGTCCCCTTATGGAACTCCCACTGCCCCAAGGCCCTGAAGAGGTGCCTAGGGTTTTTCTCCTATTATGCCCAGTGGGTCCCCTACTATGCGGACAAGGCCCATCCGCTGATCAAGTCCACCTCTTTTCCCTTGACGGCAGAGGCCCGCTTAGCCTTCCACCGTATCAAGGAAGACATTGCCAAAGTCAGCATGCACGCAGTGGACGAATCCATCCCCTTCCAGGTGGAAAGCGACGCGTCCGACTTTGCCCTGGCCGCTACCCTCAATCAGGCGGGGAGACCCGTGGCCTTCTTTTCATGAACCCTCCAAGGCCCGGAGACCAGACACTCCGCTGTTGAGAAGGAGGCCCAGGCGATTGTGGAGGCTGTGCGTCATTGGAGGCACTACCTGGCCGGAAAACGATTTACCCTGCTCACTGACCAACGTTCAGTTGCTTTCATGTTTAACAACAAGCAGAGGGGCAAAATCAAAAATGACAAGATCTTGAGGTGGAGAATCGAACTTTCCACCTACAATTACGAGATCTTGTACCGGCCCGGGAAGCTCAATGAACCCCCGGATGCGCTATCGCGTGGCACCTGCGCCAGCGCGCAGATCGATAGACTGTGGGCCCTCCACAATGACCTCTGCCACCCGGGGGTCACCAGGTTCTTCCACTTCATCAAGGCCCGCAACCTGCCTTACTCTATTGAGGAGGTCAGGACCATGACCAGGAACTGCCAAGTCTGCGCTGAGTGCAAACCGCACTTTTATAGACCAGACAGGGCCCACCTGATAAAAGCCACTCGCCCCTTCGAGCGCCTGAGCGTTGATTTTAAAGGGCCTCTCCCCTCCTCCGACCACAATGTGGACTTCCTCAATATTATTGATGAGTACTCCCGTTTCCTGTTCGCCATCCCCTGCCCGGACATGACCAGTGCCACGGTCATTAAATGTCTGAACGACCTCTTCACCCTGTTCGGTTTCCCCAGCTATATCCATAGCGACCGGGGCTCATCGTTTATGAGCGACGAACTCCGTCAGTACCTGCTAACTAGGGGTATTGCCACAAGCAGGACCACCAGTTACAACCCCCGGGGGAACGGACAGTTGGAAAGAGAAAATGCGACAGTTTGGAAGGCCGCCCTGCTAGCCTTAAAGTCTAGGGGCCTTCCAACCTCCCGCTGGCAGGATGTGCTCCCCGATGCGCTCCACTCTATTCGGTCACTGCTCTGCACTGCCACTAACGCCACCCCTCATGAGAAAATGTTTGTCTTCCCAAGGAAGTCCACATCGGGGACATCGCTACCGCCATGGCTGACGTCCCCAGGGCCGGTCCTACTGAGAAGGCACGTGAGGACCCATAAAACGGACCCCCTGGTCGAGAGGGTCGACCTCCTCCACGCCAACCCCCAGTATGCTTACATTGCATACCCGGACGGGCGGGAGGACACAGTCTCCATAAGAGACCTTGCACCCTCGGGGGCCGCAGTAACCCACTACTCACTACCACCCCCCCCCCCCCCACGATCCGATATCCAGCCCCAGCAGACGGCAGGCCTGGGCCCCGCGACCCGCTCGACATCTACGAGGACGACACGCTTGTGCCACAGCCCACGCAGGACTCGACGCCGGAAGCTCCACTACCCCTGCCGTTGCCACGCCGATCACAGCGGCAGACAAGACCTCCGGAGAGGCTCCAATACACTAACTTTTAATACACTTCACCCCGCCGGACTCAATTTTAAACAAGGGGTGAATGTGGTAAACCACTGTATGTATTCCACTGTGTACATGTCTGGACATGCCTCGGCTGACTCCTCCCACAAGTCCTAGTATAAAGGTGACTGCTCCCCAGCCCTTTGTATTTCTGGACCGGTCGACCACTCGAGGCAGACCTTCATTCTTTTGTTAATAAAAGCCTTTAGTTACTCTCTTAACTCTCAGTCTTTTATGAGTAATTGATAGCGCACCAACCTTGTCCTGGGATTGAGTCAGTACAGGGTCTGGCTCGGGTCAGTGTGAATGGACCTTATCCTGGGATTGAGTCAGTACAGGGTCTGGCTCGGGTCAGTGTGAATGGACCTTATCCTGGGATTGAGTCAGTACAGGGTCTCACTCGGGTCAGTGTGAATGGACCTTATCCTGGGATTGAGTCAGTACAGGGTCTCACTCGGGTCAGTGTGAATGGATCTTGTCCTGGGATTGAGTCAGTACAGGGGCTGGCTCGGGTCAGTGTGAATGGACCTTATCCTGGGATTGAGTCAGTACAGGGTCTGGCTCGGGTCAGTGTGAATGGACCTTATCCTGGGATTGAGTCAGTACAGGGTCTCACACGGGTCAGTGTGAATGGACCTTGTCCTGGGATTGAGTCAGTACAGGGTCTCACTCGGGTCAGTGTGAATGGACCTTATCCTGGGATTGAGTCAGTACAGGGTCTGGCTCGGGTCAGTGTGAATGGACCTTATCCTGGGATTGAGTCAGTACAGGGTCTCACTCGGGTCAGTGTGAATGGACCTTATCCTGGGATTGAGTCAGTACAGGGTCTCACTCAGGTCAGTGTGAATGGACCTTATCCTGGGATTGAGTCAGTACAGGGTCTCACTCGGGTCAGTGTGAAAGGACCTTGTCCTGGGATTGAGTCAGTACAGGGTCTGGCTCGGGCAGTGTGCCTTACCCCATCTCCAGTGATGCAGTTTCTCGCCCAAAATGTACAGTGAGACGGCTACAAGACCAGCTGCTGTAAGAAAGATCCCCATGGCAACAGGGCTGAGCACCTCCAGAATGGGGTAGACCCAGATTGTTGAGATGTGGTGAATCCACAGCACCCTGAAAAAGAGGGAAAGATATCAGGGCTTGTCTCAACACGCACATTCCCAGTTATATACTCAGTGTCTGAAATCCCTCGTTAGTACCCGACGCTCTCCCAATTCCTTTGACAGACCCGCTGCACTCCCCCTGCCCAGCCTGTACACACCCGAAGGAGAGGAAGGGGGCAGAGGGAGAGAGAGGGGTCCGAGACAGACAAAGAGGAGAAACAGGGGGCCAAGAGAGGATGGGGCAGAGAGAAAGAGAGGGGGGGAGGCAGAGCGTAGGGTGGGGGGGAGGGGGGGGGAGGAGGGAGAGAGAGAGAGAGAGAGAGAGGGGGAGAGAGAGAGAGAGAGAGAGAGAGAGAGGAGGGGAGAGAGAGAGGCGGGAGAGAGAGAGAGAGAGGGGGAGAGAGAGAGAGAGAGGAGGGGGAGAGAGAGAGAGAGAGAGAGAGAGAGAGAGAGAGAGGAGGGAGAGAGGCGGGGAGAGAGAGAGAGAGAGAGAGGGGGAGAGAGAGAGAGAGAGAGAGAGAGAGAGAGAGAGAGAGAGAGGAGGGGAGAGAGAGAGAGAGAGAGAGAGAGAGAGGAGGGAGAGAGAGAGAGAGAGGAGAGGGGGAGAGAGAGAGAGGGGGAGAGAGAGAGGGAGAGGGGGGGAGAGAGAGAGAGGGGGCAGAGGGAGAGAGAGAGGGGGCAGAGGGAGAGAGAGGGGGCAGAGGGAGAGAGAGAGGGGGCAGAGGGGAGAGAGAGAGGGGGCAGAGGGAGAGAGAGAGAGGGGAGAGAGAGAGGGGGCAGAGGGAG
>NC_140999.1:86812886-86845590 GCF_052327205.1 Somniosus microcephalus | reverse complement strand
AAGAAGTAGAAGAAGGAGAAGGAGAAGGTGAAGTCTGGAGGGTGAATCAGACGAAGTAGAAGAAGGAGAACGAGAAGGTGAAGTCTGGAGGGTGAAGCAGAAGAAGCAGCAGAAGGAGAAGGAGAAGGTGTAGTCTGGAGGGTGAATCCGAAGAAGTAGACGAAGGAGAAGGAGAAGGTGAAGTCTGGAGGGTGAATCAGAAGAAGCAGAAGAAGGAGAAGGAGAAGGTGAAGTCTGGAGGGTGAATCAGAAGAAGCAGAAGAAGGAGAAGGAGAAGGTGAAGTCTGGAGGGTGAATCAGAAGAAGTAGAAGAAGGAGAAGGAGAAGGTGAAGTCTGGAGGGTGAAGCAGAAGAAGTAGAAGAAGGAGAAGGAGAAGGTGAAGTCAGGAGGGTGAATCAGAAGAAGTAGAAGAAGGAGAAGGAGAAGGTGAAGTCAGGAGGGTGAATCAGAAGAAGCAGAAGAAGGAGAAGGAGAAGGTGAAGTCTGGAGGGTGAATCAGAAGAATCAGAAGAAGGAGAAGGAGAAGATGAAGTCTGGAGGGTGAATCAGAAGAAGTAGAAGAAGGAGAAGGAGAAGGTGAAGTCTGGAGGGTGAATCAGAAGAAGTAGAAGAAGGAGAAGGAGAAGGTGATGTCTGGAGGGTGAATCAGAAGAAGCAGAAGAAGGAGAAGGAGAAGGTGAAGTCTGGAGGGTGAATCAGAAGAAGCAGAATAAGGAGAAGGAGAAGGTGAAGTCTGGACGGTGAATCAGAAGAAGCAGAAGAAGGAGAAGGAGAAGGTGAAGTCTGGAGGGTGAATCAGAAGAAGTAGAAGAAGGAGAAGGAGAAGGTGAAGTCTGGAGGGTGAAGCAGAAGAAGTAGAAGAAGGAGAAGGAGAAGGTGAAGTCAGGAGGGTGAATCAGAAGAAGTAGAAGAAGGAGAAGGAGAAGGTGATGTCTGGAGGGTGAATCAGAAGAAGCAGAAGAAGGAGAAGGAGAAGGTGAAGTCTGGAGGGTGAATCAGAAGAAGCAGAAAAAGGAGAAGGAGAAGATGAAGTCTGGAGGGTGAATCAGAAGAAGTAGAAGAAGGAGAAGGAGAAGGTGAGGTCTGGAGGGTGAATCAGAAGAAGCAGAAGAAGGAGAAGGAGAAGTTGAAGTCTGAAGGGTGTATCAGGAGAAGCAGAAGAAGGAGAAGGAGAAGGTGATGTCTGGAGGGTGAATTAGAAGAAGCAGAAAAAGGAGAAGGAGAAGGTGAAGTCTGGAGGGTGAATCAGAAGAAGCAGAAGAAGGAGAAGGAGATGGTGCAGTCCGGAGGGTGAATCAGAAGAAGCAGAAGAAGGAGAAGGAGAAGGTGAAGTCTGAAGGGTGTATCAGGAGAAGCAGAAGAAGGAGAAGGAGAAGGTGAAGTCTGGAGGGTGAATTAGAAGAAGCAGAAAAAGGAGAAGGAGAAGGTGAAGTCTGGAGGGTGAATCAGAAGAAGCAGAAGAAGGAGAAGGAGATGGTGCAGTCTGGAGGGTGAATCAGAAGAAGTAGAAGAAGGAGAAGGAGAAGGTGAAGTCTGGAGGGTGAATCAGAAGAAGTAGAAGAAGGAGAAGGAGAAGGTGAAGTCTGGAGGGTGAATCAGAAGAAGCAGAAGAAGGAGAAGGAGAAGGTGAAGGCTGGAGGGTGAATCAGAAGAAGCAGAAGAAGGAGAAGGTGAAGTCTGGAGGGTGAATCAGAAGAAGCAGAAGAAGGAGAAGGAGAAGGTGAAGTCTGGAGGGTGAATCAGAAGAAGTAGAAGAAGGAGAAGGAGAAGGTGAAGTCTGGAGGGTGAATCAGAAAAAGCAGAAGAAGGAGAAGGAGAAGGTGAAGTCAGGAGGGTGAATCAGAAGAAGCAGAAGAAGGAGAAGGAGAAGGTGAATTTAGGAGGGTGAATCAGAAGAAGCAGAAGAAGGAGAAGGAGAAGGTGAGGTCAGGGGGGTGAAGCAGAAGAAGTAGAAGAAGGAGAAGGAGAAGGTGAAGTCAGGAGGGTGAAGCAGAAGAAGCAGAAGAAGGAGAAGGAGAAGGTGAAGTCTGGAGGGCGCAGCAGAAGAAGCAGAAGAAGGAGAACGAGAAGGTGAAGTCTGGAGGGTGAAGCAGAAGAAGGAGAAGAAGGAGAAGGAGAAGGTGAAGTCTGGAGGGTGAATCAGAAGAAGTAGAAGAAGGAGAAGGAGAAGGTCAAGTCAGGAGGGTGAAGCAGAAGAAGCAGAAGAAGGTGAAGGAGAAGGTGAAGTCTGGAGGGTGAAGCAGAAGAAGCAGAAGAAGGAGAAGGAGAAGGTGAAGTCTGGAGGGCGAAGCAGAAGAAGCATAAGAAGGAGAAGGAGAAGGTGCAGTCTGGAGGGTGAAGCAGAAGAAGCAGAAGAAGGAGAAGGAGAAGGTGAAGTCTGGAGGGTGAATTAGAAGAAGTAGAAGAAGGAGAAGGAGAAGGTGAAGTCAGGAGGGTGAAGCAGAAGAAGCAGAAGAAGGAGAAGGAGAAGGTGAAGTCTGGAGGGTGAAGCAGAAGAAGCAGAAGAAGGAGAAGGAGAAGGTGAAGTTAGGAGGGTGAATCAGAAGAAGTAGAAGAAGGAGAAGGAGAAGGTGAAGTCTGGAGGGTGAATCAGAAGAAGCAGAAGAAGGAGAAGGAGAAGGTGAAGTCTGGAGGGTGAAACAGAAGAAGTAGAAGAAGGAGAAGGAGAAGGTGAAGTCTGGAGGATGAAGCAGAAGAAGTAGAAGAAGGAGAAGGAGAAGGTGAAGTCAGGAGGGTGTATCAGAAGAAGTAGAAGAAAGAGAAGGAGAGGATGAAGTCAGGAGGGTGAATCAGAAGAAGCAGAAGAAGGAGAAGGAGAAGATGAAGTCTGGAGGCTGAATCAAAAGAATCAGAAGAAGGAGAAGGAGAAGGTGAAGTCTGGAGGGTGAATCAGAAGAAGCAGAAGAAGGAGAAGGAGAATGTGAAGACTGGAGGGTGAATCAGAAGAAGTAAAAGAAGGAGAAGGAGAAGGTGAAGTCTGGAGGGTGAATCAGAAGAAGTAGAAGAAGGAGAAGGAGAAGGTGAAGTCTGGAGGGTGAATCAGAAGAAGCAGAAGAAGGAGAAGGAGAAGGTGAAGTCTGGAGGGTGAATCAGAAGAAGCAGAAGAAGGAGAAGGAGAAGGTAAAGTCAGGAGGGTGAATCAGAAGAAGCAGAAGAAGGAGAAGGAGAAGGTGAAGTTAGGAGGGTGAATCAGAAGAAGCAGAAGAAGGAGAAGGAGAAGGTGAAGTCAGGGGGGTGAAGCAGAAGAAGTAGAAGAAGGAGAAGGAGAAGGTGAAGTCAGGAGGGTGAAGCAGAAGAAGCAGAAGAAGGAGAAGGAGAAGGTGAAGTCTGGAGGGCGCAGCAGAAGAAGCAGAAGAAGGAGAACGAGAAGGTGAAGTCTGGAGGGTGAAGCAGTAGAAGCAGAAGAAGGAGAAGGAGAAGGTGAAGTCTAGAGGGTGAATCAGAAGAAGTAGAAGAAGGAGAAGGATAAGGTGAAGTCTGGAGGGTGAATCAGAAGAAGCAGAAGAAGGAGAAGGAGAAGGTGAGGTCTGGAGGGTGAATCAAAAGAAGCAGAAGAAGGAGAAGGAGAAGATGAAGTCTGGAGGGTGAATCAGAAGAAGTAGAAGAAGGAGAAGGAGAATGTGAAGTCTGGAGGGTGAGTCAGAAGAAGCAGAAGAAGGAGAAGGAGAAGGTGAAGTCTGGAGGGTGTATCAGAAGAAGCAGAAGAAGGAGAAGGAGAAGGTGAAGTCTGGACGGTGAATCAGAAGAAGCAGAATAAGGAGAAGGAGAAGGTGAAGTCTGGAGGGTGAATCAGAAGAAGCAGAAGAAGGAGAAGGAGAAGGTGAAGTCTGGAGGGTGAATCAGAAGAAGTAGAAGAAGGAGAAGGAGAAGATGAAGTCTGGAGGGTGAATCAGAAGAAGTAGAAGAAGGAGAAGGAGAATGTGAAGTCTGGAGGGTGAGTCAGAAGAAGCAGAAGAAGGAGAAGGAGAAGGTGAAGTCTGGAGGGTGAATCAGAAGAAGTAGAAGAAGGAGAAGGAGAATGTGAAGTCTGGAGGGTGAGTCAGAAGAAGCAGAAGAAGGAGAAGGAGAAGGTGAAGTCTGGAGGGTGAATCAGAAGAAGCAGAAGAAGGAGAAGGAGAAGGTGAAGTCTGGAGGGTGAATCAGAAGAAGCAGAATAAGGAGAAGGAGAAGGTGAAGTCTGGAGGGTGAATCAGAAGAAGCAGAAGAAGGAGAAGGAGAAGGTGAAGTCTGGAGGGTGAATCAGAAGAAGTAGAAGAAGGAGAAGGAGAAGGTGAAGTCTGGGGGGTGAAGCAGAAGAAGTAGAAGAAGGAGAAGGAGAAGGTGAAGTCAGGAGGGTGAATCAGAAGAAGTAGAAGAAGGAGAAGGAGAGGGTGAAGTCAGGAGGGTGAATCAGAAGAAGCAGAAGAAGGAGAAGGAGAAGGTGAAGTCTGGAGGGTGAATCAGAAGAATCAGAAGAAGGAGAAGGAGAAGGTGAAGTCTGGAGGGTGAATCAGAAGAAGCAGAAGAAGGAGAAGGAGAAGGTGAAGACTGGAGGGTGAATCGGAAGAAGGAGAAGAAGGAGAAGGAGAAGGTGAAGTCTGGAGGGTGAATCAGAAGAAGTAGAAGAAGGAGAAGGAGAAGGTGAAGTCTGGAGGGTGAATCAGAAGAAGCAGAAAAAGGAGAAGGAGAAGGTGAAGTCTGGAGGGTGAATCAGAAGAAGCAGAAGAAGGAGAAGGAGAAGGTGAAGTCAGGAGGGTGTATCAGAAGAAGTAGAAGAAAGAGAAGGAGAGGATGAAGTCAGGAGGGTGAATCAGAAGAAGCAGAAGAAGGAGAAGGAGAAGATGAAGTCTGGAGGCTGAATCAAAAGAATCAGAAGAAGGAGAAGGAGAAGGTGAAGTCTGGAGGGTGAATCAGAAGAAGCAGAAGAAGGAGAAGGAGAATGTGAAGACTGGAGGGTGAATCAGAAGAAGTAAAAGAAGGAGAAGGAGAAGGTGAAGTCTGGAGGGTGAATCAGAAGAAGTAGAAGAAGGAGAAGGAGAAGGTGAAGTCTGGAGGGTGAATCAGAAGAAGCAGAAGAAGGAGAAGGAGAAGGTGAAGTCTGGAGGGTGAATCAGAAGAAGCAGAAGAAGGAGAAGGAGAAGGTGAAGTCAGGAGGGTGAATCAGAAGAAGCAGAAGAAGGAGAAGGAGAAGGTGAAGTTAGGAGGGTGAATCAGAAGAAGCAGAAGAAGGAGAAGGAGAAGGTGAAGTCAGGGGGGTGAAGCAGAAGAAGTAGAAGAAGGAGAAGGAGAAGGTGAAGTCAGGAGGGTGAAGCAGAAGAAGCAGAAGAAGGAGAAGGAGAAGGTGAAGTCTGGAGGGCGCAGCAGAAGAAGCAGAAGAAGGAGAACGAGAAGGTGAAGTCTGGAGGGTGAAGCAGTAGAAGCAGAAGAAGGAGAAGGAGAAGGTGAAGTCTAGAGGGTGAATCAGAAGAAGTAGAAGAAGGAGAAGGATAAGGTGAAGTCTGGAGGGTGAATCAGAAGAAGCAGAAGAAGGAGAAGGAGAAGGTGAAGTCTGGAGGGTGAATCAAAAGAAGCAGAAGAAGGAGAAGGAGAAGATGAAGTCTGGAGGGTGAATCAGAAGAAGTAGAAGAAGGAGAAGGAGAATGTGAAGTCTGGAGGGTGAGTCAGAAGAAGCAGAAGAAGGAGAAGGAGAAGGTGAAGTCTGGAGGGTGTATCAGAAGAAGCAGAAGAAGGAGAAGGAGAAGGTAAAGTCTGGACGGTGAATCAGAAGAAGCAGAATAAGGAGAAGGAGAAGGTGAAGTCTGGAGGGTGAATCAGAAGAAGCAGAAGAAGGAGAAGGAGAAGGTGAAGTCTGGAGGGTGAATCAGAAGAAGTAGAAGAAGGAGAAGGAGAAGATGAAGTCTGGAGGGTGAATCAGAAGAAGTAGAAGAAGGAGAAGGAGAATGTGAAGTCTGGAGGGTGAGTCAGAAGAAGCAGAAGAAGGAGAAGGAGAAGGTGAAGTCTGGAGGGTGAATCAGAAGAAGTAGAAGAAGGAGAAGGAGAATGTGAAGTCTGGAGGGTGAGTCAGAAGAAGCAGAAGAAGGAGAAGGAGAAGGTGAAGTCTGGAGGGTGAATCAGAAGAAGCAGAAGAAGGAGAAGGAGAAGGTGAAGTCTGGAGGGTGAATCAGAAGAAGCAGAATAAGGAGAAGGAGAAGGTGAAGTCTGGAGGGTGAATCAGAAGAAGCAGAAGAAGGAGAAGGAGAAGGTGAAGTTTGGAGGGTGAATCAGAAGAAGTAGAAGAAGGAGAAGGAGAAGGTGAAGTCTGGGGGGTGAAGCAGAAGAAGTAGAAGAAGGAGAAGGAGAAGGTGAAGTCAGGAGGGTGAATCAGAAGAAGTAGAAGAAGGAGAAGGAGAGGGTGAAGTCAGGAGGGTGAATCAGAAGAAGCAGAAGAAGGAGAAGGAGAAGGTGAAGTCTGGAGGGTGAATCAGAAGAATCAGAAGAAGGAGAAGGAGAAGGTGAAGTCTGGAGGGTGAATCAGAAGAAGCAGAAGAAGGAGAAGGAGAAGGTGAAGACTGGAGGGTGAATCGGAAGAAGGAGAAGAAGGAGAAGGAGAAGGTGAAGTCTGGAGGGTGAATCAGAAGAAGTAGAAGAAGGAGAAGGAGAAGGTGAAGTCTGGAGGGTGAATCAGAAGAAGCAGAAGAAGGAGAAGGAGAAGGTGAAGTCTGGAGGGTGAATCAGAAGAAGCAGAAGAAGGAGAAGGAGAAGATGAAGTCTGGAGGGTGAATCAGAAGAAGCAGAAGAAGGAGAAGGAGAAGGTGAGGTCTGGAGGGTGAATCAGAAGAAGCAGAAGAAGGAGAAGGAGAAGGTGAAGTCTGGAGGGTGAATCAGAAGAAGCAGAAGAAGGAGAAGGAGAAGGTGAAGTCTGGAGGGTGAATCAGAAAAAGCAGAAGAAGGAGAAGGAGAAGGTGAAGTCAGGAGGGTGAATCAGAAGAAGCAGAAGAAGGAGAAGGAGAAGGTGAATTTAGGAGGGTGAATCAGAAGAAACAGAAGAAGGAGAAGGAGAAGGTGAGGTCAGGGGGGTGAAGCAGAAGAAGTAGAAGAAGGAGAAGGAGAAGGTGAAGTCAGGAGGGTGAAGCAGAAGAAGCAGAAGAAGGAGAAGGAGAAGGTGAAGTCTGGAGGGCGCAGCAGAAGAAGCAGAAGAAGGAGAACGAGAAGGTGAAGTCTGGAGGGTGAAGCAGAAGAAGGAGAAGAAGGAGAAGGAGAAGGTGAAGTCTGGAGGGTGAATCAGAAGAAGTAGAAGAAGGAGAAGGAGAAGGTCAAGTCAGGAGGGTGAAGCAGAAGAAGCAGAAGAAGGTGAAGGAGAAGGTGAAGTCTGGAGGGTGAAGCAGAAGAAGCAGAAGAAGGAGAAGGAGAAGGTGAAGTCTGGAGGGCGAAGCAGAAGAAGCATAAGAAGGAGAAGGAGAAGGTGAAGTCTGGAGGGTGAAGCAGAAGAAGCAGAAGAAGGAGAAGGAGAAGGTGAAGTCTGGAGGGAGAATTAGAAGAAGTAGAAGAAGGAGAAGGAGAAGGTGAAGTCAGGAGGGTGAAGCAGAAGAAGCAGTAGAAGGAGAAGGAGAAGGTGAAGTCTGGAGTGTGAAGCAGAAGAAGCAGAAGAAGGAGAAGGAGAAGGTGAAGTTAGGAGGGTGAATCAGAAGAAGTAGAAGAAGGAGAAGGAGAAGGTGAAGTCTGGAGGGTGAATCAGAAGAAGCAGAAGAAGGAGAAGGAGAAGGTGAAGTCTGGAGGGTGAATCAGAAGAAGTAGAAGAAGGAGAAGGAGAAGGTGAAGTCTGGAGGGTGAATCAGAAGAAGCAGAAGAAGGAGAAGGAGAAGGTGAAGTCTGGAGGGAGAAGCAGAAGACGTAGAAGAAGGAGAAGGAGAAGGTGAAGTCTGGAGGGTGAATCAGAAGAAGTAGAAGAAGGAGAAGGAGAAGGTGAAGTCTGGAGGGTGAATCTGAAGAAGTAGAAGAAGGTGAAGGAGAAGGTGAAGTCTGGAGGGTGAATCAGAAGAAGCAGAAGAAGGAGAAGGAGAAGGTGAAGTCTGGAGGGTGAATCAGAAGAAGTAGAAGAAGGAGAAGGAGAAGGTGTAGTCTGGAGGGTGAATCAGAAGAAGTAGACGAAGGAGAAGGAGAAGGTGAAGTCTGGAGGGTGAATCAGAAGAAGCAGAAGAAGGAGAAGGAGAAGGTGAAGTCTGGAGGGTGAATCAGAAGAAGTAGAAGAAGGAGAAGGAGAAGGTGAAGTCTGGAGGGTGAATCAGAAGAAGCAGAAAAAGGAGAAGGAGAAGGTGAAGTCTGGAGGGTGAATCAGAAAAAGCAGAAGAAGGAGAAGGAGAAGGTGAAATCTGGAGGGTGAATCAGAAGAAGCAGAAGAAGGAAAAGGAGAAGGTGAAGTCTGGAGGGTGAATCAGAAGAAGCAGAAGAAGTAGAAGGAGAAGGTGAAGTCTGGAGGGTGAATCAGAAGAAGTAGAAGAAGGAGAAGGAGAAGGTGAAGTCTGGAGGGTGAATCAGAAGAAGCAGAAGAAGGAGAATGAGAAGGTGAAGTCCGGAGGGTGAATCAGGAGAAGCAGAAGAAGGAGAAGGAGAAGGTGAAGTCTGGAGGGTGAATCAGAAGAAGCAGAAGAAGGAGAAGGAGAAGGTGAAGACTGGAGGGTGAATCAGAAGAAGTAGAAGAAGGAGAAGGAGAAGGTGTAGTCTGGAGGGTGAATCAGAAGAAGTAGAAGAAGGAGAAGGAGAAGGCGAAGTCTGGAGGGTGAATCAGAAGAAGCAGAAGAAGGAGAAGGAGAAGGTGAAGTCTGGAGGGTGAATCAGAAGAAGCAAAAGAAGGAGAAGGAGAAGATGAAGTCTGGAGGGTGAATCAGAAGAAGTTGAAGAAGGAGAAGGAGAAGGTGAGGTCTGGAGGGTGAATCAGAAGAAGCAGAAGAAGGAGAAGGAGAAGGTGAAGTCTGAAGGGTGAATCAAAAGAAGCAGAAGAAGGAGAAGGAGAAGGTGAAGTCTGGAGGGTGAATCAGAAGAAGCAGAAGAAGGAGAAGGAGAAGGTGAAGTCTGGAGGGATAATCAGAAGAAGCAGAAGAAGGAGAAGGAGAAGGTGAAGTCTGGTGGGTGAATCAGAAGAAGTAGAAAAAGGAGAAGGAGAAGGTTAAGTCTGGAGGGTGAATCAGAAGAAGTAGAAGAAGGAGAAGGAGAAGGTGAAGTCAGGAGGGTGAATCAGAAAAAGCAGAAGAAGGAGAAGGAGAAGGTAAAGTCTGGAGGGTGAATCAGAAGAAGCAGAAGAAGGAGAAGGAGAAGATGAAGTCTGGAGGGTGAATCAGAAGAAGTAGATGAAGGAGAAGGAGAAGGTGAAGTCTGGAGGGTGAATCAGAAGAAGCAGAAGAAGGAGAAGGAGAAGGTAAAGTCTGGAGGGTGAATCAGAAGAAGCAGAAGAAGGAGAAGGAGGAGGTGAAGTCTGGAGGGTGAATCAGAAGAAGCAGAATAAGGAGAAGGAGAGGGTGAAGTCAGGAGGGTGTATCAGAAGAAGCAGAAGAAGGAGAAGAGAAGGTGAAGTCTGGAGGGTGAATCAAAAGAATCAGAAGAAGGAGAAGGAGAAGGTGAAGTCTGGAGGGTGAATGAGAAGAAGCAGAAGAAGGAGAAGGAGAAGGTGAAGACTGGAGGGTGAATCAGAAGAAGTAGAAGAAGGAGAAGGAGAAGGTGAAGTCTGGAGGGTGAATCAGAAGAAGTAGAAGAAGGAGAAGGAGAAGGTGAAGTCTGGAGGGTGAATCAGAAGAAGCAGAAGAAGGAGAAGGAGAAGGTGAAGTCTGGAGGGTGATTCAGAAGAAGCAGAAGAAGGAGAAGGAGAAGATGAAGTCTGGAGGGTGAATCAGAAGAAGTAGAAGAAGAAGAAGGAGAAGGTGAGGTCTGGAGGGTGAATCAGAAGAAGCAGAAGAAGGAGAAGGAGAAGGTGAAGTCTGGAGGGTGAATCAGAAGAAGCAGAAGAAGGAGAAGGAGAAGGTGAAGTCTGGAGGGTGAATCAGAAGAAGGAGAAGAAGGAGAAGGAGAAGGTGAAGTCAGGAGGGTGAATCAGAAGAAGCAGAAGAAGGAGAAGGAGAAGGTGATTTCAGGAGGGTGAAGCAGAAGAAGCAGGTGAAGGAGAAGGAGAAGGTGAAGTCTGGAGGGTGAATCAGAAGAAGTAGAAGAAGGAGAAGGAGAAGGTGAAGTCAGGAGGGTGAAGCAGAAGAAGCAGAATAAGGAGAAGGAGAAGGTGAAGTCTGGAGGGTGAAGCAGAAGAAGCAGAAGAAGGAGAAGGAGAAGGTGAAGTCTGGAGGGTGAAGCAGAAGAAGCAGAAGAAGGAGAAGGAGAAGGTGAAGTCAGGAGGGTGAATCATAAGAAGTAGAAGAAGGAGAAGGAGAAGGTGAAGTCTGGAGGGTGAATCAGAAGAAGTAGAAGAAGGAGAAGGAGAAGGTGAAGTCTGGAGGGTGAATCAGAAGAAGTAGAAGAAGGAGAAGGAGAAGGTGAAGCCTGGAGGGTGAATCAGAAGAAGCAGAAGAAGGAGAAGGAGAAGGTGAAGTCTGGAGGGTGAATCAGAAGAAGTAGAAGAAGGAGAAGGAGAAGGTGAAGTCTGGAGGGTGAATCAGAAGAAGCACAAGAAGGAGAAGGAGAAGGTGAAGTCTGGAGGGTGAATCAGAAGAAGCAGAAGAAGGAGAAGGAGAAGATGAAGTCTGGGGGGTGAATCAGAAGAAGTAGAAGAAGAAGAAGGAGAAGATGAGGTCTGGAGGGTGAATCAGAAGAAGCAGAAGAAGGAGAAGAAGAAGGTGAAGTTAGGAGGGTGAATCATAAGAAGTAGAAGAAGGAGAAGGAGAAGGTGAAGTCTGGAGGGTGAATCAGAAGAAGTAGAAGAAGGAGAAGGAGAAGGTGAAGTCTGGAGGGTGAATCAGAAGAAGTAGAAGAAGGAGAAGGAGAAGGTGAAGTCTGGAGGGTGAATCAGAAGATGCAGAAGAAGGAGAAGGAGAAGGTGAAGTCTGGAGGGAGAAGCAGAAGACGTAGAAGAAGGAGAAGGAGAAGGTGAAGTCTGGAGGGTGAATCAGAAGAAGTAGAAGAAGGAGAAGGAGAAGGTGAAGTCTGGAGGGTGAATCTGAAGAAGTAGAAGAAGGAGAAGGAGAAGGTGAAGTCTGGAGGGTGAATCAGAAGAAGCAGAAGAAGGAGAAGGAGAAGGTGAAGTCTGGAGGGTGAATCAGAAGAAGTAGAAGAAGGAGAAGGAGAAGGTGTAGTCTGGAGGGTGAATCAGAAGAAGTAGACGAAGGAGAAGGAGAAGGTGAAGTCTGGAGGGTGAATCAGAAGAAGCAGAAGAAGGAGAATGAGAAGGTGAAGTCCGGAGGGTGAATCAGGAGAAGCAGAAGAAGGAGAAGGAGAAGGTGAAGTCTGGAGTGTGAATCAGAAGAAGCAGAAGAAGGAGAAGGAGAAGGTGAAGACTGGAGGGTGAATCAGAAGAAGTAGAAGAAGGAGAAGGAGAAGGCGACGTCTGGAGGGTGAATCAGAAGAAGCAGAAGAAGGAGAAGGAGAAGGTGAAGTCTGGAGGGTGAATCAGAAGAAGCAAAAGAAGGAGAAGGAGAAGATGAAGTCTGGAGGGTGAATCAGAAGAAGTTGAAGAAGGAGAAGGAGAAGGTGAGGTCTGGAGGGTGAATCAGAAGAAGCAGAAGAAGGAGAAGGAGAAGGTGAAGTCTGAAGGGTGAATCAAAAGAAGCAGAAGAAGGAGAAGGAGAAGATGAAGTCTGGAGGGTGAATCAGAAGAAGCAGAAGAAGGAGAAGGAGAAGATGAAGTCTGGAGGGTGAATCAGAAGAAGCAGAAGAAGGAGAAGGAGAAGATGAAGTCTGGAGGGTGAATCAGAAGAAGCAGAAGAAGGAGAAGGAGAAGGTGAAGTCTGGAGGGTGAATCAGAAGAATCAGAAGAAGGAGAAGGAGAAGATGAAGTCTGGAGGGTGAATCAGAAGAAGCAGAAGAAAGAGAAGGAGAAGGGGAAGTCTGGAGGGTGAAGCAGAAGAAACAGAAGAAGGAGAAGGAGTAGGTGAAGACTGGAGGGTGAATCAGAAGAAGTAGAAGAAGGAGAAGGAGAAGGTGAAGTCTGGAGGGTGAATCAGACGAAGTAGAAGAAGGAGAAGGAGAAGGTGAAGTCTGGAGGGTGAATCAGAAGAAGTAGAAGAAGGAGAAGGAGAAGGTGAAGTCTGGAGGGTGAATCAGAAGAAGCAGAAGAAGGAGAAGGAGAAGATGAAGTCTGGAGGGTGAATCAGAAGAAGTAGAAGAAGGAGAAGGAGAAGGTGAGGTCTGGAGGGTGAATCAGAAGAAGCAGAAGAAGGAGAAGGAGAAGGTGAAGTCTGGAGCGTGAATCAGAAGAAGCAGAGGAAGGAGAAGGAGAAGGTGAAGTCTGGAGGGTGAATCAGAAGAAGCAGAAGAAGGAGAAGGAAAAGGTGAAGTCAGGAGCGTGAATCAGAAGAAGCAGAAGAAGGAGAAGGAGAAGGTGAAGTTAGGAGGGTGAATCAGAAGAAGCAGAAGAAGGAGAAGGAGCAGGTGAAGTCAGGGGGGTGAAGCAGAAGAAGTAGAAGAAGGAGAAGGAGAAGGTGAAGTCAGGACGGTGAAGCAGAAGAAGCAGAAGAAGGAGAAGGAGAAGGTGAAGTCTGGAGGGTGAAGCAGAAGAAGCAGAAGAAGGAGAAGGAGAGGGTGAAGTCTGGAGGGTGAATCAGAAGAAGTAGAAGAAGGAGAAGGAGAATGTGAAGTCAGGAGAGTGAAGCAGAAGAAGCAGAAGAAGGAGAAGGAGAAGGTGAAGTCTGGAGGGCGAAGCAGAAGAAGCAGAAGAAGGAGAAGGAGAAGGTGAAGTCTGGAGGGTGAAGCAGAAGAAGCAGAAGAAGGAGAAGGAGTAGGTGAAGTCTGGAGGGTGAATCAGAAGAAGTAGAAGAAGGAGAAGGATAAGATGAAGTCAGGATGGTGAAGCAGAAGAAGCAGAAGAAGGAGAAGGAGAAGGTGAAGTCTGGAGGGTGAAGCAGAAGAAGTAGAAGAAGGAGAAGGAGAAGGTGAAGTCTGGAGGGTGAAGCAGAAGAAGCAGAAGAAGGAGAAGGAGAAGGTGAAGTCAGGAGGGTGGATCAGAAGAAGTAGAAGAAGGAGAAGGAGAAGGTGAAGTCTGGAGGGTGAATCAGAAGAAGCAGAAGAAGGAGAAGGAGAAGGTGAAGTCTGGAGGGCGCAGCAGAAGAAGCAGAAGAAGGAGAAAGAGAAGGTGAAGTCTGGAGGGTGAAGCAGAAGAAGCAGAAGAAGGAGAAGGAGAGGGTGAAGTCTGGAGGGTGAATCAGAAGAAGTAGAAGAAGGAGAAGGAGAAGGTGAAGTCAGGAGAGTGAAGCAGAAGAAGCAGAAGAAGGAGAAGGAGAAGGTGAAGTCTGGAGGGCGAAGCAGAAGAAGCAGAAGAAGGAGAAGGAGAAGGTGAAGTCTGGAGGGTGAAGCAGAAGAAGCAGAAGAAGGAGAAGGAGTAGGTGAAGTCTGGAGGGTGAATCAGAAGAAGTAGAAGAAGGAGAAGGAGAAGGTGAAGTCAGGAGGGTGAAGCAGAAGAAGCAGAAGAAGGAGAAGGAGAAGGTGAAGTCTGGAGGGTGAAGCAGAAGAAGCAGAAGAAGGAGAAGGAGAAGGTGAAGTCTGGAGGGTGAATCAGAAGAAGCAGAAGAAGGAGAAGGAGAAGGTGAAGTCTGGAGGGTGAATAAGAAGAAGCAGAAGAAGGAGAAGGAGAAGATGAAGTCTGGAGGGTGAATCAGAAGAAGTAGAAGAAGGAGAAGGAGAAGATGAAGTCTGGAGGGTGAATCAGAAGAAGCAGAAGAAGGAGAAGGAGAAGGTGAAGTCTGGAGGGTGAATCAGAAGAAGCAGAAGAAGGAGAAGGAGAAGGTGAAGTCTGGAGGGTGAATTAGAAGAAGCAGAAGAAGGAGAAGGAGAAGGTGAAGTCAGGAGGGTGAATCAGAAGAAGTAGAAGAAGGAGAAGGAGAAGGTGAAGTCAGGAGGGTGAATCAGAAGAAGTAGAAGAAGGAGAAGGAGAAGGTGAAGTCAGGAGGGTGAAGCAGAAGAAGCAGAAGAAGGAGAAGGAGAAGGTGAAGTCAGGAGGGTGAATCGGAAGAAGTAGAAGAAGGAGAAGGAGAAGGTGAAGTCTGGAGGGCGCAGCAGAAGAAGCAGAAGAAGGAGAAGGAGAAGGTGAAGTGAGGAGAGTGAAGCAGAAGAAGCAGAAGAAGGAGAAGGAGAAGGTGAAGTCTGGAGGGTGAAGCAGAAGAAGCAGAAGAAGGAGAAGGAGAAGGTGAAGTCTGGAGGGCGAAGCAGAAGAAGCAGAAGAAGGAGAAGGAGAAGGTGAAGTCTGGAGGGTGAATAAGAAGAAGCAGAAGAAGGAGAAGGAGAAGATGAAGTCTGGAGGGTGAATCAGAAGAAGTAGAAGAAGGAGAAGGAGAAGATGAGGTCTGGAGGGTGAATTAGAAGAAGCAGAAGAAGGAGAAGGAGAAGGTGAAGTCAGGAGGGTGAATCAGAAGAAGTAGAAGAAGGAGAAGGAGCAGGTGAAGTCAGGGGGGTGAAGCAGAAGAAGTAGAAGAAGGAGAAGGAGAAGGTGAAGTCAGGAGGGTGAAGCAGAAGAAGCAGAAGAAGGAGAAGGAGAAGGTGAAGTCTGGAGGGCGCAGCAGAAGAAGCAGAAGAAGGAGAAGGAGAAGGTGAAGTGAGGAGAGTGAAGCAGAAGAAGCAGAAGAAGGAGAAGGAGAAGGTGAAGTCTGGAGGGTGAAGCAGAAGAAGCAGAAGAAGGAGAAGGAGAAGGTGAAGTCTGGAGGGCGAAGCAGAAGAAGCAGAAGAAGGAGAAGGAGAAGGTGAAGTCAGGAGAGTGAAGCAGAAGAAGCAGAAGAAGGAGAAGGAGAAGGTGAAGTCTGGAGGGTGAAGCAGAAGAAGCAGAAGAAGGAGAAGGAGAAGGTGAAGTCTGGAGGGCGAAGCAGAAGAAGCAGAAGAAGGAGAAGGAGAAGGTGAAGTCTGGAGGGTGAAGCAGAAGAAGCAGAAGAAGGAGAAGGAGAAGGTGAAGTCTGGAGGGTGAATCAGAAGAAGTAGAAGAAGGAGAAGGAGAAGGTGAAGTCAGGAGGGTGAATCAGAAGAAGTAGAAGAAGGAGAAGGAGAAGGTGAAGTCAGGAGGGTGAAGCAGAAGAAGCAGAAGAAGGAGAAGGAGAAGGTGAAGTCAGGAGGGTGAATCGGAAGAAGTAGAAGAAGGAGAAGGAGAAGGTGAAGTCTGGAGGGTGAATCAGAAGAAGTAGAAGAAGGAGAAGGAGAAGGTGAAGTCTGGAGGGTGAATCAGAAGAAGTAGAAGAAGGAGAAGGAGAAGGTGAAGTCTGGAGGGTGAATCAGAAGAAGCAGAAGAAGGAGAAGGAGAAGGTGACGTCTGGAGGGAGAAGCAGAAGAAGTAGAAGAAGGAGAAGGAGAAGGTGAAGTCTGGAGGGTGAATCAGAAGAAGTAGAAGAAGGAGAAGGAGAAGGTGAAGTCTGGAGGGTGAATCAGAAGAAGTAGAAGACGGAGAAGGAGAAGGTGAAGTCTGGAGGGTGAATCAGAAGAAGCAGAAGAACGAGAAGGAGAAGGTGAAGTCTGGAGGGTGAATCAGCAGAAGTAGAAGAAGGAGAAGGAGAAGGTGTAGTCTGGAGGGTGAATCAGAAGAAGTTGACGAAGGAGAAGGAGAAGGTGAAGTCTGGAGGGTGAATCAGAAGAAGCAGAAGAACGTAAAGAGAAGGTGAAGTCTGGAGGGTGAATCAGAAGAAGTAGAAGAAGGAGAATGAGAAGGTGAAGTCTGGAGGATGAATCAGAAGAAGCAGAAGAAGGAGAAGGAGAAGGTGAAGTCTGGAGGGTGAATCAGAAGAAGCAGAAGAAGGAGAAGGAGAAGGTGAAGTCTGGAGGGAGAATCAGAAGAAGCAGAATAAGGAGAAGGAGAAGGTGAAGTCTGGAGGGTGAATCAGAAGAAGCAGAAGAAGGAGAAGGAGAAGGTGAAGTCTGGAGGGTGAATCAGAAGAAGTAGAAGAAGGAGAAGGAGAAGGTGAAGTCTGGAGGGTGAATCAGAAGAAGTAGAAGAAGGAGAAGGAGAAGGTGAAGTCTGGAGGGTGAATCAGAAGCAGTAGAAGAAGGAGAAGGAGAAGGTGAAGTCTGGAGGGTGAAGCAGAAGAAGTAGAAGAAGGAGAAGGAGAAGGTGAAGTCAGGAGGGTGAATCAGAAGAAGTAGAAGAAGGAGAAGGAGAAGGTGAAGTCAGGAGTGTGAATCAGAAGAAGCAGAAGAAGGAGAAGGAGAAGGTGAAGTCTAGAGGGTGAATCAGAAGAATCAGAAGAAGGAGAAGGAGAAGGTGAAGTCTGGAGGGTGAATCAGAAGAAGCAGAAGAAAGAGAAGGAGAAGGTGAATTCTGGAGGGTGAAGCAGAAGAAACAGAAGAAGGAGAAGGAGAAGGTGAAGACTGGAGGATGTATCAGAAGAAGTAGAAGAAGGAGAAGGAGAAGGTGAGGTCTGGAGGGTGAATCAGAAGAAGTAGAAGAAGGAGAAGGAGAAGGTGAAGTCTGGAGGGTGAATCAGAAGAAGCAGAAGAAGGAGAAGGAGAAGGTGAAGTCTGGAGGGTGAATCAGAAGAAGCAGAAGAAGGAGAAGAAGAAGATGAAGTCTGGAGGGTGAATCAGAAGTAGTAGAAGAAGTAGAAGGAGAAGGTGAGGTCTGGAGGGTGAATCAGAAGAAGCAGAAGAAGGAGAAGGAGAAGGTGAAGTCTGGAGGGTGAATCAGAAGAAGCAGAAGAAGGAGAAGGAGAAGGTAAATCTGGAGGGTGAATCAGAAGAAGCAGAAGAAGGAGAAGGAGAAGGTGAAGTCAGGAGGGTGAATCAGAAGAAGCAGAAGAAGGAGAAGGAGAAGGTGAAGTTAGGAGGGTGAATCAGAAGAAGCAGAAGAAGGAGAAGGAGAAGGTGAAGTCTGGAGGGTGAATCAGAAGAAGCAGAAGAAGGAGAAGGAGAAGGTGAAGTCTGGAGGGTGAATCAGAAGAAGTAGAAGAAGGAGAAGGAGAAGGTGAAGTCTGGAGGGTGAATCAGAAGAAGCAGAAGAAGGAGAAGGAGAAGGTGAAGTCTGGAGGGTGAATCAGAAGAAGCAGAAGAAGGAGAAGGAGAAGATGAAGTCTGGAGGGTGAATCAGAAGAAGTAGAAGAAGGAGAAGGAGAAGGTGAGGTCTGGAGGGTGAATCAGAAGAAGCAGAAGAAGGAGAAGGAGAAGGTGAAGTCTGGAGGGTGAATCAGAAGAAGCAGAAGAAGGAGAAGGAGAAGGTGATGTCTGGAGGGTGAATCAGAAGAAGCAAAAGAAGGAGAAGGAGAAGGTGAAGTCAGGAGGGTGAATCAGAAGAAGCAGAAGAAGGAGAAGGAGAAGGTGAAGTTAGAAGGGTGAATCAGAAGAAGCAGAAGAAGGAGAAGGAGCAGGTGAAGTCAGGGGGGTGAAGCAGAAGAAGTAGAAGAAGGAGAAGGAGAAGGTGAAGTCAGGACGGTGAAGCAGAAGTTGCAGAAGAAGGAGAAGGAGAAGGTGAAGTCTGGAGGGAGCAGCAGAAGAAGCAGAAGAAGGAGAAGGAGAAGGTGAAGTCTGGAGGGTGAAGCAGAAGAAGCAGAAGAAGGAGAAGGAGAAGGTGAAGTCTGGAGGGTGAATCAGAAGAAGTAGAAGAAAGAGAAGGAGAAGGTGAATTCTGGAGGGTGAATCAGAAGAAGCAGAAGAAGGAGAAGGAGAAGGTGAAGTCTGGAGGGTGAATCAGAAGAAGTAGAAGAAGGAGAAGGAGAAGGTGAAGTCTGGAGGGTGAATCAGAAGAAGTAGAAGAAGGAGAAGGAGAAGGTGAAGTCTGGAGGGTGAATCAGAAGAAGCAGAAGAAAGAGAAGGAGAAGGTGAAGTCTGGAGGGTGAAGCAGAAGAAACAGAAGAAGGAGAAGGAGAAGGTGAAGACTGAAGGGTGAATCAGAAGAAGTAGAAGAAGGAGAAGTAGAAGGTGAGGTCTGGAGGGTGAATCAGAAGAAGTAGAAGAAGGAGAAGGAGAAGGTGAAGTCTGGAGGGTGAAGCAGAAGAAGTAGAAGAAGGAGAAGGAGAAGGTGAAGTCAGGAGGGTGAATCAGAAGAAGTAGAAGAAGGAGAAGGAGAAGGTGAAGTCAGGAGGGTGATTCAGAAGAAGCAGAAGAAGGAGAAGGAGAAGGTGAAGTCTGGAGGGTGAATCAGAAGAATCAGAAGAAGGAGAAGGAGAAGGTGAAGTCTGGAGGGTGAATCAGAAGAAGCAGAAGAAAGAGAAGGAGAAGGTGAAGTCTGGAGGGTGAAGCAGAAGAAACAGAAGAAGGAGAAGGAGAAGGTGAAGACTGAAGGGTGAATCAGAAGAAGTAGAAGAAGGAGAAGGAGAAGGTGAGGTCTGGAGGGTGAATCAGAAGAAGTAGAAGAAGGAGAAGGAGAAGGTGAAGTCTGGAGGGTGAATCAGAAGAAGCAGAAGAAGGAGAAGGAGAAGGTGAAGTCTGGAGGGTGAATCAGAAGAAGCAGAAGAAGGAGAAGGAGAAGATGAAGTCTGGAGGGTGAATCAGAAGAAGTAGAAGAAGGAGAAGGAGAAGGTGAGGTCTGGAGGGTGAATCAGAAGAAGCAGAAGAAGGAGAAGGAGAAGGTGAAGTCTGGAGGGTGAATCAGAAGAAGCAGAAGAAGGAGAAGGAGAAGGTGATGTCTGGAGGGTGAATCAGAAGAAGCAAAAGAAGGAGAAGGAGAAGGTGAAGTCAGGAGGGTGAATCAGAAGAAGCAGAAGAAGGAGAAGGAGAAGGTGAAGTTAGAAGGGTGAATCAGAAGAAGCAGAAGAAGGAGAAGGAGCAGGTGAAGTCAGGGGGGTGAAGCAGAAGAAGTAGAAGAAGGAGAAGGAGAAGGTGCAGTCAGGACGGTGAATTAGAAGTTGCAGAAGAAGGAGAAGGAGAAGGTGAAGTCTGGAGGGAGCAGCAGAAGAAGCAGAAGAAGGAGAAGGAGAAGGTGAAGTCTGGAGGGTGAAGCAGAAGAAGCAGAAGAAGGAGAAGGAGAAGGTGAAGTCTGGAGGGTGAATCAGAAGAAGTAGAAGAAAGAGAAGGAGAAGGTGAATTCTGGAGGGTGAATCAGAAGAAGCAGAAGAAGGAGAAGGAGAAGGTGAAGTCTGGAGGGTGAATCAGAAGAAGTAGAAGAAGGAGAAGGAGAAGGTGAAGTCTGGAGGGTGAATCAGAAGAAGTAGAAGAAGGAGAAGGAGAAGGTGAAGTCTGGAGGGTGAATCAGAAGCAGTAGAAGAAGGAGACGGAGAAGGTGAAGTCTGGAGGGTGAAGCAGAAGAAGTAGAAGAAGGAGAAGGAGAAGGTGAAGTCAGGAGGGTGTATCAGAAGAAGTAGAAGAAGGAGAAGGAGAAGGTGAAGTCAGGAGTGTGAATCAGAAGAAGCAGAAGAAGGAGAAGGAGAAGGTGAAGTCTAGAGGGTGAATCAGAAGAATCAGTAGAAGGAGAAGGAGAAGGTGAAGTCTGGAGGGTGAATCAGAAGAAGCAGAAGAAAGAGAAGGAGAAGGTGAATTCTGGAGGGTGAAGCAGAAGAAACAGAAGAAGGAGAAGGAGAAGGTGAAGACTGGAGGATGTATCAGAAGAAGTAGAAGAAGGAGAAGGAGATGGTGAGGTCTGGAGGGTGAATCAGAAGAAGTAGAAGAAGGAGAAGGAGAAGGTGAAGTCTGGAGGGTGAATCAGAAGAAGCAGAAGAAGGAGAAGGAGAAGGTGAAGTCTGGAGGGTGAATCAGAAGAAGCAGAAGAAGGAGAAGGAGAAGATGAAGTCTGGAGGGTGAATCAGAAGTAGTAGAAGAAGTAGAAGGAGAAGGTGAGGTCTGGAGGGTGAATCAGAAGAAGCAGAAGAAGGAGAAGGAGAAGGTGAAGTCTGGAGGGTGAATCAGAAGAAGCAGAAGAAGGAGAAGGAGAAGGTGAAGTCTGGAGGGTGAATCAGAAGAAGCAGAAGAAGGAGAAGGAGAAGGTGAAGTCAGGAGGGTGAATCAGAAGAAGCAGAAGAAGGAGAAGGAGAAGGTGAAGTTAGGAGGGTGAATCAGAAGAAGCAGAAGAAGGAGAAGGAGAAGGTGAAGTCTGGAGGGTGAATCAGAAGAAGCAGAAGAAGGAGAAGGAGAAGGTGAAGTCTGGAGGGTGAATTAGAAGAAGCAGAAGAAGGAGAAGGAGAAGGTGAAGTCAGGGGGGTGAATCAGAAGAAGCAGAAGAAGGAGAAGCAGAAGGTAAAGTTAGGAGGGTGAACCAGAAGAAGCAGAAGAAGGAGAAGGAGCAGGTGAAGTCAGGGGGGTGAAGCAGAAGAAGTAGAAGAAGGAGAAGGAGAAGGTGAAGTCAGGAGGGTGAAGCAGAAGAAGCAGAAGAAGGAGAAGGAGAAGGTGAAGTCTGGAGGGCGCAGCAGAAGAAGCAGAAGAAGGAGAAGGAGAAGGTGAAGTCTGGAGGGTGAAGCAGAAGAAGCAGAAGAAGGAGAAGGAGAAGGTGAAGTCTGGAGGGTGAATCAGAAGAAGTAGAAGAAGGAGAAGGAGAAGGCGAAGTCAGGAGAGTGAAGCAGAAGAAGCAGAAGAAGGAGAAGGAGAAGGTGAAGTCTGGAGGGTGAAGCAGAAGAAGCAGAAGAAGGAGAAGGAGAAGGTGAAGTCTGGAGGGCGAAGCAGAAGAAGCAGAAGAAGGAGAAGGGGAAGGAGAAGTCTGGAGGGTGAATCAGAAGAAGTAGAAGAAGCAGAAGGAGAAGGTGAAGTCTGGAGGGTGAATCAGAAGAAGCAGAAGAAGGAGAAGGAGAAGGTGAAGTCTGGAGGGTGAATCAGAAGAAGCAGAAGAAGGAGAAGGAGAAGGTGAAGTCTGGAGGGTGAATCAGAAGAAGCAGAATAAGGAGAAGGAGAAGGTGAAGTCTGGAGGGTGAATCAGAAGAAGCAGAAGAAGGAGAAGGAGAAGGTGAAGTCTGGAGGGTGAATCAGAAGAAGTAGAAGAAGGAGAAGGAGAAGGTGAAGTCTGGAGGGTGAATCAGAAGAAGTAGAAGAAGGAGAAGGAGAAGGTGAAGACTGGAGGGTGAATCAGAAGAAGCAGAAGAAGGAGAAGGAGAAGGTGAAGTCTGGAGGGTGAATCAGAAGAAGCAGAAGAAGGAGAAGGAGACGATGAAGTCTGGAGGGTGAATCAGAAGAAGTAGAAGAAGGAGAAGGAGAAGGTGAAGTCTGGAGGGTGAATCAGAAGAAGCAGAAGAAGGAGAAGGAGAAGGTGAAGTCTGGAGGGTGAATCAGAAGAAGCAGAAGAAGGAGAAGGAGAAGGTGAAGTCTGGAGGGTGAATCAGAAGAAGCAGAATAAGGAGAAGGAGAAGGTGAAGTCTGGAGGGTGAATCAGAAGAAGCAGAAGAAGTAGAAGGAGAAGGTGAAGTCTGGAGGGTGAATCAGAAGAAGTAGAAGAAGGAGAAGGAGAAGGTGAAGTCTGGAGGGTGAAGCAGAAGAAGTAGAAGAAGGAGAAGGAGAAGGTGAAGTCAGGAGGGTGAATCAGAAGAAGTAGAAGAAGGAGAAGGAGAAGGTGAAGTCAGGAGGGTGATTCAGAAGAAGCAGAAGAAGGAGAAGGAGAAGGTGAAGTCTGGAGGGTGAATCAGAAGAATCAGAAGAAGGAGAAGGAGAAGGTGAAGTCTGGAGGGTGAATCAGAAGAAGCAGAAGAAAGAGAAGGAGAAGGTGAAGTCTGGAGGGTGAAGCAGAAGAAACAGAAGAAGGAGAAGGAGAAGGTGAAGACTGAAGGGTGAATCAGAAGAAGTAGAAGAAGGAGAAGGAGAAGGTGAGGTCTGGAGGGTGAATCAGAAGAAGTAGAAGAAGGAGAAGGAGAAGGTAAAGTCTGGAGGGTGAATCAGAAGAAGCAGAAGAAGGAGAAGGAGAAGGTGAAGTCTGGAGGGTGAATCAGAAGAAGCAGAAGAAGGAGAAGGAGAAGATGAAGTCTGGAGGGTGAATCAGAAGAAGTAGAAGAAGGAGAAGGAGAAGGTGAGGTCTGGAGGGTGAATCAGAAGAAGCAGAAGAAGGAGAAGGAGAAGGTGAAGTCTGGAGGGTGAATCAGAAGAAGCAGAAGAAGGAGAAGGAGAAGGTGATGTCTGGAGGGTGAATCAGAAGAAGCAAAAGAAGGAGAAGGAGAAGGTGAAGTCAGGAGGGTGATTCAGAAGAAGCAGAAGAAGGAGAAGGAGAAGGTGAAGTTAGGAGGGTGAATCAGAAGAAGCAGAAGAAGGAGAAGGAGCAGGTGAAGTCAGGGGGGTGAAGCAGAAGAAGTAGAAGAAGGAGAAGGAGAAGGTGAAGTCAGGACGGTGAAGCAGAAGAGGCAGAAGAAGGAGAAGGAGAAGGTGAAGTCTGGAGGGAGCAGCAGAAGAAGCAGAAGAAGGAGAAGGAGAAGGTGAAGTCTGGAGGGTGAAGCAGAAGAAGCAGAAGAAGGAGAAGGAGAAGGTGAAGTCTGGAGGGTGAATCAGAAGAAGTAGAAGAAGGAGAAGGAGAAGGTGAAGTCAGGAGAGTGAAGCAGAAGAAGCAGAAGAAGGAGAAGGAGAAGGTGAAGTCTGGAGGGTGAAGCAGAAGAAGCAGAAGAAGGAGAAGGAGAAGGTGAAGTCTGGAGGGCGAAGCAGAAGAAGCAGAAGAAGGAGAAGGAGAAGGTGAAGTCTGGAGGGTGAAGCAGAAGAAGCTGAAGAAGGAGAAGGAGAAGGTGAAGTCTGGAGGGTGAATCAGAAGAAGTAGAAGAAGGAGAAGGAGAAGGTGAAGTCAGGAGGGTGAAGCAGAAGAAGCAGAAGATGGAGAAGGAGAAGGTGAAGTCTGGAGGGTGAAACAGAAGAATCAGAAGAAGGAGAAGGAGAAGGTGAAGTCTGGAGGGTGAATCAGAAGAAGCAGAAGAAAGAGAAGGAGAAGGTGAAGTCTGGAGTGTGAAGCAGAAGAAACAGAAGAAGGAGAAGGAGAAGGTGAAGACTGAAGGGTGAATCAGAAGAAGTAGAAGAAGGAGAAGGAGAAGGTGAAGTCTGGAGGGTGAATCAGAAGAAGTAGAAGAAGGCGAAGGAGAAGGTGAAGTCTGGAGGGTGAATCAGAAGAAGCAGAAGAAGGAGAAGGAGAAGGTGAAGTCTGGAGGGTGAATCAGAAGAAGCAGAAGAAGCAGAAGGAGAAGGTGAAGTCTGGAGGGTGAATCAGAAGAAGCAGAATAAGGAGAAGGAGAAGGTGAAGTCTGGAGGGTGAATCAGAAGAAGCAGAAGAAGGAGAAGGAGAAGGTGAAGTCTGGAGGGTGAATCAGAAGAAGTAGAAGAAGGAGAAGGAGAAGGTGAAGTCTGGAGGGTGAATCAGAAGAAGTAGAAGAAGGAGAAGGAGAAGGTGAAGACTGGAGGGTGAATCAGAAGAAGCAGAAGAAGGAGAAGGAGAAGGTGAAGTCTGGAGGGTGAATCAGAAGAAGTAGAAGAAGGCGAAGGAGAAGGTGAAGTCTGGAGGGTGAATCAGAAGAAGCAGAAGAAGGAGAAGGAGAAGGTGAAGTCTGGAGGGTGAATCAGAAAAAGCAGAAGAAGGAGAAGGAGAAGGTGAAGTCTGGAGGGTGAATCAGAAGAAGCAGAAGAAGGAGAAGGAGAAGGTGAAGTCTGGAGGGTGAATCAGAAGAAGCAGAATAAGGAGAAGGAGAAGGTGAAGTCTGGAGGGTGAATCAGAAGAAGCAGAAGAAGTAGAAAGAGAAGGTGAAGTCTGGAGGGTGAATCAGAAGAAGTAGAAGAAGGAGAAGGAGAAGGTGAAGTCTGGAGGGTGAAGCAGAAGAAGTAGAAGAAGGAGAAGGAGAAGGTGAAGTCAGGAGGGTGAATCAGAAGAAGTAGAAGAAGGAGAAGGAGAAGGTGAAGTCAGGAGGGTGATTCAGAAGAAGCAGAAGAAGGAGAAGGAGAAGGCGAAGTCAGGAGAGTGAAGCAGAAGAAGCAGAAGAAGGAGAAGGAGAAGGTGAAGTCTGGAGGGTGAAGCAGAAGAAGCAGAAGAAGGAGAAGGAGAAGGTGAAGTCTGGAGGGCGAAGCAGAAGAAGCAGAAGAAGGAGAAGGGGAAGGAGAAGTCTGGAGGGTGAATCAGAAGAAGTAGAAGAAGCAGAAGGAGAAGGTGAAGTCTGGAGGGTGAATCAGAAGAAGCAGAAGAAGGAGAAGGAGAAGGTGAAGTCTGGAGGGTGAATCAGAAGAAGCAGAAGAAGGAGAAGGAGAAGGTGAAGTCTGGAGGGTGAATCAGAAGAAGCAGAATAAGGAGAAGGAGAAGGTGAAGTCTGGAGGGTGAATCAGAAGAAGCAGAAGAAGGAGAAGGAGAAGGTGAAGTCTGGAGGGTGAATCAGAAGAAGTAGAAGAAGGAGAAGGAGAAGGTGAAGTCTGGAGGGTGAATCAGAAGAAGTAGAAGAAGGAGAAGGAGAAGGTGAAGACTGGAGGGTGAATCAGAAGAAGCAGAAGAAGGAGAAGGAGAAGGTGAAGTCTGGAGGGTGAATCAGAAGAAGCAGAAGAAGGAGAAGGAGACGATGAAGTCTGGAGGGTGAATCAGAAGAAGTAGAAGAAGGAGAAGGAGAAGGTGAAGTCTGGAGGGTGAATCAGAAGAAGCAGAAGAAGGAGAAGGAGAAGGTGAAGTCTGGAGGGTGAATCAGAAGAAGCAGAAGAAGGAGAAGGAGAAGGTGAAGTCTGGAGGGTGAATCAGAAGAAGCAGAATAAGGAGAAGGAGAAGGTGAAGTCTGGAGGGTGAATCAGAAGAAGCAGAAGAAGTAGAAGGAGAAGGTGAAGTCTGGAGGGTGAATCAGAAGAAGTAGAAGAAGGAGAAGGAGAAGGTGAAGTCTGGAGGGTGAAGCAGAAGAAGTAGAAGAAGGAGAAGGAGAAGGTGAAGTCAGGAGGGTGAATCAGAAGAAGTAGAAGAAGGAGAAGGAGAAGGTGAAGTCAGGAGGGTGATTCAGAAGAAGCAGAAGAAGGAGAAGGAGAAGGTGAAGTCTGGAGGGTGAATCAGAAGAATCAGAAGAAGGAGAAGGAGAAGGTGAAGTCTGGAGGGTGAATCAGAAGAAGCAGAAGAAAGAGAAGGAGAAGGTGAAGTCTGGAGGGTGAAGCAGAAGAAACAGAAGAAGGAGAAGGAGAAGGTGAAGACTGAAGGGTGAATCAGAAGAAGTAGAAGAAGGAGAAGGAGAAGGTGAGGTCTGGAGGGTGAATCAGAAGAAGTAGAAGAAGGAGAAGGAGAAGGTAAAGTCTGGAGGGTGAATCAGAAGAAGCAGAAGAAGGAGAAGGAGAAGGTGAAGTCTGGAGGGTGAATCAGAAGAAGCAGAAGAAGGAGAAGGAGAAGATGAAGTCTGGAGGGTGAATCAGAAGAAGTAGAAGAAGGAGAAGGAGAAGGTGAGGTCTGGAGGGTGAATCAGAAGAAGCAGAAGAAGGAGAAGGAGAAGGTGAAGTCTGGAGGGTGAATCAGAAGAAGCAGAAGAAGGAGAAGGAGAAGGTGATGTCTGGAGGGTGAATCAGAAGAAGCAAAATAAGGAGAAGGAGAAGGTGAAGTCAGGAGGGTGATTCAGAAGAAGCAGAAGAAGGAGAAGGAGAAGGTGAAGTTAGGAGGGTGAATCAGAAGAAGCAGAAGAAGGAGAAGGAGCAGGTGAAGTCAGGGGGGTGAAGCAGAAGAAGTAGAAGAAGGAGAAGGAGAAGGTGAAGTCAGGACGGTGAAGCAGAAGAGGCAGAAGAAGGAGAAGGAGAAGGTGAAGTCTGGAGGGAGCAGCAGAAGAAGCAGAAGAAGGAGAAGGAGAAGGTGAAGTCTGGAGGGTGAAGCAGAAGAAGCAGAAGAAGGAGAAGGAGAAGGTGAAGTCTGGAGGGTGAATCAGAAGAAGTAGAAGAAGGAGAAGGAGAAGGTGAAGTCAGGAGAGTGAAGCAGAAGAAGCAGAAGAAGGAGAAGGAGAAGGTGAAGTCTGGAGGGTGAAGCAGAAGAAGCAGAAGAAGGAGAAGGAGAAGGTGAAGTCTGGAGGGCGAAGCAGAAGAAGCAGAAGAAGGAGAAGGAGAAGGTGAAGTCTGGAGGGTGAAGCAGAAGAAGCTGAAGAAGGAGAAGGAGAAGGTGAAGTCTGGAGGGTGAATCAGAAGAAGTAGAAGAAGGAGAAGGAGAAGGTGAAGTCAGGAGGGTGAAGCAGAAGAAGCAGAAGATGGAGAAGGAGAAGGTGAAGTCTGGAGGGTGAAACAGAAGAATCAGAAGAAGGAGAAGGAGAAGGTGAAGTCTGGAGGGTGAATCAGAAGAAGCAGAAGAAAGAGAAGGAGAAGGTGAAGTCTGGAGTGTGAAGCAGAAGAAACAGAAGAAGGAGAAGGAGAAGGTGAAGACTGAAGGGTGAATCAGAAGAAGTAGAAGAAGGAGAAGGAGAAGGTGAAGTCTGGAGGGTGAATCAGAAGAAGTAGAAGAAGGCGAAGGAGAAGGTGAAGTCTGGAGGGTGAATCAGAAGAAGCAGAAGAAGGAGAAGGAGAAGGTGAAGTCTGGAGGGTGAATCAGAAGAAGCAGAAGAAGGAGAAGGAGAAGGTGAAGTCTGGAGGGTGAATCAGAAGAAGCAGAATAAGGAGAAGGAGAAGGTGAAGTCTGGAGGGTGAATCAGAAGAAGCAGAAGAAGGAGAAGGAGAAGGTGAAGTCTGGAGGGTGAATCAGAAGAAGTAGAAGAAGGAGAAGGAGAAGGTGAAGTCTGGAGGGTGAATCAGAAGAAGTAGAAGAAGGAGAAGGAGAAGGTGAAGACTGGAGGGTGAATCAGAAGAAGCAGAAGAAGGAGAAGGAGAAGGTGAAGTCTGGAGGGTGAATCAGAAGAAGTAGAAGAAGGCGAAGGAGAAGGTGAAGTCTGGAGGGTGAATCAGAAGAAGCAGAAGAAGGAGAAGGAGAAGGTGAAGTCTGGAGGGTGAATCAGAAAAAGCAGAAGAAGGAGAAGGAGAAGGTGAAGTCTGGAGGGTGAATCAGAAGAAGCAGAAGAAGGAGAAGGAGAAGGTGAAGTCTGGAGGGTGAATCAGAAGAAGCAGAATAAGGAGAAGGAGAAGGTGAAGTCTGGAGGGTGAATCAGAAGAAGCAGAAGAAGTAGAAAGAGAAGGTGAAGTCTGGAGGGTGAATCAGAAGAAGTAGAAGAAGGAGAAGGAGAAGGTGAAGTCTGGAGGGTGAAGCAGAAGAAGTAGAAGAAGGAGAAGGAGAAGGTGAAGTCAGGAGGGTGAATCAGAAGAAGTAGAAGAAGGAGAAGGAGAAGGTGAAGTCAGGAGGGTGATTCAGAAGAAGCAGAAGAAGGAGAAGGAGAAGGTGAAGTCTGGAGGGTGAATCAGAAGAATCAGAAGAAGGAGAAGGAGAAGGTGAAGTCTGGAGGGTGAATCAGAAGAAGCAGAAGAAAGAGAAGGAGAAGGTGAAGTCTGGAGGGTGAAGCAGAAGAAACAGAAGAAGGAGAAGGAGAAGGTGAAGACTGAAGGGTGAATCAGAAGAAGTAGAAGAAGGAGAAGGAGAAGGTGAGGTCTGGAGGGTGAATCAGAAGAGGTAGAAGAAGGAGAAGGAGAAGGTGAAGTCTGGAGGGTGAATCAGAAGAAGCAGAAGAAGGAGAAGCAGAAGGTGAAGTCTGGAGGGTGAATCAGAAGAAGCAGAAGAAGGAGAAGGAGAAGATGAAGTCTGGAGGGTGAATCAGAAGAAGTAGAAGAAGGAGAAGGAGAAGGTGAGGTCTGGAGGGTGAATCAGAAGAAGCAGAAGAAGGAGAAGGAGAAGGTGAAGTCTGGAGGGTGAATCAGAAGAAGCAGAAGAAGGAGAAGGAGAAGGTGATGTCTGGAGGGTGAATCAGAAGAAGCAAAAGAAGGAGAAGGAGAAGGTGAAGTCAGGAGGGTGAATCAGAAGAAGCAGAAGAAGGAGAAGGAGAAGCTGAAGTTAGGAGGGTGAATCAGAAGAAGCAGAAGAAGGAGAAGGAGCAGGTGAAGTCAGGGGGGTGAAGCAGAAGAAGTAGAAGAAGTAGAAGGAGAAGGTGAAGTCAGGACGGTGAAGCAGAAGAGGCAGAAGAAGGAGAAGGAGAAGGTGAAGTCTGGAGGGCGCAGCAGAAGAAGCAGAAGAAGGAGAAGGAGAAGGTGAAGTCTGGAGGGTGAAGCAGAAGAAGCAGAAGAAGGAGAAGGAGAAGGTGAAGTCTGGAGGGTGAATCAGAAGAAGTAGAAGAAGGAGAAGGAGAAGGTGAAGTCAGGAGAGTGAAGCAGAAGAAGCAGAAGAAGGAGAAGGAGAAGGTGAAGTCTGGAGGGTGAAGCAGAAGAAGCAGAAGAAGGAGAAGGAGAAGGTGAAGTCTGGAGGGCGAAGCAGAAGAAGCAGAAGAAGGAGAAGGAGAAGGTGAAGTCTGGAGGGTGAAGCAGAAGAAGCTGAAGAAGGAGAAGGAGAAGGTGAAGTCTGGAGGGTGAATCAGAAGAAGTAGAAGAAGGAGAAGGAGAAGGTGATGTCTGGAGGGTGAATCAGAAGAAGCAAAAGAAGGAGAAGGAGAAGGTGAAGTCAGGAGGGTGAATCAGAAGAAGCAGAAGAAGGAGAAGGAGAAGGTGAGGTTAGGGAATCAGAAGAAGCAGAAGAAGGAGAAGGAGCAGGTGAAGTCAGGGGGGTGAAGCAGAAGAAGTAGAAGAAGGAGAAGGAGAAGGTGAAGTCAGGACGGTGAAGCAGAAGAGGCAGAAGAAGGAGAAGGAGAAGGTGAAGTCTGGAGGGGCGCAGCAGAAGAAGCAGAAGAAGGAGAAGGAGAAGGTGAAGTCTGGAGGGTGAAGCAGAAGAAGCAGAAGAAGGAGAAGGAGAAGGTGAAGTCTGGAGGGTGAATCAGAAGAAGTAGAAGAAGGAGAAGGAGAAGGTGAAGTCAGGAGAGTGAAGCAGAAGAAGCAGAAGAAGGAGAAGGAGAAGGTGAAGTCTGGAGGGTGAAGCAGAAGAAGCAGAAGAAGGAGAAGGAGAAGGTGAAGTCTGGAGGGCGAAGCAGAAGAAGCAGAAGAAGGAGAAGGAGAAGGTGAAGTCTGGAGGGTGAAGCAGAAGAAGCTGAAGAAGGAGAAGGAGAAGGTGAAGTCTGGAGGGTGAATCAGAAGAAGTAGAAGAAGGAGAAGGAGAAGGTGAAGTCAGGAGGGTGAAGCAGAAGAAGCAGAAGATGGAGAAGGAGAAGGTGAAGTCTGGAGGGTGAAACAGAAGAATCAGAAGAAGGAGAAGGAGAAGGTGAAGTCTGGAGGGTGAATCAGAAGAAGCAGAAGAAAGAGAAGGAGAAGGTGAAGTCTGGAGGGTGAAGCAGAAGAAACAGAAGAAGGAGAAGGTGAAGACTGAAGGGTGAATCAGAAGAAGTAGAAGAAGGAGAAGGAGAAGGTGAAGTCTGGAGGGTGAATCAGAAGAAGTAGAAGAAGGCGAAGGAGAAGGTGAAGTCTGGAGGGTGAATCAGAAGAAGCGAAGAAGGAGAAGGAGAAGGTGAAGTCTGGAGGGTGAATCAGAAGAAGCAGAAGAAGGAGAAGGAGAAGGTGAAGTCTGGAGGGTGAATCAGAAGAAGCAGAATAAGGAGAAGGAGAAGGTGAAGTCTGGAGGGTGAATCAGAAGAAGCAGAAGAAGGAGAAGGAGAAGGTGAAGTCTGGAGGGTGAATCAGAAGAAGTAGAAGAAGGAGAAGGAGAAGGTGAAGTCTGGAGGGTGAATCAGAAGAAGTAGAAGAAGGAGAAGGAGAAGGTGAAGACTGGAGGGTGAATCAGAAGAAGCAGAAGAAGGAGAAGGAGAAGGTGAAGTCTGGAGGGTGAATCAGAAGAAGTAGAAGAAGGCGAAGGAGAAGGTGAAGTCTGGAGGGGTGAATCAGAAGAAGCAGAAGAAGGAGAAGGAGAAGGTGAAGTCTGGAGGGTGAATCAGAAGAAGCAGAAGAAGGAGAAGGAGAAGGTGAAGTCTGGAGGGTGAATCAGAAGGAGCAGAAGAAGGAGAAGGAGAAGGTGAAGTCTGGAGGGTGAATCAGAAGAAGCAGAATAAGGAGAAGGAGAAGGTGAAGTCTGGAGGGTGAATCAGAAGAAGCAGAAGAAGTAGAAAGGAGAAGGTGAAGTCTGGAGGGTGAATCAGAAGAAGTAGAAGAAGGAGAAGGAGAAGGTGAAGTCTGGAGGATGAAGCAGAAGAAGTAGAAGAAGGAGAAGGAGAAGGTGAAGTCAGGAGGGTGAATCAGAAGAAGTAGAAGAAGGAGAAGGAGAAGGTGAAGTAAGGAGGTGATTCAGAAGAAGCAGAAGAAGGAGAAGGAGAAGGTGAAGTCTGGAGGGTGAATCAGAAGAATCAGAAGAAGGAGAGGAGAAAGGTGAATTCTGGAGGTGAATCAGAAGAAGCAGAAGAAAGAGAAGGAGAAGGTGAAGTCTGGAGGGTGAAGCAGAAGAAACAGAAGAAGGAGAAGGAGAAGGTGAAGACTGAAGGGTGAATCAGAAGAAGTAGAAGAAGGAGAAGGAGAAGGTGAGGTCTGGAGGGTGAATCAGAAGAGTAGAAGAAGGAGAAGGAGAAGGTGAAGTCTGGAGGGTGAATCAGAAGAAGCAGAAGAAGGAGAAGGAGAAGGTGAAGTCTGGAGGGTGAATCAGAAGAAGCAGAAGAAGGAGAAGGAGAAGATGAAGTCTGGAGGGTGAATCAGAAGAAGTAGAAGAAGGAGAAGGAGAAGGTGAGGTCTGGAGGGTGAATCAGAAGAAGCAGAAGAAGGAGAAGGAGAAGGTGAAGTCTGGAGGGTGAATCAGAAGAAGCAGAAGAAGGAGAAGGAGAAGGTGATGTCTGGAGGGTGAATCAGAAGAAGCAAAGAAGGAGAAGGAGAAGGTGAAGTCAGGAGGGTGAATCAGAAGAAGCAGAAGAAGGAGAAGGAGAAGCTGAAGTTAGGAGGGTGATCAGAGAAGCAGAAGAAGGAGAAGGAGCAGGTGAAGTCAGGGGTGTGAAGCAGAAGAAGTAGAAGAAGGAGAAGGAGAAGGTGAAGTCAGGACGGTGAAGCAGAAGAGGCAGAAGAAGGAGAAGGAGAAGGTGAAGTCTGGAGGGCGAAGCAGAAGAAGCAGAAGAAGGAGAAGGAGAAGATGAAGTCTGGAGGGTGAAGCAGAAGAAGCTGAAGAAGGAGAAGGAGAAGGTGAAGTCTGGAGGTGAAGCAGAAGAAGCTGAAGAAGGAGAAGGAGAAGGTGAAGTCTGGAGGGTGAATCAGAAGAAGTAGAAGAAGAGAAGGAGAAGGTGATGTCTGGAGGGTGAATCAGAAGAAGCAAAGAAGGAGAAGGAGAAGGTGAAGTCAGGAGGGTGAATCAGAAGAAGCAGAAGAAGGAGAAGGAGAAGGTGAAGTTAGGAGGGTGAATCAGAAGAAGCAGAAGAAGGAGAAGGAGCAGGTGAAGTCAGGGGGGTGAAGCAGAAGAAGAGAAGAAGGAGAAGGAGAAGGTGAAGTCAGGACGGTGAAGCAGAAGAGGCAGAAGAAGGAGAAGGAGAAGGTGAAGTCTGGAGGGCGCAGCAGAAGAAGCAGAAGAAGGAGAAGGAGAAGGTGAAGTCTGGAGGGTGAAGCAGAAGAAGCAGAAGAAGGAGAAGGAGAAGGTGAAGTCTGGAGGGTGAATCAGAAGAAGTAGAAGAAGGAGAAGGAGAAGGTGAAGTCAGGAGAGTGAAGCAGAAGAAGCAGAAGAAGGAGAAGGAGAAGGTGAAGTCTGGAGGGTGAAGCAGAAGAAGCAGAAGAAGGAGAAGGAGAAGGTGAAGTCTGGAGGGCGAAGCAGAAGAAGCAGAAGAAGGAGAAGGAGAAGGTGAAGTCTGGAGGGTGAAGCAGAAGAAGCTGAAGAAGGAGAAGGAGAAGGTGAAGTCTGGAGGGTGAATCAGAAGAAGTAGAAGAAGGAGAAGGAGAAGGTGAAGTCAGGAGGGTGAAGCAGAAGAAGCAGAAGATGGAGAAGGAGAAGGTGAAGTCTGGAGGGTGAAACAGAAGAATCAGAAGAAGGAGAAGGAGAAGGTGAAGTCTGGAGGGTGAATCAGAAGAAGCAGAAGAAAGGAGAAGGAGAAGGTGAAGTCTGGAGGGTGAAGCAGAAGAAACAGAAGAAGGAGAAGGTGAAGACTGAAGGGTGAATCAGAAGAAGTAGAAGAAGGAGAAGGAGAAGGTGATGTCTGGAGGGTGAATCAGAAGAGTAGAAGAAGGCGAAGGAGAAGGTGAAGTCTGGAGGGTGAATCAGAAGAAGCAGAAGAAGGAGAAGGAGAAGGTGAAGTCTGGAGGGTGAATCAGAAGAAGCAGAAGAAGGAGAAGGAGAAGGTGAAGTCTGGAGGGTGAATCAGAAGAAGCAGAAGAAGGAGAAGGAGAAGGTGAAGTCTGGAGGGTGAATCAGAAGAAGTAGAAGAAGGAGAAGGAGAAGGTGAAGTCTGGAGGGTGAATCAGAAGAAGTAGAAGAAGGAGAAGGAGAAGGTGAAGACTGGAGGGTGAATCAGAAGAAGCAGAAGAAGGAGAAGGAGAAGGTGAAGTCTGGAGGGTGAATCAGAAGAAGTAGAAGAAGGAGAAGGAGAAGGTGAAGTCTGGAGGGTGAATCAGAAGAAGCAGAAGAAGGAGAAGGAGAAGGTGAAGTCTGGAGGGTGAATCAGAAGAAGCAGAAGAAGGAGAAGGAGAAGGTGAAGTCTGGAGGGTGAATCAGAAGAAGCAGAAGAAGGAGAAGGAGAAGGTGAAGTCTGGAGGGTGAATCAGAAGAAGCAGAAGAAGGAGAAGGAGAAGGTGAAGTCTGGAGGGTGAATCAGAAGAAGCAGAAGAAGTAGAAGGAGAAGGTGAAGTCTGGAGGGTGAATCAGAAGAAGTAGAAGAAGGAGAAGGAGAAGGTGAAGTCTGG